>NC_020493.1:10394652-10397214 GCF_000184155.1 Fragaria vesca subsp. vesca | reverse complement strand
TACTAGCTAAAATTTACTATTTTTACCGTCGTCGTATTTTCCTCATACGAATAATCCTCCGCACATAATCGTCCCCGAAACCCTTCTAGGGACCAATTAAACTATTTACTCAATGATCGAGACGGTAAAATTCTTATTATAATCACGCTAGTAAATAAGGTAAAAATATAAGGGTCGGGATGTGACATGCGCGGCTGATGAAAATTGGGAGTTGAGGGGTGTTTTTGATGAAATTGAAAGAAGAATGACTAACATGATGATCGACCTAAAGTTGATGGGGGTAAACTGAAATTAATCCTTATATTTTTTTCATAGAGCTTTCTCTTTATGTTGTCACTGAAAAGTATTACCGTTGATTGAAAGTTTCGTCACTAAGCAGCTGCAACCATTTGACAAAGTAAGGAACTTGTCACCTCATTAGAGCATACACCACTTACATGTCCACCACACATCCCAATATATAAAGGGCATACCACCAATATGATAGCGTCCAAATCCAATGTTGTCGACTTTGCGTCTCCCCCACATCATCGCCATATCGACTGCCACCGACGACGACAACCACCATCATCCTTAAAGCCCAAAGAATTAGGCTAGATCTTGGTTTGAGTTGTACCAAAACTAGATGTATGAGCAATTCAAATCATCACTGTTAGCACATATAGTTGTCATAAATGTTGCCGCGAGTGACTGCCAAAGCAAGTTTCCACCAAGCCATGCCAAATTGCAGGACACCTTCAACCGCCAACCCGCTCTCCATCCACAACACAAATCTTCTCCAATCGAGTTTTGATCCCCAAACCACTAGTCTACCAACTTGTTCATAGTTTCTTCCACGCCATTTGACCTCGACGCTTAACCATTGAGCCACCTGCGAGCACGAATCCCATCCGGCCATGCTCGACACACACTTGCGGGGCCAGAGGCTAACACATAATTGGATGCAAGATGAGATGTGTTCTCTAGGATGTCGGGTGTGTTTTTTTTTAAAAAGATTTTTGTTTGTTCATAACTTACAAACAATTAATATTAGCTTTTAACCTGGTAACATGAATCCTTAAATTCCAAAGATTTTCTTAATTACAACATGAATCATCAATCATCAATCATCAAGTGATAAAATGAGTTCGCGAAGTGATAAAAGTAGTGGTTGTTGTATGAAAAATGTTAACGTATCATAGTCGTACACATAGACATAGAAGTAAAACGAAAAAAAAAAATTTGAATTAACGAAATTTATTAGGGTTCGGACTCCGGATCAATGGACACAAAATTTGACTGTATGTCAGTCGTTAGATATAAAAGCATCTAATGGACCATATTAGATATGATGAATGACATGGAATTAGATTTCTTCCTAACAAAATTATAAAATAAAATTAGATTATTAATTATTTTTTTACAAATAAAATTAGATAAAACGTTGAAATGAGATTTCAAGAAAAACACGCCATGAAAAGAGGACGGGTCTGGATCAATGTACACTTTATTTGACACAAAATTTGACACTGTATGTCAGTCATTAGATATAAAAACATCTAATGGACCAAATTAGATATGATGAATGACATGAAATTAGATTTCTTCCTAACAAAATTTTAAAATAAAATTAGATTATTAATTATTTTTCTATAAAATAAATAAAATAGAAGGATGAACTCAGATTTCAACAACATCACGCCATGAAAAGAGGAAGAACGGAAGAAGAAAAACTGATCTCTTGAACAAGAACGTCCAAAAGACGAACAATCATTAACCTAAACTGCAATATGATGGTACATAGGAAAGGGAAATTGAGTTTTAATTCATGATCTTGGTTCTGTCTATTTCTATGTATGATCAAGGAATAATAGAAAACCTCAGAAGAATATGGCGTGGGTTTGAATTACGGTTATATCAACACCCGGAACACTACCCAAGTAACTATATTTATATACTCAATATATACATGTGTATATTAGCGGGACCATTCATCAATCTACCTAGCTTCCAGCAAATGTGTTGCCCTATTTCATGATCTAAGTTTTCAAGTCTTAGTGAGTGATTGATTGTTAGGGTTTAAATTTGGGGGAGATTATGTTCAGAAGATGAAGTTTGTTTGTCCTCTTTGGGTCCGGTTCAAGGGACACTTTTTTAAACACAAATTTTGACACTTTTTAATAACCATTAGATCTTATTACATTTAATGGTCTAGATTTAGGGTGCTAAAATTTACACACCCCTATTTACAAACCACACCCCTTTTATTTTTTTAATAATATTTTATCCACTTCCTATGGTACCCTTAGTCTGTTCTATTCTTTTTCTTTTCTCTCTCTCTCCTCGAAACCACTCTCTCTTCTCTCCCTCCCAATCTAATCGATACCTCTAATCAGCATATGAATATCACGATCTATCTCCAAGGGATATAGCTTTATGAATATCACAATTCATCTCTCTTCTCAATTCTAGGTTCTTGTTTCATTCTTTCCCTCTCTTCGGTAATAACAGCTCCTTGTTAAACTCAATCTACTTCCATAATCAAAGTCCTTCTCTCAAATACCAAAATTATGCAATTCCAAT
>NC_020493.1:10363507-10394220 GCF_000184155.1 Fragaria vesca subsp. vesca | reverse complement strand
CGGTAGCGGGTCCCGGTCCCTCACGCGGTCATAATTGGACTTGTTTGGGACGGTATCGGAGGAGCGAAGATTTAAGAGTAGGAAGTCGGGTTTCTCGAGAAATTAAGCAGGGAGAAAACGAGAAAACTGGAAGAAAAAAAACCATATCAGGGTATGGAGGAGGAACAGAGAGAGAAGGGAACAGCTAAAAGAAAAAAGAAAAACCAAGTTAGGGTATTATAGGAAGTGCAAGTATGAGTGAAATAAAATATTATTAAAATAGTTAGAGGGTGTGTGGTTTGTAAATAAGGGTGTGTAAATTTCAACACCCTAGATTTATTATGAGTTTGATGTCAATATACAAAAATATGATGGGGCAAGTGACATAGAATTAAATTTATTTAATTTCTTTTAAATAATCAAAACAAATTTGCAATTAGAAAGAAACATTTAGAGCATCTCCAGTAGCATTGACAAATTGAAAAAAAATTAGAGATTTATTAATTTTTAAATGAATCTTTGCTCCAGCAGTATACTTAAGAAATTGATAAATTTAGAAATTGATAGAGAAAATTGATAAATTTATCAATCTTTGGGAGACAATTAACTAAAACTTAGCTAACGTATACAATTTAGCAATACTGTTGGAGTAAAAGTTCAAAAATTGCTGTTGTAAATCTAAATGTTGATAAATATAGCAATAAATTTAACAGTACTGCTGGAGATGCTTAGTATTTATAAAATAAACATTATTTAGAACACATACGAAGAAAAAGCCAGAATGGTTGAGTGAAGAACAGGTGCCTGATCTCCAGAAATAAAATCACCCTATGATTAACACTTTAGTAAAACTCTAAACTATAGAAAAGAATGAATTAGTTCCTAAGGGAAGAGCAGGATAATATGAAATTAAATTGAATTCAACTAGTGGTCGATACCAAATTGAATTTGACAACATAAATTGATACAATTGGTGTTGGAGATAACAAAGGACTACTGGACGCATAAAACTAATCAAACTTTCAATTAACAAAGGATGGTTATTTCATTGGAGAGATTAAAGAAGAAAAAAAGCATGGTTATGACCCGTTTACCCGACCCGATAGAATGTTACTCGAGATAAACCCCGAAGCACTAACCTAGAAACGAGAAAACTACAGATGGCATTGCCTCGCTCCTTTCTGTTGGGCTCGTCTCCCTTTATAACCCCTAAACTTCACTCTTCGTCTCTCATCACCAAACACATTCCTTCTCTCTCTTTCTCTCTCTCCTCCACCGCCATGGCTTCTGCTTCTCCCGCCAAGAAGGTCAAACTCTCTGCTCTATCTTCTTCTCTGGATTTGTGTCTGCGAGAGTGCGAGACTGACTCTGGAAATTTTGCAGGTTCTGGTTCCGATTGCGAACGGCACGGAGCCGATGGAGGCGGTGATCACCGTCGATGTTCTGCGCCGAGCCGGAGCTGATGTCACCGTGGCTTCTGTGGAGAAGCAGCTGAGGGTTGAGGCTTGTCACGGGGTTAAGATCATCGCTGATGCTTTGGTTTCGGATTGTGGCCGGAGCTCCTTCGATCTCATTACTCTGCCTGTGAGTAAACCAGTCCCTTGTTTCTGAATTTATGAATCGATGGATGTATGAGTGTTCTTATTTGTGAATTGCAAGTTCAAATTTGGCAGCTTTTTTTGGAGTGCTGGAACTCTTGATAGAAAAGAAAGACGAAAGCGAAAGCGAAAGCTAACAATTAAACTAAGTGAAAATAGTAGGAAGTGTTGAAGTACTGGAGAAGTACTGCTTATTTGAAGCAGCTGTATTTAGCTAATTGAATGTAGGCTTGTCATTTGGTTTCGTAGCCTGCTTGTGATTAGGAGCCGATAATCATTTAACTGGAACGTTGGGACTGAAAATTCAGGGAATCAATTGGATACCTTATATAGAACTGTCTGAGGAGATTGATTTATATCATTCTTAAGCAACCAACTGTTTCTTTAGAGTTATCTTCCTCAGATGAATCCATGTCTTTTGATAGAACTATGCATACAGTTTGATGTAATCCATAACATATAAGATTGGAGGAAGCCTTTTATCTATCTGTACTTGCATAGGTCTATCTTACGAGTTTCTGGAGTGTGCGTTAATTTTTGCTTGTTGTAATTGAATTTGACTTTGGGATTTTCATGCTATAGGGAGGGATGCCTGGTGCTACCAATCTTAAGGATTGTGAGGTCCTGGAAAGCCTAGTTAAAAAGCAAGTTGCAGATGGGAAGCTCTATGCTGCAATCTGTGCTTCACCTGCAGTGGCACTTGGGTCTTGGGGTGTGCTGAAGGGATTGAAAGTAAGTACTAAACCTCTACTAAGATTATCTTTTTCCAGTGTACCTTTGTTTCTCTTGAAGTGATTGAATCTGAGCTCATGCCCTCAACTGGTTTTTGACAGGCAACTTGCTATCCATCATTTATGGAGCAACTAGCAGCATCTGGTGCAACTGCTGTTGAATCGAGAGTGCAGCTAGATGGCAAAGCTGTGACAAGTCGTGGACCTGGTACTACCATGGAGTTCGCTGTTGCACTTGTTGAGCAATTGTGTGGGAAAGAGAAAGCTGATGAAGTTTCTGGTCCCATGGTAAATGCTTTCTCAGCATAGTTTCTTTTGGCTTGTCACATTCTTTCCCAAAAAGAAAGTTTAAACATACCAAAATAGCATTTGGAGATAAGGTCATTTGGGTGGTTTGATCTTCATAGGGTTGGAACAACGGATTTTGGTTGCGTATCTGATGTAGGAGAAGGTGTTCAGGAAAGAGAGAGGAATCCAGTAGAATTTAGAAATTTAACTTTTAAGTCCTTTGATTAAATGAAAAAAATTGTTGTAAATCCAAGAGGTAATTCTAGTGTTTAATTAAAAGAAATGGGAAGTTATCATAATCTGGAAAAATGGAAATAAATACAATCTAACCACGACTGCAGAGACGGATGATTGTGAGGGGCTAAATGGGCTATAGCCCAGAAGACTTTTTCAGCTTTCTTTAATTACATAGGCTATGTCAGCTATCTTTATTACTAGCCCAGCCTATAGAGTCCCTATACTAGCAAGTCTTCATGATATTACACTACTAGTTAACTTTGTCATTGGGAACTACATGTGTCTACAGCCGTATGAGACAAGAGAAAAAGTTACACAGCACCTAATTAACTTACTAACCATAGTTAATTGAAAAAACTTACCAATCATATTTCAAATAGTAAAAAAAAATAACAACAAAATCCCATAATAAAGAGTAAGAGATCTTAAATATTTATATTCTATTTATAACAAGAGGATGGAAGATGTAGTTCTTCTTCAATTCTTCCCTTCAAATGTCTAAATCTTCTTCCTCTTCACAGAATAGGTATAGATTTGCTACAATCGTAGAGTACAACTTAAGATTATGTAGTCAAGCTGCATCTACTTGTTTCGAGTTGAATTTGAATTATACAACAAATATATTTATGTTATATGAAATTGTATCAAATGAAATTTCTGCCCAGTCGAGTTCAAAATCCTGGCTCCGTTCCGGCACGACTGTTACTTTTATCGCAGCTAGAGAGGTTAATGTGTACTGGAACACTTTTGTTTTTTTTTGCGGGGTCTGTGACTTCAAATTCTTACTCAGGTGATGCGTGCTAACCATGGGGATGAATATATCATAACGGAGCGAAACCCAATGAAGTGGACTTCCACTGATTCACCAAAGGTGAACTTTTCATTTACTGTATATATATTTTTTGTCTTGTAACATTGCATGCAAAACTCAGGTAGGCTAATGTTGGTTTGCTCTTTAGTACAGGGTAAAACTTGAGAACAAAATTGGTGCTTATTTATTCATGTGTGTAGTTGTGTCAGAGATCTTGTAAATAGTTGTATTCACGTGCACTCATTGGTAGTAGTTTACTTTGGCAATTACGTTGCCCCTGTGAGATTATTCCATGTTCTTACAAGTTTACTATGAACTGAGAGTTGTCTGCAATTCTCTGAAGAGAACCATAAGTTTTATATGACATGAATAGTGGCTATTTTGACTTGGAATTCTATGGAGTCCCCTTTATGACTTTTTTGTCTGTCTTCAGATTCTTGTACCGATAGCTAATGGTACAGAGGAAATGGAAGTGATTATGATCATTGATATTCTACGAAGAGCCAAAGCAACCGTTGTAGTGGCCTCTGTTGAAGACAAGCTAGACACTATTGCTTCTCGCAAAGTTAAGCTGGAAGCAGATGTGCTCCTGGATGAAGCAGCCAAAAGTTCGTATGACCTTATAGTTTTGCCTGTAAGTTAGTTTTCTTGTTTGTTGTTGTTCAATTATTACTGTTCACCAGTTGACTAGGTTAACTATATTCTCTATTTTTTTTTCAGGGTGGAATTGGTGGTGCCCAAGCATTTGCAAAATCAGAAACACTTGTGAATTTGTTAAAAAGGCAAAGGGACTCAAATAAGCCTTATGGAGCAATATGTGCTTCACCAGCTCTAGTCTTTGAACCCCATGGCTTACTCAAGGTATGCCCAACCTTTGCTGGTATCTTTTTATTGAAGGACCACTTCACTGAAACTTAATCAAGCCCAGGGCTGACTGCAGTTCATCTTATGTGGTAGTTTACTAGCTTGTTCTAACTGCTTAAAAGATCCACCTGACCACTGTGCTTGTTGGATTTCTCTTACACATCATTTAGGATCCTTTCTCTTGGAATCTGATATCCATGATAGTCATCTGATGTTGTTATATAAAACCATGATATTTACCATCATCTCTACGTTTTTAGATGTGAATTGAATAACTTTTTTATTGTCAACGTCTAAGAGCACCTTCATATGCCAGTGTTGCTGCATTCAGTTGTAAACCATCTTTTTTCTTTTGTGCAGGGCAAAAAGGCCACAGCTTTCCCCGCCTTGTGTGAGAAGCTGTCTGACCAGAGTGAAATCGAAAATAGGGTATTGGTTGATGGTAACCTCATCACCAGCAGGGGGCCTGGAACCTCCATGGAGTTTGCTCTAGGAATCGTTGAGAAGTTTTTCGGCCGTGAAAAAGCAATAGAGCTTGCAAAAGTTATGGTTTTTGTTCGCCCATAAAACTATAGTCACGTAGAAAAGTGGAGAGTGGGATTCCTGTGTACATGCATGAATCCTTTTATGAGGTTATGTACCGCGGCTTTGTAAGTAAATAAACTGTTTGACTGAGCTTTGTAAGTAAATAAAGTGTAATGGACTGAGCTTTCGATCTTCCTAATTTCACTGCCTACTTGAGAGTTGGCTCTTTTTAGTAGTAGTCATCGTGTCTGTTGACAAGGTTCAAAAGTTCTTAGAACTTGTCGGACCCTGATTTTAAACATTTGGTTTTGTGAACTTTAGGCTCTTGGTATGAACCAGATAGGCAAGTTACTATTGAACAATCTGGCTTTTCAATATCGTCACTTTTCAAGTGTTTTTTATTTTTTATTTTTTTATTTTTTATTTTTTTGAGAATGCAAGTGATGTAATCCAATAATATTTTAGAAATTGCAACGCCGCCAACGGCGGTGGCGAGGGTTCCGGGAATAAGTTTTACTATACAACAGAATGATAAGTGTAACTGAAACAAAACATTATACGTAGTATAGTTGATTGATTAAACATGAATATAATGTATTTGAAACACATGTTACAAACAAAATGTTATTCTGAGGTAAACATATATTTTTCTAAACGTGTTTTAAATTCGACATGCCCGGGTTCATTCCAGACGGCTGGCCATCGCTCATCAATTAGCAGAATTATTAGAACACTGAATTAAATAGATAAATTTTCGTTTTAATTAAGTAGATAATTAGACGATCAATGTGTTTATGTGATGAAATTGGTTCTTGTTAGAACTAAGAACCAATCCTCGTCCTTTTTCATTTTCAAGTCTTCATTTCTGTTCACAGTTGTCAAAAGTCAGTCCAATAAAACAGCTCCATTTCGGCTTTTGGTGCCATTTCAATATTTAAATTCAAGGGATTTGAATTTGGGGTCATGTATCTTACTATATGGAATATATGGAAAATATACTATAGACTAAACTACAAGGCCAAACTCTTTTTTTCTTTCTTATGTTCCTTCGATAGTTCATTTGTTCTCTTCAACCCAGCTTACATAATCTAATGAATATATCAAACTAACAACCGGTCTGTCAGTAGTTTTGATAAATATCTATTATGAAATTCCCATTTGTATCACTAATACTATTTAATAGAAAGCTGGGATTTCCAAGTTGGGATTCAAGTAACATACAGTAACAAGTACCACATTTAAAATAATCGTCTTTTGTTACAGTATCCTTGCTGTACTCTATTTTCATCTATTACTTATGTATCACTACAAATGTTCATATTCCCATCACATCGATCATCAGTATGATTTCTAGTCTGGTTTTCTATAATTCTCGACAAAAATGAAGAACAAGAACAAAACAAAGAGGGAAAGGCAGAGGCATGAATGAAAACTCCTCAACTAAAAACAAATGGCATAAAGCCTTGAAAGAATCAAGCAACAAGACGGTATGATTAGTTTGTCTTGTTGATTTCGTGGTCTCTAATGCCGTTTGTGGTTAAAATGTATTAATAAGTAACTTTTGATGATAAACAAGTTAACAAGTTGTTAGAAATCTGGAAATGGAGCATGATTAAATGTTGACATTAAACATTTGACCTTGATTGCATGAACTATCTCTTGGAGAATCATTCACTTCTTTTTTACTTTTGAAAAAAGGTAGCAACTTTACTTTGAAGTTGAGACCCAGCCACAAACTTAAGAGGGTCTAATCTTAGCATTTGAGATTAAGTATTCCACAATTAACTAGATCAAACAATGTCAACAAGTTTCCAAAAGAAACAAAATCATAACGGACACTCCATATTTATTATGATATGTTAATTCTTTTGACAATTTAAATCCGCGTTTTTTACTCAATTAACTTCTTATTAGGATGATAAAGAGAGTGATTTAGTGATTTTGGATTGTGTTTTCACCCTTAAAATCTACCGGGATCAAAGTGTTAAAATCCAAATCTCTAAACTCCAACCCAGAAACCATGTCCAGCATACTCATATGCTTGCAGGCGCACACAGTCTGTATTATATGCCAGAAAACATGTTTGTCCAGAAATGAACCCTAACCTAGGTCAATGTAAGTGAGGAAACAAAACCCATGTCAACTAGGAGTCTATAGGACTGCCTAGGGCAACTTACTCTTCAAGCAGCCTAGCTCCCCCAGTCTTGCATACTTTTCAAGCAAGCCTGGTCAGTCAAGATTGATTTCATTGATCTGAAGCAGAAGGGCCTGCAGATACTGGTCTTCCCTTTCTAGGCTTCTGGCTATCACTTTCCAATTTATAATCTGGCTAAAAAATATAGACGAAAGGGATCTTATATTTTCTATCATGCTCATCAGCGGTGAGTATCTAACGATTATTTAATTAGTCCATGATGATACATTCAGTAAATGAAATATCGGCAAACTCTAATTTTATGTCCGATCTTGCACGGCATGTCAAAGTAGAATAGTCATATGTTCTTATATCGACTTCCATAAGAAGAAGATATATATAGCTAGCTGACACATGAATGACATGATGAGTTGATGAAGAAATTCGTTAAGCTTCGTTTGAAAGAGCATGGATGAAGAATATATTGTTTGGTAAAGTTTGGTATCCAAATTAAGATTCCGTATGATGATTGATTCGATGAAATATATATATTTCGATTCAAAACTAGAGATGTAGATACTAAATGAGCCGATATTCAACTCCTTCCTCACTCTATCAACAGAAACATTATTTGTACATCTGATTGCAAGACGTCTAAAAAAAGAAAAGAAAAGGAAAACAGGTCTCGGATACATAGCACCATTTGGCCTCCCAGTCCTGTGATTGAGCTTGTTCTCTAATGATTTTCGATGTACTTGTTGCTTCATTTCCACATTAGACTTCACATAGAATCAAACAAAAATTTGATGTCAATTTGTATCGACTAATATAATATTCTCAGAAGGTGTAGACTTCCGTTGTTGATTTTTCAGAAATATTAAGAGTCTCATAACGTATCATGATGTCCGACTCATTAGATGCGTAACTACATACTACCATCAAGGTAAGACTCGCAGCCTAGAAGGAAAGAGAAGGTCTAGATTTTGGCATAGAAACAAGAAATACCTTTTATTTTATTTTTCGAAAACACGTGTTTTTGGATTACAATCTTGGTTAAAAACTCGCGTACATTTAGGCAGCAGAGGGAAGCAGTTCAGTTAATTTAACTTTCATCTTCCTCGTCTGGACAGGCAGACACCAGTTTAACATTTCAAAGTCTTCCACTTGAGGAAAGACAAGTACTTTCTTCTCTCTCCCATATTTCTGTTATAAGGTGTGGGCATAAGTCAAGACCCCTTCATCTTTGAATTTCCCATCTTGCTTTTTACATCTACTTTATGTTTCTCTTTGGCTGCTGAGAGAATGTAAGGAATCCCAAGAAGACTTTTTGACTATTCATTCACACCGTTTTGGAACCAAAGAAGTGATTCTGGATCCTCAGAAACTCACACAATAACGGTTTCGTGTTCCTGGGAATCTCTGTTGGGAAGATAGCAGAAACCCAGAGTTCAATTCCGTTTTGGAGAGTTGTGGAGGTAAGAGTTGTCTAGAACTTTGGTGCTTCTTGTTTTGACTTGTAAGATTTAGAGTTGGTCAATTTGTTCCATTGCTCTAGTACAAAGGATTACATGTCTTATAACCAGTTCATTGAGAATTGTAATGATATATTATATATACTTGGGTGTGTTTGCAGAAAATGTTTCTCTGTTAACTTGTGGAAAAGACTTGCTCTTTATGTTGAACGATTCTTGTCTTGAATCCATTAGTTTTCTTCAATTGCCCCAATAATGCAAATTTTTCAAAATTTTCAAGTTTTTCAATCAGCAACCTATGATCCAACTCTATCTATACCTGGCAGGTGCCAACTGTTATTGATTCATGAAATTTGGTTCTAGGCCTAAAATCTTGTGGAAGTTTTGTGTCTTTTTTGAGTGTGTCTGCAAGCAGATTTTAGATGTTCCCATTTACCTTTTAGTAACATCTGAAAACGCAGCAGATTCTTTTGTAGTTTGAAAGGAGATTGACAATGCAGTAGGGGTCCTCATGTCTCATTCCAGTTGCTTGGCAGAGCATGTAGAATAAAATAGCCACGTAGATGTGTATTCAATTGATTGACAACTCACTCGTGCATTCCCCATCTGTCTCCTTACAAAACAGTGAGGTGTTGACATGTTTTTGTTTGTGTACTCTCACAGGTTGAGGATTTTGGATTGATCTGTGCTAATTTTCAAAGTAAAAAAGAGGGTGATGACTTGTTTCTCTTGCTTGTTTAGCCAGAAGGCAGCTTCTTCAGTTAAACGGACTGTTGAAATAGATGAAGGTGAGATGCTGATGCCTTTATTCTGTTGTTCCTATGTAGAAATCATTGGAGAATTGAATAATTGATATCCATCCAAATATGATTTGTTCCAATATTAGCTACTTCAGCTCAATTAGCTGCTGCTTCCCATTGTGCAATAGTGGGAAATTTTTTGTAAGTCAAACATGGGTCTTCGAAAACCAAAACAGGTGCATTTTTCTATGCTTCATGCTTTCATAGTATAAGCATCGTCTACTGAATCTGAACCACTTAGAAGTATGTGGCTCAAAGCCTATTATAGAAACTTGCTGTCTTGCCGATAAATAAATCAATTTCAATTTCATCTGTGAATGGCTTACCTTCCAAATCATGATAACCCCTGGCCTTATTACGGGATCACATGGTCATGCAACAAAGACTGCTTTCCTTTTTGTGTACAAATTGCTTTAGATTTGGGAGTTTGCTTTCTATTTACTATTAGGGCTTGGATGCGCCTTTTAGTCTGTTCTCTCATTTACTTTGTGTAACTACACATATTATGCATGAAGAGGACTTTGATACATCCTTTGATCATTTTATTTTGACTGTATGCTCTCAAAGTTTTTATGATTATGTCTTGTTTTGTTTACTTTGTATTACATGCCATTAAATTGCGCTGTGTTACTATGTCCATAACTTCAACTGTCAAGCTTTTCAACAAAAGGAAAATAATGTTCTATTTGAGGTTTGCATTGCATTTCTATCCTACCGTAAAGGCTTCTAAATGTGATTGTATGGGTGCAGTTGTTTCAGGTATTTCGAATCTCAAACTGTACACTTACAAGGAACTGCGGAATGCCACTGAAAATTTCAGTGGCGAAAATAAAATTGGGCAGGGAGGCTTTGGCTCCGTATACAAGGTAATATCACAGAGAATGCTTTTTGGTTATCATTTTTGAGGAGTACTTGGTCAATACCACTTGATTGTCCTAAAAACTCTTCCATTGACTTTTGCCTCTCCCACATTGTTGTGATATGTGTTCGATCAGGGAACACTCAAGGATGGCTCTGTGGCAGCAATAAAGGTATTGTCAGGAGATTCTAGGCAAGGGTCGCGAGAATTTTTAACAGAAATTGAGGTGATTGCAAGTGTTAATCATGAGAACCTAGTTAAGCTATATGGTTGCTGTGCTGAAGGAAATCACAGGATATTAGTTTATGGCTATCTCGAGAATAATAGCCTTTCACAAACTCTTCTTGGTAAGTCCAGTACTTGGTCTTTATTTGAATTAATTGAATGTCTGGATGATGACTTAGTCCTCTGCATTTATAGGTAGAGGCCAAAGTGGCATCCAATTTAGTTGGCAAACAAGGTGTAAAATCTGCATTGGTATTGCAAGGGGGCTCGCTTACCTCCATGAGGATGTTCAACCCCATATTATTCACAGAGACATTAAAGCAAGCAATATTCTCCTTGATGAAGACCTCTCGCCCAAAATTTCAGATTTTGGTCTTGCAAAGTTCATCGCTCCCAACTTGACCCATGTTAGTACCCGTGTCGCTGGAACAGCGTAAGTTCGCTATTTCCAGTTCTACTCTGTTTATATTTCCTGTGGAATTCATATGAAAGTAATTTATGTACCACTCTGAGGGTTTTAAAGAAATAATTGAAAAAACTTTAGTTCGAAAAGTTTATCCTAAAAGATTTATCAAACTGGTGAAAGTCTTTGGTGTTGGTAGTATGCTAGTTTGATTTTAGAAGTTGTCCGAACATCAATATAGCCTTCACGCTATAGTTTAAGAAATAGTATGGATGTCTGAAGGTTACATGACTGAATAATGATACAATTTTACTTTAATATCATGGTATTTCAGAATGTTAATGACTTGACTTCATGGTCTAGCTTTAAAAGTATTTTTTCTGTTCCGGTTTTTTTTTGTTTTTTGTTTTTTTTTGTTTTCGAAATGTTTTCTTAAATTACACATGTTTGTTGACCTATTTGGGTTCCTGATTGATTTTTTCAGAGGTTACTTAGCACCTGAATATGCCATACGAGGTCAAGTGACAAGGAAAGCAGATATATATAGTTTTGGTGTTTTAGTCTTGGAAATTGTTAGCGGCAGGTGCAACACAAACAGACGTTTACCGCCCAAAGAACAGTATCTCCTTGAAAGGGTATAAATCTATGAAGCTAGTGTCATCAATAAGTATTTCCTCGTATCGCTAAATTAAATTATTTTGACTAGATTATAGCTTTTACTTGTTCTTTGTAGTAAGGAGGAAAGATTTCTTCTTGAAAGGGCATACTTAAGATTTTTAATGTTGTTAGTACTCAGTATAACTTGCATATTACAAGCTTTCAACAAATGATTTATCATCCATATAAGTACTCCATATAAATACAAAGACATCCATGTTTCACAGTGAATATTTACTAGGGACCCTGTAATTACATTGAAATGTGTTAAAAAGTGAAACTACATGAAATGTTCCAGAACTTTGAGTTTTCTTTGAGCTGCTTTAGGTGCTGTTTAATTGTGAGAACCCTCTTCTTAATTTTAAAAGTTATCCTTTTTCATTTTCGTGCATAATATATGTTTTGGCTTCATAACTTGGTGTCATCACCAATTGAATATCCTACTGAGATATGTAATAGTTAATAATTGGCAAATCTAAAATATACTAATAGGATCTTGAGAAAACTTATTGAAAGAATTTTTTTGCTGTTGCAGGTATGGGAACTGCATGAGAGAGGTCAGCTGGCGGAGTTGATCGATACTTTTTTAAATGAAGATTTAAATGTTGAAGAGGCTTGCAGATTCATGAAGATTGGTCTTCTTTGCACCCAAGACAAGCCTAAGCTCCGACCATCCATGTCTATGGTTGTTAAGATGCTGACAGGTGAGATAGACGTGGATGAGGAGAAGATAGACAAACCTGGAATGCTTTCTGAGTTCATGGATCAGAGAGATTCAGCTGAAGTTAAACACTCATCTTACTCATTATCACCTTCTGGAAGGGTTCTCCAATCGTCATCTTCCTCAGAACAAGTCACTACTTCATTTGCTACCATGACCTTCAATTCTATATATGACCGAACCAATTAGGACTGCGAAGCATCTTTCTGGTACTGTTTTGTTTGGTTAGGATCCATATTAGTTGTTTACTTGTTTTGGAGACCAAGTGGCCATATCATTCTTTGCTTTCCTAAGCTATGAAATAGCCCTTCAACCATTTTGTAGGGTAACAGTATTCATGTAAAGTTTTATAATCACCTAGGCTTTATCTTCTTTAGTCTGTAAAGAAAGTCCCGACTCCTGACTATATAAAGACCCTTACATTCCTGCGTCTATATCCAGGTATCATGTATAGAGACCTTCTCTTTTTGATGAATACTGTGTGCTAGAACCCAGATTGAACTTGAATGCATGTGCTCTCGGAGAAAGGCTGAAATTAAACAGTATTGTGGAATTGAGGTACCAAACCCAGTAATGGCTAGCTTTCAGTAATGGCTAGTTTTTTATATATGAAGATGATATTGTAGTTTGATCATCCTAAAAGAATATACAAAAGAATTGAAAACAGGAACCACATCAACAATTTGTATATCTCTATATGAAAACTTTCTAGCTAGTTTCTATTTCTGTAGCATCTGTACCACAGAATAAGAAAACAAAGGACTCTATATCCAACTATGAAACCCAGCATCACGGCCAAATTACTCCATTTTTGTGTGTCTCTCAAAGTCTGCTGTCTTAACAAGTCATTCCCATATAGATTGCATACTCCATCAATAATCTGAATGCACCTTCTTCCCTGCTCCCCTCCATACTCATTTATCATAAAGCACTCAAAAGGGTACTTGAAAAGACTCGAGTAATGCATGAAAAGCCAGTAACTTGGAATGTTATCCTTCGGAATGAAGTAGCCCGAAAAGAGAAAGAATGATCCCATTAGCCCTGAAACAACTGATGTCCCCATGATGAAGTTCGGCACGAGAGCGCTGAAACATGCTACAACAGAATTGGACATCAGAAGAACCATCCAGACCACAAGATTGAAGTAGATGAACTTGTCGACGTCTCCCCTCAATCCAATCAACCAGTAAACCGGAGTGGAAAAGAGAATACCGACCATCAAAAGGAAAGGAAGAAATATGAGGGTATTTGCTATAACATAAGAGGAAACTCTATAAGCTCCTTTGGAAGTCTCACTCATTAGTATTCTTCTCTCTTGTAAAAAAATCGGCAGGCCTTCTGTAGTGGACGATAGCAAGAAAGTGAGGCTGAAGGCAAAAAAACCAGTTTGGGTTTGTAAAGCAATTGTACTTTGTTCTCTGCCTACATTCAGAAATATGGTTCCCAGTAGTAACCCAGCTACCAAGGCTTGTATGACTCTTGTGACAAACAGTTGCTTGGTTCTGAAAATGTTGCTGCAAAATCTTTCTCCTAGTATAACAACTTCCTCGAGTCTAGAATTCCGGTGGAGTTGCTTCTTTTCTTCTGAACTGTGAAAATGAAGCTCAAACTTATGATTACCTCTGAGGAAACGTTGGTTGCTTAAGGCTTCTGGGATTTGTGTATCCAAGCTTTCAATAACATCGATTGCAAATTCAAGCATGTTGACATGGTTGGGGATGCGATGGCCTGCAAACTTGAGCCTTTCTTTGAGAAGACGCATGGATCCGTTGTGCATGACAGTTCCACTGGAAAGCAGAACAAGGCGATCAAACAACTCTAGGATCCGAAAACCAGGTTGATGAATGGTGAGAACAATAGTCTTGCCTTGATTGACAACCATTGTTTTGAGCAATGACACTATATGGAAAGCTGAGGCAGAATCCAGGCCTGAAGTTGGTTCATCAATCAGAATCACAGCTGGATCATGCACTAAATCAACTCCAACCGAAACTCTGCGCCTTTCTCCACCTGAAATGCCATTATTGCTTGATGATCCCCCACCGATTCTTGAAGCCGCAACATGTTCCAGCCCAAGCTCTTTCATCAGCTGCCTCACTTTGGCTGCAGCCTCTTTTCTCCCACCAGGAAGCCTCAGTAGGGCACTATACGTTAGTGTTTCTTCGACTGTAAGTAATGGGAATAGAGCATCATCTTGAGTAACATACCCTGACATTCGCCGAAAACTTTCAGCCTCCATGGGAAGATTATTAACCAGCACTTGACCACTACACACTTTCCTTGGGGAGATCTTTCCAGCAAGAATCTCTAGCATCGTGGTTTTCCCAGCTCCACTTGGACCAGCTATTGCAGTTATCTCACCAGGCCTTGCTTCACAGTTCACATTCTTCAAAATGAAGGTTGGAACTCTCCTGGAACTAGCAGCACCACAAAGCACCTTCATTTCATCAAACTGAGCACATAGTTTGTAGCTCAGATTTCTGGTTTCAAGTCTGTATGGAGTTCTCTGGCCACCACGGACCGGATTCTTCACCGGCAACTCCATTGTGAGGAAAGAGTGAAAGCTTGAGAGAAAATGCGATATTTGTGGAGTGTCTGAGGGATATTATGGGAGATGAGCTAACACACCAAACTTGGTGTTACCACACAAGTTAACCTAGAGAAGAAGCCAGCTTTGATAAAAGGGATAAACTTAAGACACATGGAAAACTATGTAGTTGACTTGGTATTGCTTTCGTACTGTTTAGTTGTTGGCAATGGAAAAATGGAAGTTCTGGGAGTTGGGAGAGGTTCAAGAAACCAGAGAATTAGAAAGAGAGGAAAAGGGTGACTTGCTTTACTGGGAACTTCATAATTTCAGGTGAGCTGATTATTGACTGTGTAGGGTTGGTGTTAGTTGCTTCACTATCTGCCCACTCTTTTAACTCATCAGCTCAGCAATCTGGGGAGTTTGGTTGGAATATTGCTAATGAAACCAATTAGTCAAGGACAACAATAGGAGTACCCAAAATTGTGTTATCAATGTTTAGTATCATTTGGTCTAGCGGCATAATCTCTTTTTAATAAGTAGGTTGTGAGTTTGACTCAAGTAAGTTGTAATATATGATAAAAAAATATATATATAAAAAAAGAAAAAATTCTGCTATACCGTTCGGTATAGCATACCTTGCAAATTCTGTGACAAAAAATTCAACCAACCACCACCCCTTATTGAACCCCCTCCTTTAGTCATAAGCATTGTTGAACCCCCTCTTTTAGTCATAAACATGCTATACAGTTCGGTATAGCAGACAAACCAATTTATCATTTTGAAGCTTCCTACAACTGACATGTCTTTGGCGGGTTGACCCGTCCAGGCCCAACTTACCAATTTATTTTCTTTTTCAATTAGGGAATCATGGTGGTAAATTCATCTTATTGAAAGGTCTGTTTTGCCCTTTTGTTGCTTGTCGAAAAAAAAAGGTACTGAAATTTACATTCCACTTCATGTCATAATTGCAATTAATCTTAACCATTAAATGGTAGAGAATCTAATGACTACAAAATGGTGTAAAAAAGAGCGTCCCTTAAACCAGACCCATTTATCCATTTAGTCGGAAGACACTTACATCAATTATCGGGTTACCAAAACTCTTTGGTAGTAAAGAAATCAAACTAACTGATGAATACCCTCATTGCAAATAGATTTAGCTCGATCGCGAGCTAGCCTACATACAATTGAAATGGTCAAATTCAGTGGGATTTTTGACATTCTGAAATACAACTATGAGATAAAGTTCAGAAGTCACCAAAACTCCGTGAAGAACCACTAAGCCATCGGGAGTCGACTCGTTCACCACCAAAACAGAAGAACTCTAATCCACAGGGGCAGCCCTTGTGGACCTCAAGCTGATTCAAGAAGTGGCCAACACCACTGAATCCAAACCAAGCCCGGAGAAAGAATTACTTACAAAGATTGTACCTGCATTTTCAATATTGAACGAAAATCATCATTTTGTACATGTGTTATTTGTTCACAAATTTCCATGTTTACAATTATATATATCAGAAAATAATTGCCTAGAAACTACAATTGGTCCAGATTCCAGAATGAAACAGAAGTGCCCGAGGGGTAAAAAGGTAAATACAGTCGCATCTCTCACTCTGACTCCTATAAAAATCTGGTCTCCAAAACCCTAAGGCCCTGGCCTCTTATCTCCTCCCCAGTTTCCATCTCCGGGTTTATCAAACCATGGCGACCCATTTCCTCTCTCGCTCCTTCCCCAAAACCCTAGCCCCTCTCTCCTCCTCCTTCCTCTCCCGCTCCCTCTCCACCGCCACCTCCGCCACCACCGCCACCCTCTCCTCCGCCTACTCCCGCTCCTCCCTCTCCCTCCTCCACCGCCTCCGCCCCCTCGCCGGCGCCGCCATCTCCTCCGCCGGCAAGCTCTCTCCCCCCGTCGTCCGGTGCTTCTCCGCCAACGCCACCACCTCCTCGCTCCGCGATCCCAACCCCAACTGGTCCAACCGCCCTCCCAAGGAGACTATCCTCCTCGATGGCTGCGACTTCGAGCACTGGCTCGTCGTCATGGAGCCGCCGGAGGAGAACACCACCAGGGAGGAACTCATCAAGGAGTACATCAAAACCCTAGCCATGGTCGTCGGCAGGTTACCCATTTCGAACTCTTTACTGTTTTAATAATCTCTCTCTTTATTCTATTTGTGAGTAATTGAAATGAAAAGAGACTATTTTCATTTCTGCTGATTTGTATTGTTTTCGGAATTTGCGTTGCTTGTTGTTTTAATCTGTAGCTATGATCTTTCAACTATTTGGAATTTGTTGATAGGCTGTAATTTGAGAGTTAATAGCATAATTAGGTTTATGATAAGTTATGTGGGCATCTTTGCTTTTCGTGTTCGTTGTCGAGAGTTTATTTACAGTCTGAAATGTGATAGTTGTGCAAGTTTACTTGCTAATTAATATTGTGTCCTGTATGAATCTCAACCAGTGAAGAAGAAGCGAGGATGAAGATCTACTCTGTTTCCACTAAGTGTTACTTTGCATTTGGTGCACTTGTGTCTGAAGAGCTTTCATACAAACTTAAAGGTACTTCTGGCTCTAACTGCTTGTATTTTTTTATTATTGCTTGGCTTTCCGGGTTATCTCACTTGTGTTTTCATTATATTCTTCCAGATTTGCCAAAGGTCCGCTGGGTTCTTCCTGATTCGTACTTGGATGTTAAGAACAAAGATTATGGAGGTAAGAACATGCTTGTTTCTTTGATTTTCAATGAGTAAAATTAGAAGTTTTCAGTACTTGCTCTTTTTAATAGAGTCTTTGATGATCAATGATGTTAGTGATTTTGTCATGTGGAACTGTTTCTATGTTATGGTTTATCAATAGTTTGGCTGCAAGAATTAGTTCATGAATCCGTCTACTGGTTGTTTTGTCAGGAGAACCTTTTATCAATGGGGAAGCAGTAGCATATGATCCCAAGTACCATGAGGAATGGATAAGAAACAATAGTCGGGCAAACGAGAGAAACAGGCGCAATGATAGACCTAAGAACTTTGACAATTCAAGGAACTTTAACAACAGAAGGGAAAACATGCAGCGCAGAGATTTCCAGAATAGGGGTGCCCCTCCCATGCCTAATCAACCTGGGCCGAATGGCCCTGGCAACGCTGGACCTCCAAACAACATGAGTCCACCCAGTAATATGCCTCCTCCACCTGTGAACGGAGCTCCAATGCCTCCTAACATGAGTGCACCACCAAACTACAACAATGTGCAGCAGCCGAACAACAACTGGGGTGGAGGGCAGCCGACCTACAATCAGGGGCCGCCTAATAACTACAATCAGGGGCCTCCAAACAACTACAATCAGGGGCCTCCAAACAACTACAATCAGGGGCCTCCAAACAACTACAGTCAGGGGCCTCCGAACAACTACAATCAGATGCCTCCAAACAACAATATGAGAGGGCCACCACCGCCACAAATGGGAGGACAACCTGCGCCATCATGGTCTGATCCTGCGCAATACCAAACTAACTATTCACCTGAGAGGGACAATGGTGGTGGTCAAAACCGCTATTGAGGTTACATGCTATGCTGCCATCAGTCTTTGTAGGCAGTCAGGCATGCTGTAGAGAGATGTTAGGTGGCTGCGCCTCTAGGTGGTTTTTCATTTACTAGCTTTGTGTTCGACTCCTTGCTGGGTCGGGACCTGGTTTGCCTTTTATCTGAGTGGTTATAATATCATTGTCATAGCTGGATGTGAATAATCGGATCATTCCTTTGCTATGTAATATGAGTTATTTCATGTAGTGCACATAATTTGCTGAAAGCAGACTGTTTAGTTATTTTTGTTTTGTGGTGCTTTTTGATTTGCATTTTATGTCGTATCTTTTGTATCTTTTCTATAACATCCTGCATTTTATCCTTCTTGACAAGATTGTTAGATTGACCCTGTGGAATAATGGGATTTCACTTCATGATGCCAATCTATACATTCTTTTCTCAAGACTGAAGTACAGGGAGCAAAATTTTGTATGACAATGCTCAGACATTGGTAATTCTTTTACTTGTTCCTTTTTCCATGGATATAGTTTGTAGCCTACTTCACTACAACCCTGACCTGTTTGTATTTCCTTAAAGTGCCGCTCTCTTCTGATAGCTCGACCCTGACCTGTTTGTGTTTCCTTTAAGTGCCGCTCCCTTCTGATAGCTCGAGGATAAAAAGAAATATGAAATATGCTCTTGCATTTCAAATGAGAATGTGTAACAATTTACATGAACTCCAAAATTTCAATTCCTTTCCCTCACAGAACTCTGTTGGAGATTCATCCTTGTTTTCTCAGGGAGTTCTACATTCTCAACCTATCCAACAGCATCAAATCAAACACCAAAATTGGTAGGGAGTTTCATCTGAACGTTCAACTGCATCAGGATGTTAACGACAGGCAAATTCTGCTTGTAACAGGTTCACTGCAAATAGCAGCCGAACCTTCTTGTTATTTTAACAAGAAGCCCTGGAAAGAAAAAAGGGCATTCCAGCCACTAGTTGGAAAAGGTGTCAAGAAGTCCCAAGATTTCTCATTATACAAACCTAGAAGATACCTTAAGCTAAACAAGAAAACTGTCTAGTTTGAAAATCTAGGGTAATGAGATGTTGAAATTGAAAACACAGGAGGCGTAGGGGTGGAGTTCATAGTAATCACCACTTTCCTTTTTCTTCTTTTTCCTTTTCTCTTATGGTAACAAACTACTGAGACTGCAGAAGTGTATGCATCCCTGGTTTGTTGTGTAGTACCACGGTACATGGGGCAGCCATAGCTTGTTCCACTTTTCTGTTTTTGGCAGCTCTTATCTGGTCTGCAAATGAAACTTCTGCTCGCATTTTTTCTTTCTTTATGAGCTCTACATCCAATTTCTCCAAAGCCGAGATACGTAATTGCGATGCAACTATGTTCCTTCGGCTAGCAACTTGAGCATTTGTAAAAGTCTTTCTGTCAAGCTTTAGAAAGAGAAAAAAAACATGTCACAACACTAAGACAGGACTGTGAAGCATTAAAGAATCGAAGTAACATACTTGTAAAAAAGGTACCCTTTATTTTAAAAGCCAGGAAATCTGGAACAGTTAGCGACCATGGATTCAGGATACAAGCTTAAGAATTCCAACAGGTTTTGAGAATCAGGTCTTTTATATATGCAAGGCATAAATTGTCCCATCCAAAATAAGAAAAGGATTTTTTTTTTCCTCAAAAATAGGAAAGGATTCATTACAATATTTGTACATCAGGACGCATTCCTAATTGAATTTGACTCATTCAAAAGCCCTCACTACATGATCATGTGTTGGTAAGGAAAAGCCCTAACATCTGTGACCTATTCATCAAACCTGATATTTGTGCTTCTTTATTTTTCTCAAGTAATTCTTTATTGTTCATATATGTCTATCTTTTAAATGAGATACTACAAATGTAGTAGCTATATTGAACTTGATCTTGGTTAATGAGCAATTACCTTCGTTGATCTCCGCTTAACTTTCAGCCCTTTTAGAGATGTCAACTCTCCATCTGCTTTCCTCTCAACAGCAAGCCGTGCCTTCTTTTTTTCTTTAGCTCGTGCCGCTGCTTCCTTGGCTCTCATCTTTGCCCGTTCCTTTGCCTTTTTCTTTTCGGCAGCCTGCTGCAGCTGTTGCAGATATAATTCTTCCCGTATAATCTCATAACTATCCCAGTTTAGCTCTTGTTGCTCATTTCCACCTGTCTTAGCTGCCTCTGTTATGCTTTCTACCCATGACAGAAAGAGCTTCTCCCTTGACCTTTTCCACTTTAAACGCTGTCCCCAAAGACGTCTGAGTGAAGAACTCATTTTTGCCTTGGACTCCTCACTACATAACAGTTCAAAATGTGATTAAAATTGAGTGGCATGGTGGTCTTAACTCTCTCAAAGAGCCAGACACTTGTTAAACAAACAACAACAGCAACGTATCAGCAGCAAAGTTCCTTTTCGATGTACAAAGATTGGTTTCTAGTGTTTAAGATCCCAAAGTGGTCTCTCTCTCTCTCTCTGGTCTTAACTCTCTCAAAGAGCCAGACACTTGTTAAACAAACAACAACAGCAACGTATCAGCAGACAAACGTTACCTTTCGTATGTACAAGATTGGTTTCTAGTGTTTAAGATCCCAAACGTAGATCTCTCTCTCTCTCTCTCTCTCTCTCTCTCTGTTATGTAGTGAGGCCCAATGAACAGGTTGTGGATGTGATCTTTTATTCCTTCTTCCTTTGATGAATGATGGATTAACTTCAAATATTTGCAGGAAGAGTTCAAAACATAAATACACCTATAGTCCCCATAGATTCTAATAACCATTCTACCAAATAGCAACCTCTAGAGTTCACTTTAACATGAAGGTGCCTCCAAAAACAATAAAAGAAATTACTTTCTTCCGGACAACCATTTTTAGAGTAAAAAAGAACCATCAACCACAGGATCACAGAATTCGTCTATGTTCCATCGTCTGTGCATGTATAATTACAAAGTAACTATGATTGAAACTGAGTACTGAAACTTATTTTTGGTTTCCACAAATTGAGAGCCTAAACCTACTCTTGTTAGGAAGTTTGATGATGATCCAGCTAGTTTTTTTTAGTTATTAACTTTCAATAAGAGTGCATATGTAAAGGTCTCTGAGCGTACCTATGTGAGCGGGGGCGCTGGGACATCTTCTTTCTAACCTGAAAACTACTGAGGATCATATAAGGAGATTTCAAAGAAGTACAAGGACTGAAAAATGATTACTCTTCTTTACATAAGTTCTGCTGTCTATGACTACTGAAAACTATAATATTAGCTTTTTCGTGCCATTCAAAAACACCCATGTGCAGAAGAAAAATATCATAATACTTGATAAATCTTACATGACTTCACCTTGGGGTCTTTTAAGGCTTCTATTGTATGTTGCCTGATGCGCTCGCAAGTCTCTGCATTATGTGGAAAATCACAACTTAAAGATTCAACCAATGTATGAGTATTCAAAATCGAATAAAAAATATACACACTGTAATTTATAAATATATGTCCCTTTACCTGCACTGTGTTTCCTGCCTTTGTTCCATGGCACTTTTCCTTTGTTTGCTAGTCCTATTTTCTTTCGTCTTTCTCTTTCCTTTATTTCTTCATTGCTAATACTTACAGTAGAGTCACTCTGACCAATTAATCGAACCTCCTTTCTTATGTTTTGCTGCTCTCGTGACTTTCTGCTAACTATTGAATGGCTGAGGTTGGCAATATCACATTTCTCATCCATGCCAACACTGATCTGCATGGCTCCAATGTAGTGAAGTTGAGGGGAAGAATTGGTAGAGGCAATCAACGGAGGCCGATTCCTCAGAACACGTAAATGATAATTCAAATGCTCCATGTTCTGTGGAAAGTGGGTGGTTTCCACCACATATCCGAACAGCGGAACACGATCAATGGTTGAATATGGAGCGGACAATCTCCTGTTAGAAATTATAAGTGTGATAGAACAGACTGGTTAATTAAAAATGAATTTCATATCAATATGAAGCTGATATCATTATAAGTTATCAGCTTACAAGTTACATATGCAAAGACACAACCACTTAATAAACACACCTCTGTTTGTAAACAATTCATAATCACTGAAGCAAATCATCATGCACAAAATTATTAGAAATTTAGCAACTACTTTGTACCAGACAATTGTACAAGAACTTCACCAGAATTCCAACATGAAGAATAGAAATCTGACCAGCCTCTTTAAGCATACATTTACACATACAGTTAATACACTAGACTACTAAATTTCAATTGCAAGCTAAAGCCATTGTAACGAAAAACATCTTCAATATCTCACAATGGGTTTGACATCAAGTTTTCTTACAGTCAGCAGAACACTAAATTTTATTGTAACTATTCAACATTCCACCACTAGTACAACATCAACACCATTTCTGTAGTACATTGTTCACAATTCATTCGTTTATAGTAAAACCACACTATTGCCAGAAAATTTCAAACTTTGGTTCAAACTTACTAACACTAAGATACCCACTTCCTATTCAAGACCATAAACCAGAAAAAAAAAAAAGAAAAAAAAGAGCAGAAGCTCAGTTGAAGCGTTCATGTCCTTGCTTTTTCACTCCATTTTCTTCATCAAGACCCGAGCTTTCGAGGTGAGTCAGAAAATGGGTAAGAAGAGAAAGAGAACCCATGTCAGTGAATGTGTTAGAATTTCTTAGAGGGAGAGAGAAGAAGGAACTTACAGGTGAGACAACGGCATTTGGAGGTGGAAGATAAGAGACTGCAGGCGAACCAGAAAAGACCCGTTTTTGCAACACACCTGCAAGTTGGATTTACTTGTACCCGCCTTTTCAAAATTGGGCCTGGACTCTTTTTTTCGGGTTATATATTGGACCGTTTCACGGATCGGGCGGTAATAATCCGGGTCTTTGCTTAGGCAAGACCCGATGGTCTCCGATGAACTATACGACTGCCGGTGGGTCCCACATTTTTGACGGTGATGTTGACCACGCGACAGCGAAAGAGGTTTCTCTTACGATAATATGACTACTATTTTGTTAGAGAGAAAAAAATAATTTATTAATCACGAGACAAACCCAATTATAAATCCCATAAAAACAAGACGGAAAGAAAGCTAGTAACAAAGAGTATAAGTCTCTAACTCAATGCAATGAGAAAGAGTGAAAAGAAACATACAACTCACTAATCTATAGACTAAAGGCCCTACATCCGATAAAAGAAATGCAACAATACTACAAAAGCTACCACACACACCACCGGTGTTTGCTGACATTGTCGTCGTCATCTCTGCCAACAGCCACGAGGTAGTGAGGAGTACTAAACCGAAGCAATGAAGTCCGGATACCTGATGCCAAACAAATCCCAATACACAAATTATATGGAAACCCACAACCTAGAGAAAAAACTCCCTCCAAATAACACCATACTATCCACCATCGAAACCCAAATCATGAAAGAGCTGCGGTTGACGAGAGAGTACTAAGAACCAAACCAAAGAAAATAGGGGTTGGGGGTGATGAACCCACGCGTGAGCACCCATAATCTAATAGATAAGTGCTAAATTGCACTTTAAGCGTGTAGCCACACAAACTCTCATGAAAGTTTGCAATGATAATTGATGGGTAGTTTTGGTATTGGGTGACCAAAAATTTGATAAAAAATGAGATTGATTGACATCAGTGTGAGAAATCGAGTCCTCCCGTTCTAGACGTGGCCAGTATAATCCACATGGGGATGGAGGGTGAAGTGAGCCCATAAACTTGGAACCCAAAATAAATAACATTAGTAAATAAAAAAGGCATAAACATAGAGTTACCTTAGCAGGGCTCAAAGCCCAAACGCCGGCCAAGACCGAGGCCCAAGCCCACACCCTAAGAAACTGAGGCTAGTAAGCTTAAAATAGTAAGAAGATGGATTCAAAACCTTATTATCGTTCTACATTTCACATTTCAACATGTCACGCTCCGTTTTAAGTACTTGAAAATGGGATGCCAAACAACTCATCCCTTGCTATCCCTAAGAGCATGCATTTGCAGGGTACGTACCTACGTTAGTCATGTTTAGGCTAAACCCTAATAAGCTATATTATTGTCCTGGACAAGCTCAAGCCTCAAAGGCAAAACCAAGCCCTAACCTTGTTAGATCTACAATGACGTTAAGCAAAACCCCCTTCCAGTAGCAAAAAGCTCTATGCTCTATTATATATATTCATACACTTTGATCGTATGGATGTTTTGTAGAAATGCAACCATCAATTCATATCTAGGTTTGTAGTTCCAGCACGAATCCTGTACAAGATATTCATATCCTTTCGTTCAACTTTGCGTCAGTTGGCAAACAGCGTAGCTTGTTCAACTAGGTTAGTTCTTTTATTTACATGCATCATGATCGAGATCCCTTACAACATATATATACACGGCTAAGAATTGGACTTTGAACATCAAATTAAATATCTGAGGGTCACCTTCAGCTCCCGTTGACTAGAAACCCAGGAGGGATCCCTCACGTCAATAAAAAGCTTCAGCAGAAGCTGCAGATCTATCTCCAAACTCCAGACTCACACCATTCATCCTCACTCTCAACAGCAAACACTAATTCCAACCTTTCAATGGTGTCCGAACCCACCGCAGACGTGTCGCTGATCATCGATTCCTCTAAGTACGAGAAGAAGAAGAAGAAGAAGAAGAAAAGGTGCGGGTTCTTCTCCAAGAAGAGGTCGTTGTGGATATGTTGCTCAAGCGTGGAGATTGAGAAAGACGATGATATCAAAGACAGAGTGCTTAAGTACTTGGAGACTGATGACCACAAGTCCAGGAGGACCTCTCTGATCATGTGCTGTGCAAATATTGAGGTCGCTGGCCTTCCAAATTGATGATCAAGTACTATATGTTACTGCCTGGTGCCAGAGAGGCTAGGGTTGGATAGCTAGACTCTCTTACTTGTTATGTTTATTTATGTTTTCCGTTTCTATATCTGGATTTGGAGTTTGTGTGTTTGTGATGTGGATTTGGGACTCGGAATTCCAATTCTCTTGTTCCTTGCTGGCCGGTCCTCGATATCTTTAGCCTTCTGGGTTCTTTGTCAGTTTGTTCGTGCATGAAAATATATACGTAATTACAGTTTGTATAGATTGTAGTCTATCAATCTGATCACGAGAAATAAAGAAATGGTGTGTTTGTGTGTTACATAAAATTGAATGAGTTTTTCTTCTTCTATAAGTAAAATTGAATGAGGTTACAAGAATTTGATCCATACACACACACACACACTAAGGTTCTGGATTAACTTAGAACGTACATACGTTGCTGTTTAATTTTAAAGGTTTGAAATACGTAGGAGTTAAAGAGAATCTGGCCTTCAATTCTTCAATTACAAATTAAAGCTATAGGTAATCGAATGAGCAGATTCACCGGGCTAGCTAAAATTTATCTATTCTGATATATTTCTTGGAGTTAGAATGAATAGACTATGTGTCCGTCCTTGACTGTAGAAACTTTTTCTTAAATAAGAAATATATTTAGAAAAACTCACCAGATACGTACCCATGTCTGTTCATGAACTAATAATCGAGCTGGTTAATTACAAGGACAAAAGATATATATATATATATATATATATATACATATATATATTGTGATTACCTAGCCTTCACGGTAATACGGCTAAAGATACATTGGACTATCAAATACAATAACATTTGGTCACCTTCAGCTATATGGCCTATGGCTATTGAATCTATATATATATCCTCATGGTTTTCTAGGAAAGATGCCGATAGTTCGGAAGATGAGATCCGGTCTCCATATCCATAAGTTCGATTGAGATGCAGAACGAAACCACATACTTCACTGTGGGTCTGTGTTACGTCCTTGGTTTTACAGAAAAGCGAGGTTAGCGGTGACGGGGTACGATGGGGTCTCGGCGCCGGAGGCCAATCCACTATGAATACGTGGAAACTTGGGTAGCAGTCCTATTATCAATATAATTGCGTCCTCAATTGGGAGGTTATAGTGCATGTCGTTTTGATCAAGGTAACCCGTAACTAGAAGGATGAACTGATGAAGATCGAGCAAAAAATCCGATTGATATTGAATACGAGGATGAGGTTTCGTACGTTTTCACCGCAACTACGTACGTAGTCTTTTGCGAAGGTGGAAGTGGATCACTGTGGATGTCAATATTGTGTACGTATGAAAACATATATCCATGGTCTTTATAGAGATTGCTGCAGGCTCTTTGAGAATTCTGTTGAATGATGTGATATGATTTTTCTTAGAGAGCAAGAGAAAGATAAATTTGGAATTCCGCTCGAAGCTATGGATAGTTTGAATATGGTACCACAGCCTAGGGTTTTCTGGGAACTAAGGAAGTTGCTAGGGCAAGAAAGCCCAAGAACAATGTTTTGGTGTTGGCTGCAAAGTTGAAAGGTACTATACCGATTGCTCCTTCACCCAAACATCAAGTGGTGAGTAACGGCTTGGCAAAAAGGGTTTCGCGTGCATGCAACGCTTGTAGCTTTGTTGTTCCTTTCTTAGTGGAGCAGTAACAGTCGGATTTGAGCCAGAAGAGGTCTGGTATCGATCAGGAGCTCCCTTTATTCCAATCTATGGAGGAAGAATATGAATCTACTGTTAGAAGCTCTCTCTCTTTGAAGGTAGTTGAACTCAACCTGAATCCCACAAGAAGTGGGAGTGAGACTGTTGGTGCCACCTCTGATACAGAAGAAAATAGGGGAGATTGTAAGTACATGTCAATCATATTCAACCTGGAAGAGAAAGAAAATTCGGCCAAAATCTCAAGAAAGATCGTTTCCTGCTCCAATTAAGGAGAAGCAAAGTTTCAAGCTGTTTTGACTGCAGTAAACTTGCAATAAAACTGATCTCGATCTCTGAAGGTAAATGCATCTCATGCATATCATGATTTTATAACTGATTCAGAAAAGATTGAGTTTCATTGTGATTAGATTTCCTTAAAATATGTTTGAGATGTTTTAGGAAGTTCAATACATATTCGCTGCTAACTGATTTGGTTTGGAATAAGTTTCATTGTGTATCTCAATCAAGAATTAGTGGGGATTCGATTGAGGGGGAGCTTTTATCTCCCTATATATACACATATCGAAATTCATTTGAGTACACTGAGTTTTTATTCTTTAAACTGGTTGTTATTTGCTTTGCAGCATAGTCTGCAGAAAATGTTTCAAAAACTCATTGTCATTTGTTACGTACTCTTGCATCATTGCATCTGTCATTTCATAGTGATCGAGATTAGTGGTTTGTATGATTCAATAGTCTGCAGAAAATGTTTCAAAAACTCATTGTCATTTGTTACTCTTGCATCATTGCATCAGTCATTTCATAGTAATCGAGATTAGTGGTTTGTGTGATTCAAAGAAGATGTGTTCAGTTCCTTCATACCAGATTTGGTTCACAGAAAGTCGAATAGGTTTTTCAGTTGTAAAGATCAAGTTAGTTTGCATACTAGTGAATGTGATTGTGCTGAACATCACTGCTTGATAAAGATTGTAATTCTAGTTGTTCTTAGTGGATTAATTTAAGTGTGGACTACTATAAAGCCTCATAGTGAAGTTTCTTAGTGGAAGGTTTACACTGTAGTTAACAAATATGGTGTTCTTGTGTGGAATTAATCAGAAAATAGGTCATAAATATACTTTTAGAGGCCTAAAGGTTCGAAGAATAAGAACAAAGAATTATTCCTTCATGGTTGTTATTATTAGAGTGACATAATCTTCTACGTACTGAGCTTATGGTGGTAGAAATGAAGGTACCGAATGTGATTATGTTTGTCATGGTTGTCGTGGGACGACCCTGCTAATCGAACATGAACATAGTCCAAGGTTGCACAAGATGTGTGATAAACTCTAGCCCAAATCTCGTTAGAATTTAAGTATGACAGTTGGTTAGTCTGTGTCGAGTTCATGCAATATTTTTTTTTTAATTTTTTTTTCAAGAATGGAACAATTGCATTAATAGTAAAATAGATATTTACATCAGTTACACGTACCTGAGACAATCATTGTGAACATAACCTCAGTCAACACGAAATGCAGGAAACAAAAGCGCGTATCTAGCTAACCGTTGTGTTTTGTGATTACATTTTGTGAGCAATAAATACAAATAACTGAAGTGAAGAGATGAAACTGAGTCTTCACCTCTTTCGATTTCATGTGCTCCACACATCAATTAATAAACTCCTCTTTAGTGAAGTCAATGACTAAAGAAATCCGAAGATAAGCAAGCTGAAATTGGTCACGTACTGACATATGTGCATTGACAATCTCTCACTCAGACCCAGAACACGTTCTATTTCAAGTTCAACTCGACGTTCCTTGCTGTTGAAATCAGATACAACAATACACCCTAAACAACAACAACAACAAGAAAATGGTAGAATGTCTTCACACCTCCTCTTGAACTTAATGTACAAACCATTTTGTTGAAGTCGCATAAATGGTGGTGGCCTCATTAAAATCTTGCTCGGATAAAGACCTAATAGGAAAACTTCTAACCGAGGAAAGAATACCACCTGCTATAGCTACACACTATGATGGACAAAGTTGAGTAGGCAAAACAAACAAATTTCTAAATGAGAGATGAATGAGGATAGATAAAGGAGAGACATAAGCTGAAATGTGAAAGAGATGAAATAGTGAGAAAACATAACGCGATGTTTGCCAAAAGGAATAACTGGCTTTAAAAGATGAAGAATAAGGATGGAAGAAGATTAAAATCTAAAAAGGAGATATGAGAAACTCACTTTTTCAGTGTAAAATTCCAAGCTTTCTCATCTTTCAACCATCTTTTATCTCAGATCTCTCTCACCTAAGTGGTGATTCCTCATCCTTGTGGTGATTCCTCATCCTTAGTGGTGATTCCTCACCTTAAGTGGTGATTTTCTGTTCGTTTTGCTTTTGATTTTAGTCATTGTGGATCAAATCTGTTTTCATAGCTCAGATCTAAAACTCTAAGATATACTCACAGATTTGTTTTTAAGATGATTTGCAAGCTTTTGCATTCCCTTCTTCCCCAAGATCTTTAAACCATGAACAAAACTCCTTCTTCTATTCTACATTGCCATGTCATGGAGGATTTCGTTTTCTTCTGCATCCACCTTTACAGATTTCAGTTTTTTTGGCTAAGATATTTTTTGGTTTGGTTGTGGGTGTTCCTCTATATGAGATCTTCTCGTAATCGGTCAACTAGAGAATGTATGGCGGCTCCGGCCGTACCCTCATCTTTGCAAGCCACCTTAGTTCTCTATCCACGCTCTCGACTTTCGTCGGAGCTTCTGCGACAAGTCCTCCCCAGCAGTTACGAGTTAGAGTTGAAGAAAAAGTTTTTTTTAGGGTTTGGGTGTTTTAGGCTGCTTGGCTTTTTATGTTGTAGACTTTATTTTGTATAGTTTAATGTCTTTCTCTTGTCTTGATTCTTTATGGATCTGAGTCTGGGTAACTTGTTTATAAGTCTGTTCATGACTTTATTTGGGCCTCCTTTTGCCTTTGGGCATTTATAAATATGTTTCACGACAAAAAAAAAATATGAAAGAAGATTATGATCAGGTTAATCAAATAAAAGATAGGATATTGATAAAAAGACTTTTTGTAAAAGGATGAAGGGTAAGGATGAAAGAAAATTGTAATTGGGTAAAAGAAATAATAGATATAATTGGCAAGCAGAGGATGAGACGAGAAGGAAAAACCAACGTCCTGCAACTTTTTATTTGTAATTTGAAGCTTGGGAAAAAACAGTCTACAACTGTTTGTAACTTTTAAAATTAGCCAACTGTCTTTGGCTGCTAACCACGTATCCAACCACTAATAATACCGAAATCTGGCAGCTTAGAAGATGACGCCGATGCAGACACAAGCAACGATGTAAAATACGTAGAGTAGTAAAACTGCATGTAGAACTAATCATCCTCTATCATCACAAGTTAACCCTCTGCAAACTCTATATATAATTCAGTGGAATTATCTTCAAAACTGAATATCAACTAATGACCACTTTATAGTAAGAGCATATGCAAGAATAGGCAAAGGCAAAAGCATATGATACATTTTCAGCCCTTTTTTTATAATTTTTAAAATTTTTTTTTTATAGAAAACCATATGCAACGATGTTGAATAGTTGCAATCAATGTGGTAGGGCCCACTTGCCCAACCAAACCACGAGGCAAATTTTGCCTAGCTGATTGTCCGGCTTGCTTCACAGGGTGGGGTCTAGTCAACCTATAAATTCAATTAAATAATGCTTAAATGTCAAATAGTAAACCTCAATTCAACCCATCATGGCAATTTTATACTTAAAATAATACATTACCTATCATTGTTG
>NC_020493.1:10359359-10363211 GCF_000184155.1 Fragaria vesca subsp. vesca | reverse complement strand
TTATTCTTATAGTGCGGATTTCCATTTTAGACTCACTTTTCGATCGAATTTTCACATCTCCATCGTGTAGTCTTTAGATACTAATGTATAGACCATCTCTACAAAATTTCAGCCAATTTGGTTATTATTAAGGCACTCAAAACTGCATTTTTCTGTTATAAACATGAACGGTTCAAGTTCGACAGAATTATGTTCATCCATTGGTTTAATCGAATTTGTGTGCCTTAATGATAACCAAATTGGCTGAAATTTTTGCAGAGATGAACTATACATTAATATCTAAAGACTAGACGGTGGAGATGTGAAAATTCGATCGAAAAGTGAGTCTAAAGTGAAAATTCACACCATAAGAATAAATAAGGACATCCTTAGCAGAGAAGGATTATATATATATATATATATTTAGCGGACGTCTACAAAGATGTTAAAGTGCGGACGGCGACTCAAATCAACTCCGGTGGCTGCATATGGCAGCTCTTCTTCCATCCTCAGACGCCAATGGCGTCAAGTTGAATGCCAAGATGATCGTAGAAGAAGGTTTGACGTCGGAAAAACTGCAGAAACTTGAAGAAGCTCAATCCCGGATTCGAAACTCATCACCATCGAGTCTGCCAGCGAGAAGAAGCTCAAGATGGAGATCTTGTTTGGAACCAGCAAGAACAACGAAGCAATCGGTGCCGCCGGAGTTGATTTGAGTCGTCGTTCGCACTTTAACATAGTTGTGGACATCTGCTTCATATCTACCCTATATATGATAATATATATATATACACACACACACACATACAGTGAGTATTAGGTGCGGACATCCGCACGGCTCTTAAAGTGCAGACATCCCTCCTTTCGCCACCGTACGACACCGGCGAGGGCGCGCCTCCACTCCAACGAACTCCAGCAGCTTCCCTGACCACTTTCCATCCTTGGCGAGTTCACCGAATTCTAGTTTTCCGGCTAGATTGACTTTGTTTGAAGTTTTGGGTGATCTGGCCGGAAAACTGGAATTCGGCGGACTCGTCGGGGAGGGAAATGGTCGGGGACGCTGCTGGAGTCTATTGGGGTGGAGGCGCACCCTCGCAGGCGTTGTACGGTGGCGAACGGAGGGAACGTCCGCACTTTAAGGCCAGTGCGGACGTCCGTATCTGAAACGGCCTATATATATATTGACACGACCCACCCCGAATTTCACCCTGAAACCCGGAGTAAGTCGTGCGGGGACCACCTCCAAGGAAAATTTACTGAAAAGATTAAGGAAATCTCCCTTGCAGATGGACAACCGTAACTCGAAAATTCCAAATTACACTCTTAATTCAACACTTCCAAACATCACATAATTATCCTTCAGAAATTCTACACATAATATACAATAATCCCAAAGTATTCAGAGCTACTAAACACTAGCGGAAGCAAGAAAACACGAGTAGGTTGAACAGGTAACCTACTGTCGAAAACTGGCAGAAATGCGGGTGACTATGCCTCGCCTCTTACTAGATCCAACCCGAACTCTGCAGACTGGGCAATTTAAAACGAAGGGCCCAGGGGAAAACATTTAATAACGTTAGAGTGAGTGGACAAAAATAAAATAATAAATAAAATATTTATGTTTCCCCAAATTAATTTCTAAGGAAAAATCGAATGCATGCCGCAAGCGATAAAACTTTTATCTCAAAAATATCGAGCCTCTCAGACTCTATAATATATATATGTATTTACACTCGTCCATACTCCCTATATAAATTCATGGGTCTATATAGGGCTACTACGCTCGCGTCCAACGCTCACATCACGCCTTAATGCGGTGCTACACTACGCCATCAAAGTGGACACACGAGTGTATAAATATGTGTCCATACCCCCTATATGAATTACACACTCAAATAGGGCTACTACGCTTACGTCCAACGCTCACGTCACACCATAATGCGGCTATATGCTACGCCATTAAGGTGGACAGACACATATGGCTAGCTAGCATTTATATACATACTCTCTCATAAATACATATTTATATCCACCGAAAATCCCATTTTCGGTAACTCTCCAAGAGAAATAAAAATTGTCAAATTAAAATGACGTTAAAATATTCCGCAACATTAATTGTTCAACCATGAACTATAGCATGCATTTATTTAAAATAAAAGTCCACTCACAAATTAGGCCTAAGCCTGATGTCGATCTGGGGCCTCGTCTGCTCGAGCCTCCTCACGTCCTGTTCCAAATATAATATTAATTTCCCAACCAATAATCCAATATTTAATCAAAATAGGCAAAAATACCCGAGAGCCATAAATACGCTCATCATTGCCTAACTTCGATATTCTTAAATCGGAACGATCCGAACTTAAATATCATACTCAACAGTCGTAAATACAACCTCCCCAAAATACGACTTAAATCCTACGGCCAGATTCTACATTAATTAATCGCCAAAAATACCAAACTTCGGAAATTCACAAACCTATCCAAATCTCATCCAAAAATTCCATAAATCACATCAATATACTCCTCTTAATATTCCACACTTAAAACCCTAAAAATCTCCTAACCGCCAGCGGCTCCGCCGGCAGCGGCGGCCGGAGGCCAATTCCGGCGACCTCCAAAACCTATGAAATTTTGATAGAATAATCTCCTCATCATGCTCTACAACTTTCCTGACCAACACATCACCCAATTCCAAGCCTAACTAGGCTAATCGAACAAAAACATCCTAAAAGCCCTAGAAATTTCAATTCCACATTTCTCCTTACCTAGCTCAAGAGGGAGTGAGCTGATTGGAGGGGTTGTTGCACGGGAGGAGGGCTACAAAATGTGTCACATCCCGACCCTTATATTTTTACCTTATTTACTAGCGTGATTATAATAAGAATTTTACCGTCTCGATCATTGAGTAAATAGTTTAAATGGTCCCTAGAGGGGTTTCGGGGACGATTATGTGCGGAGGATTATTCGTATGAGGAAAATACGACTACGGTAAAAATGGTAAATTTTAGCTAGTAAAAGGTAATTTTTATTCGGGTATTATTTTTCGGGGTGTTTTTATTTTGGAAGTTTGGGTTAAAAAGGGAGTGTTGGGTCGGCTGGGCCGAGCCCAACCCATTTTCTTCTTCTTTTCTTTCTCTCTCCCTCCCGATTTCCTCTCCGCACCCGAGCCTCCCGCTGCCCGGTTTTCCGGCCGCCCTCCCGCCGCCGTCCGGCCTCCGTTCGCCGCCGGACCGGTTCCGTTCGGTCGGTCTCCCTCCCAGCAACATTTCTAGACCGGTGACAACCTCCCTAGCGCCGCCGTGAGTGAGCGGTGCCGCCCGAAAGCTTCGACTGCCGAATCGGTTTTTTTGCCGGAACTTCCTCCTCCGGCCACCAATCCGGGCAAGCTTGGTATGGTTTTGTAGCCCTCCAACCCAGCAACCTTGCCCTAAAAGGACTCACTCCCTCTTGAGCTAGGTAAGGAGAAATTTGAGGTGGAAGTTTTATGGTGTTTTTGATGTTTTTAGTCGATTGCCCTAGTTAGGCTTGGAATTGGTGTTTGTGCTAGTTATGAAAGTTGTAGAGCTTGATGAGAGGAAGATGCTGTTAAAATTTCATAGGTTTTGGAGGTCGCCGGAATTGACCTCCGGCCGCCGCTGCCGGCGGAGCCGCCGCCGGTTGGGAGATTTTAATGTTGTTAAATTTGGAATATTAAGGGGAGTTTATTGAAGTGAGTTATGGAATTTTGGATGAGTTTTGGATAGGTTTATGAATTTCCGAAGTGTGGTATTTTTGGTCGGGTAATTAATGTAGAATCCGGCCGTTGGATTTAAGTCGTATTTTGGTAGAGGTTGTATTTACGACTGTGGAGTATGATATTTAAGTTCGGTATCG
>NC_020493.1:10344083-10352096 GCF_000184155.1 Fragaria vesca subsp. vesca | reverse complement strand
AATATTACATTTATTCTCTNTAAACCTTCTAATTCAATAATAATGATTACATTTTATTATTTTCCTTATTGATTTTTATTTTGAGTTTTACCACATACTTATTAAAGCATTTATATATTTATATTATCATACATGTCACATACATATACAAAGTGAAAAAATATTTTTACAAAATTATGATCTATCAATTATTAAAATACAAAAGTAACAAAAACATAAAATAGTTCATGTATATTCATTCTTTTGATGATCAATAAATAAAATTTGAGACACAATCCTTCTTTTTATTTTTAATTTTTAAAAGAATAGTATTCTTTATGATTCGAATTACCTTTTCTCAAAAATTGATGTCATTGAAAATTATTTCTTACAATTTGATCAAAAAATGAATGTCTAGTGACATTTTATGCAAAATAAAAAAATAAAAAAATAAAGAAAATCAAGAAATCAAGGTCGGGAATGGAGGTTTGCGTTAAAAAGAAAAAAAAAAATTAAAGAATGTAAGTCGGGAATAGATGTTCGCATTCAAAAAGAAAAATGAAAAAAAAGAATTAGAGGTATAGTGAGTGAATAAGAGGTGTAATGAGTAATATATTAATATATATATGTGAATTACATAAACAAGGCTATTTTAGGAATTTGAAAAGAGGTTTAATGAGCAAATGCTTATATTTAAAAATAAAACGGAGGTGTAGAGAGAATGAGAGGTATACTGAGGAAATTTAGAGGTCCCAATAGCCGCACTCATCATTATAAGGTACCTGTTTAATAAAGGGTAAATTACTTTTATGATATCAAGTGTCATCTTTTAAACATAGGTACTAAACTGTACAATTGGTCATATGAGGAATTACCCTTTATCAAACGGGTAACTTGTGATAATTTGTCTATTGGCCTGCAGGTTCACCACAAAAAACTAACTAAGGTTGGAACCAGTACAGTAACCGACTTTTTAGTCCCAAACCAGCTACCGAGCTGATCTTCTTCGGTATAGAGATTTCTAAACCGTAACAGATTCGAAAAATCGATATCCCGACAAGTCGGTTGCCAAAAATATCGGTTTGGCGTCGGTTGCTAACCGGAATTACCGATCTAGAGAAGAAGATGAAAAATAGTAACTAAAAGCTCATTTGATTCCAGACCTACTAAAACCCATTCAATTTTCTAAGCTTGGATAACATGTTTCGCATACTAGACCTGCAAATTACGAAAACCCAACTCAAAAATCTTGACCAGAATTCTAAGATATGAAGGAAATTAAACAAAAAATGAATTGTGAAAGAGGAGATGATATAGCTTTGATGATGGAGATGATGATGAATTGATAAAATGTAAGGAGATTATTGAAACAAAGAAAGCCTTTAGGATAAAAATTAAAAAATCAAAGAGGAAGATCTCGCATACCAGTTTTGGCGTTCTGCATATAATGATAGAGGAGGAGGCGAAGAAAACCATGTAAAATGGATTTGAGAAAGTGAAAGAAGTAAGAAAAGGACTAATTAAGTGAATACTATTGCATACATGTTTATATTTAGCTTTTGTACATTGTGTAGTAAAGAGGACGTGTCGTCTGATGGTTTGAGACTACTCTTTGCAACTAGGAGGCGAGGGTTTCGACACTCAACTTTTGCGAATTCACCACTATTTTTGAATTATGTGGAGTATACATGTATTTCAGTAGGCTCGGTATACCGAAGGCATGCAATACCTTAATACCGTAGCCGAGCTGAATACATGATGCCGGTACGGTTGAGCCGAGCCGAACTCTTGGTAAGCCAAACTTTCGATACAACTCATTACCGGTTCGGTTGGAATTTCGGCTGGTTCAACTTGCTCGGCTCAAGATGCCAACCCTAAAACTAACCAAGAACTAGCATATAGTTATGAATCTAAACATTTGTTTAATTTATAATATATAAAATTACTTATTCTTTTAGATGATCAAGCAAGAGTCTGCATAATTAGTCTCAACAAACCTTATTGAGTTTTAGTTATTAATACAAAATTATTAGTTCAGTTATGCTCTAACATCTATTTTTTGTATAATTGTATCTCGTAAGAACAATCATGATCATCTGGTTAATAATTGACCTAGAAATTCATGGTTAGTCACCGTTAAATGTAAATTCATGGTGGTGAGAATTATTTTTAAATATAGTTGTTTTGTTTTCAACCCTTATATATAGATCTAATAGTGATTGACCATGAATCTCTTTACCAGCAACTGATTAGATAATCATGAAACAAATTTAACAAGACACGACATGATACAACGCGAGATCTAACTTTTTACGGTGTTTAGTAGGATAATTTATTAGAAGAAGAGCCCAAAGTGTCCATCTTTGACAGCGGCCCATCCCGAGATCTATAAAAAACCCGAGAGTAAAAAGCTCCACTAGCCGTCACTCCCAATCTTCTTCTTCTACCTCTCTCCCTTTCGCTCCCTGCTCCAAAGGGTTAGGGTTTATCTTCCCCTCTTCTCCAATGGACCTAACCAAGAAGCGCAAGCTCGACGAGAACGGCGTCGTTCTGGACACCGACCCCTCCTCCGTCCCCAAGCTCGACCGCGAAGACGCCCGCAAAATCATCGAGCGATTCAGCCCCGATCAGCTCATCGACGTCCTCCTCGACGCCATCTCCCGCCACTCCGACGTCCTCGACGCCGTCCGATCCATCGCCGATCCCGACACCGCCCAGCGCAAGCTCTTCATCCGCGGCCTCGGTTGGGACACCACCACCGAGGGCCTCCGCAGCCTCTTCTCCGCCTACGGCGAGCTCGAGGAGGCCATCGTCATTCTCGACAAGAACACCGGCAAGTCCAAAGGCTACGGCTTCGTCACCTTCAAGCACGTCGACGCCGCATACCTCGCCCTCAAGGAGCCCAGCAAGAAGATCGACGGCCGCATGACCGTCACGCAGCTCGCCGCCGCCGGCAACCAGGGCGGCGGCGGCGGCGGCTCCACCACCGCGTCAGTGAACCCGGTGGATGTGTCGCTTCGGAAGATTTATGTGGCCAATGTGCCGTATGAGATGGCGGCGGATAAGCTGCTGGCGCATTTCGCTCAGTACGGCGAGGTTGAGGAGGGGCCGCTAGGGTTTGATAAGCAGACTGGGAAATGCAAAGGCTATGCTTTGTTTGTGTACAAGACTCCCGAGGGAGCACAGAAGGCGCTTGTGGATCCGATTAAGAACATTGAGGGCAGGCAGTTGAATTGTAAATTCGCTAGCGATGGGAAGAAGCCGAAGATGGGCGGTGGTGCCGACGGAGGCAGTCAGGGTCAGGGGCCTGTAGGTGGACCGAATGCCCATGGAGATGGGATGGGCATGGCTCCTCCCTCGTCGATGCCTGGCCAGTATGGCGGGCCGGGCGGGTTTGGGTATGGAGGGTTTTCAGGTGGGCAGCCTCCGTTGGGGCATCATCATCTGGGTGGACCGGGGCTGTCATCTTTGGGAAATCAAGGGCCGGGTAGTGGTGGGTATGGTTCTGGATTGGGTGGTCCTTATAATTACGGTGGACCTGGTTCTACTGGATATGGTTTGGGTGGTGCTGGTGGGTTGGGTGGAGTTGGTGGTGGAGGCTTGGGTGGGGGAGTACCTGGTAGCGGCACTGGTACTGGGTCATCTTTGTATGGACTGCCACCGAGCTCAGGCGGCTTGCCTTCTGGTAGGTATCCTGAGGGCGGACCCTATGGCCTGTCAGCATTTCAGAATCAACACCACCAGCCAGGCACGTCACCATTGCCAAGGGTTCCTCCAGGGGGAATGTATCCCAGTGCACCTTATTACTGAGCCACTGAGGTATGGTCGTTGCTTTGTTGTTTTGAGTCTCCTGCATTTCTTTGGTACTTTTGGTTTTTGTTGCACTGCATCTTGTTGTTGATTTGCTTGGGGTTTGGTTGTTGACTTGCTTGGGGTTTTGTGTTTGTTCCTCTCAAGTGTCTGTGATGATTCACTTGTCTGTGAGTGACTTTGTGGATTCTAGATCTAAGATGGATGGATGTTTTGGGCTTGCCTTGAGTACTAGTGCATCTTGAGTTCATGTTTGTGAGAAAAATTGAAAAAGCTGAGAAGTTATATTTAAGAAATATTAGTAAGATGGCTATGGAATTAGTATTATGTGGGTGAAAATGATTTTTGCTTACACCCTCCACCCCCATGGTTTTACTTTTTGTAATGTTTATATGATCAATATAGTGTTGAAATTGGTGTTTGCTTCTTCAGCCCAATATTGTTCGAATGTGTTGTGCCTTTTATATTTATGGAATTTTGAATAAAAAGGTCAATGTTGTTAAATTAGTGGATAGTTTCTGGCTTTAGGAATTGAGTTCCAATGTAAAAATTGTATGGATTGAGCTCTCTCGTTTTAAGTTCTTTTTTTATGGCTAGTGGAGTAGTTTTGTTCTTTCATTTTCTCATTTTGCCACATACTGTCGTATTGGATTTGCACATCTCTTAACAGCTCTTGAATGGTACATAGTAATAGTAAGACTGGATGGTAGATAGTTACTTCCCTCATTATCAACAGGGTCCATAATATGTTTTACTGGTTTACAAGCTACAAAACTTCTATCCAGCCACTTTTTTAATTTATATTGGCGATGTATCTTTCAAAGTGGTACTAGGAAAAACACAATGGGTGCTTTGTGTTGATGTACTTCAAGTTGGGTGAACTCTGATTTGCATGTTTGTTGTGTTGAACTGTTTGTGTGGTTTATGGTTGAATTGAATGATGAATTGAGTTGATGAATGTGTGCTTCAGGTGTATGACCGCTTATTGGGAGCTGATGCTTTATGTGGTTCTGGTGATTTGCGTGATTGCAGAGTATATGCTCTCATTTGATGATTGTATTAGCTGTGCTTTTATCGCCACTTCCTCTCTTCATCTGCGCCTTTTAAGATGTAGGTCATTTCTGAGTTATGGTAGTCAGCGTGACTAAAGTAGATTAGTTTGTATTCTGTCAGGAACAGAAGTGTTACTTGCTTGTTTAATACATTTTTATTTTATGAATTATAGTTAATCTATTAGTTTACATTTTCTTTTACAAAGGGAAACATTTGTATGGTGGTGCTTGCTCTGATATTGTACTCAAAGCTGTTGTTATTTGTTATGTGCCTTTATTTGTATGGAGGATTTCAAGCTAATTGCTTTTGGGTTTTAGTATTGCTGTTATTGTTACTAGAAATGCTTCCAAGTAAGCATATTAAGCATATAATCTCTAATGGAATGGTGGTTTCCTGCTGGCGAGTTTATTATCTTTCCCTTTTCGGTGAAGACACAGTTTTATTTTTTAGGTCTCAACCCAACTGCAGTGATTTTGGTAACCTTGTATCAGCTGTATTGGACAGAATATACTGTCCATGACATTCGTCTTATGACTGGGTTTGTAGTGGTCAGAATTTCTGGTTTTTTCGGTTGAACTCCCATTGTGAGGGTATGATTATAGTTGGTCAACATTAAATAAGTTGATGCAGATTCTTTCTGGTTTATTTTCAGCTCATTGTGCTTTTGATGGTTTTGTTAAAGGAGCTCAGTTGTTTTGTTAACAGAAGGTCTTGAGTCAGAAATGGTCACTCTGATTGGTGACACTCGAAAAGCATTGATTGTAATTGTAGGTTGTTGATCTGTGTTGGTTCATGTGGTGTTTTCTTTTTGGGTGGGAAGGTGTTTGGTGATTGTTTCATCTGCATTTGTTTAGTAAACCGAAGGGTTCGTAATCCCAAAATCTTGGTTCAAGTTTTATTGGCATGTTCTTGTGGGAAGTTGTTTGGTGACTGCTTCATCTGCATTTGTTTAGTAGACCTAAGGGTTGTGATTTCAAAATATTGGTTCGTGTGTTATTGGCATGTCCTTGAGGGCTATTGGACTACTTGTTCTTTGCTTTGTGTTGTGTATATTTCTATTCATTTATTTAGATGGTTTGAAGGATTCATTGAATTTGCGACTGGTTGTGGAATATCTGCAATGATTGAGGCACAGTTTTCCTCCTTGTGTGGCTCCTATAGTAAAATGGCATGATGTTCACAAGTAATTTTGTGAGTTTGACCTGGCGTGTGTTCTATTGTGCAAGTGTGGGCATATCTGGCCTGTAGTCTTTTCTTCTGAAGTGTGGGCATATCTGGTCTGTAGTCTTTTCTTCTGTGTTTCTTTGGATTGAAGAATTTTGGTAGTCTCCTTAACTTTGAATCATTATTCACTTTCATCCAAGTGGTTTTGTAGCTTCGTAGTCTTTTCTTCTGTGTTTCTTTGGATTGAAGAATTTTGGTAGTCTCCTTAACTTTGAATCATTATTCACTTTCATCCAAGTGGTTTTGTAGCTTCGTGACGATGATGGGATTTTATGATATTAATAGGAATACTTTTGGATATGAATTACTACTGTGCTCATCTATGCATATGGTCGACCAACTCCCTGTAGTGGTGGAGCGGTCTACCACTGCAAGGAGCTAACTCTTCTAGCTGTGTATGGACCAATTTACATAGGTAGCATATTCCCTAGTTCTCCCAGGGTTTCTTCTTTTCCATTGCCCGCTGTCATCCATTGTGATCAGTCATCAGACAATTTGCATTTTGTGCACCATAGATACAAGTCGAAGTGTAACAAAATGTGACCCCAAAGCTACAATTATCTGGCTATTTTCGTCTTTTTGCCCCATTTTTACTCCTTTTGTTTTTTGTTTGTTTCTTTTTGGGGCGATGGGATCATATTGTGGAATATGCGGTGTCCCAAGTGGAGGCGATATGATGATGCATCAAGGATTTGTAAAGCTTACTGTTTTCTAGCGCACCTTTAAACCAGGCAAGGCAGCACATTGGTTCTCTTTCTCAAGATGATGCTGAAGCATATGTATCTTAAGCTCAAAAGCTTTATGTTAAAAGTGAAAATGGTTGTACAGTGTGCTCCTCTAGTTCAATAACAAAGGTGTCTTGGGAACGATATGCTTTATGTGATATCCTCCTTATCTTTATTGTTATCGGGTTGTCTGTATTTTGTGAGAAAAGAACATAAATATGAGGTACCAGCTGTGCCAATATTACTTTCATACGTCAAGCTTACAAAAACATCACCAGTCTTTGTGGTGGGGGTCTTCAGTTAGACAACCTGACTAACAATAACAAGCTTTGTCCAAACCGTGTAATTTTAAGATTGGTTATAGTTCTCAGAAATGTACACCGATTCATAATGTGTTTAATGCTCATATCAGATATCAGTCATTTCACATCAGCTTATCAAAGTGACGTTGACACATTGTTACCTTGTTCTTGGATGAAAATTAATTTTCTATACGCTAATCTTGAAAGAGAGTTGATGATGGGGAGAAACACATTAAGCTAAAAAAAGACCAAAAAGAAAAGGAAAAAAAAGACAAATAGCAAAAGTAAACGAAAGAAAAAGATAGTCGACTTTTCCTTATGTTCATGTCTATCATTTATTAATTGCATACTGAAAATCGAAGAGTGAAAATCAAAGGGTATAGAATGTACTCGTCTGCGTTGTGCGTCTCTCGGTTTCATCGTCGTAATGGATTTCCAACACAGGAGGATGATTTTGTTGATATTGATGGTTGTGGCAACATCATGTATCGTCTAGGCATGGGTACCAAGTGATATCAAGTATTTTAGCAACAAGCTTAGACTGATTGCCTCGGTTCAAGCTGAAGCAAGCTTCACTTTGATGAGTTGCTCTCTTTTGTAGTGTCTTCTCTGGAAACCAATAAATGAAATAGTTAATATGCTGATATAAGATCAAATTGACATAGTTACCTTGTTCTTGGATGAAAATTAATTTTTCTTGAAAGAAAAAATTGATGAAGGACCGATACAAATTAATTAAGAAAACAAAGACACATAGCAAAAGCAAATAATAGAAAAAGATAGCTCACTTTTTCCTACGTCCCAATAAATCATATATTCCAAAGTTGTGCTATTTATTTTTTCCTTTTTCTGTTTGGAGAGAGCTGACGTGTAATTGGATTGTGGTCTCACCAGATTTTAGTTGGACTTGTATCACTTTT
>NC_020493.1:10301604-10344063 GCF_000184155.1 Fragaria vesca subsp. vesca | reverse complement strand
CCGGTAACCCTCTTCTTCTTTCTGTTTTCGGTCGTCCCTTTTCTTTTCTAAATTTCGTAACCTATTTTTTTGTTTTGTTTTCTTCGAGTCAATTTAGAGTCTGATCTTTTTATTCCCTTTTAAAAAAAAAAAAAGCAGAACTATTGTGTGTTTGTACTTAAGTTATGTCTGTATGAATCTTTCTGTATGGAATCATGAAAGTTATCGTCTTTTGTTTGTTTGGTTTAGTTCTGCATTTAGGTGTTGAGGTTTGGATTACCAGTTTGATCAAACTAATTTGATAATCTAATTGTGTCTGGAAGACTCTGTCTTGCTGTTGGATTGCCTGATGAGAATGCATATATATGTAAATTAGGGTGAATTTTTTTGATCCCTGAAGTTGGTTACTCGAAAAGAAGAAAAAAACCCAATTCAGCATGACTGTTGCTTGGAGTTTACACATTGATTTAAGCAAAGAGTTTGTGTCTTAGGTTCAGATAGATATGAGTGTTGCTTGAGAACTTGTAGTAATTATGTGGTGTACACAGAAGAAGCACTAGAAAGACCAATTTTAGATGTCTTTGCTGGATTTAGGTGCTAAGGAATAGGCACATGCCTCCGAGTCGAGTACTGTTGAAACAAGATTTTGTGATGTTTGTATTAGTTTGAGAAGAAATTGAAAATTGCAACAAAGAGGTTGATAATTTCTTGTTAGTAGTACAAAGTTGTATATGCTCAAATAAATACACGAACATAGAACCACTATGATTACCTTGGATGTATGAATATATCTCTCGTATCTGTGTTCTTCAGAATGCTGACCTCCCAATTCTTTTTGCAGGTTGTCAAGACCTTGCTTTTCTGGTTCTGTACATCTCATTTTATTACATCAAATCATAAGTAGTGGTTCATACATAGATCTTGTCATGCACTTTTCCTATGCCAGGTTTGCTTGCTTCTATATTTTCCTTGTTTTTATTCCTGAAGTTCTCATTTGCCAATTGCTCTTGTCTTCTGTTTCTACTGGATGCTTCCCCTGACCATGTATTACCGTTGTTTGTTTGTTTTTTTGGCTATGCTATTGTAAACATTTGCACACATTTGTTTATTACTTGGCCAATTTCCTCTCTTTGATTCACTGTGACCTCAGGGTCCTAGTAGTTGTAAGATACGACTTAGTGACCTTGTTGTTTTAGAACCTAGAAACGGACACGTGCACTTTCTGTTTATTATACTGTGGTACTTGTAAGTCTATCTGTTTCATTACTATTGGTTTTACACCCTCATGAATATGTTTTACCATTTTCCTTTCCCCCACTACTGCTTTTACATGTGCTATATAGTTGACAGATTATTTTCTCTTTATTTTGATTAATATGACTTTGGAGAGTATGGATTATGAGATCATACTAGAGAGGTGCCAAACTATATTAAGCCTCCTTATGTTGTTGTTCAGTTATTTTTTGTGTTGGAAAGATTTGCACTTTTTTCTCATTGAACTAGGATGCATATTTCTCTGCCATAATAAAGTTTTTGAGTTAGAATATCACTTGAAAATAATAAATATCTATAATATGACAGGCTGTAGGTGATTTTCACCATTCATGATGGATTTAAAATTCAAAGGTCCAAATTGGGTTGGAAACATTTACCAGAAGTTTGAAGCAATCTGCCATGAGGTGGATGATATTGTGAAACAGGTAATAGGAAACATATCCACAAGGAAAAATTACTGGTTTTGTGGTTTGATGTTGTCAATAATTCTGATGATGTTAAATATATTTTGTTCACAGGATACATTTAAATATGTGGAAAACCAGATGCAATCAGTGGGTAAAAATGTGAAGAAACTATGTTCTGATTTACTTCCTCCTTTAGGGCATCCTGTCAAACATGTGGCTGAAGATGTGGCTAGCGAAGAGATTGCTACTGTTAGTACTAAGACAAGGAAAAGCTTGCAGGAAAATTCTGTTGTTGCATCTGAGAATCAATCACCTACAGAGCCCGATGATCCTGTGGCAAGCCAACTGAGTCTTATCTCAAGGGAACATCACCTTGGGGACCAACTTAGTTCTCTAACTTCTATGGATACCCTTGTGGAGTCAGACTTGAACTTACGGATAGGAAAGGTTGAAGACATTATGACAATTGAAAATTGTGCTGCAGATGATGAAGAAATTGCCAAACCAATTCTTCCAAAGCTAACGTCTCCTGGTGGGGAAGAACCTTTTTCAGAGTTATCAGTTGGGGAATTTATTCAAAGTAATCGTGAAAATAGACAGGCTGATTTGTCTGAGGTTGAAACCTCCACTGATGAATTGGATTTTGGTTCTGAGCAGAAATCAAGGTGTGATTACTTATTTGAAGAAGTTGAGAGTGTGTCAGGTGTTTCAACTGTAATGGTCTCCACTACAGATCCCGCAGTAATGGATCCTGAACACCAGCTGAGTCCTTTCTCTAGTCAATATCACCTTTTAGAGCAACTTAGTTCTCCAGCTTCAAAGGATACTCTCAAGGGCTCAGAGTCAAACTTATGCTTCGCAAAGACTGATGGCATTTTGACAAACGAAAGCTCAGATGCGAACAACGAAGAATTTTCCATAAAAGCATATGCACCTGTATTGTCGGACTCTAACTCTCCTGGTGTGGTAGAACACTTTACAAAGTCACCAATGGGGGTATTTGATCAGAGCAATGATGCAAATAAACATGCTGATTTGTCTAAGGATGAACCTGAGACTTCAGCACAAGAAGAGGAGTTTGAATCTCTGGAAAACTGGACTCTTTGGGACGATTATGTTGATAAAATTGAACGTGTTCCTGATGCTTTGAATTCCACTTCTGAAATGTCCTTTTCAGTTGTCTCAGTGGAGAATACTACAGAGGATGCTGGTCTTGCATCCTTCAGCAGATCCAATGCAGAGGAATCTCTTAGAATCTCCGAAAGTTCACCTGAAAAGTTAACCCAGGAAGCAGTGTTTTGTCTTAACTATATTGAGGGGGTCGGTTTTGTTTCCAATTTCTCTGATGCTGCACATGAAACCTCAGCACATAGCTTGGAGTGTCAGCTAGACTCGACTGCTTGGGATGACTTTGCTGATGAAACTGAGTGTGATTCTGCTGGTTCAAGTACAACTTCCAAGATGGTGTGCTCAGTTGTATCTGGGGATACTTCTACACAAAAGATTGGTGTGACATCCTTTGACTTCTCCAATGCTAAACCACTTGGGCTCTCTGAAGATTCATCTCAAGAGTTATCCAGGGAAGCAATGCCATGTCATAACTCTATCGAGGCGGCTGGTTGTGTTTGTGATATGTCTGAGGTCATACATGGCACTTCAGCACATGGTTTGAAGTTTGAATTCCAGCTAAGCTCACCGGCTTGGGATGACTGTGCTGATGATAATCAATGTGTTTCTGGTCCATCAATAGCTACTTCTGAAGTAGTCTGTTCATTTGTCTCTGGAGAGAATGCTGCAGGGGAAATTGGAGTTCCGTCCTTCAGCGGTTCCAATGCAAATGAATTTCCTAGGTTCACTGAAAATCCACCTCAAATATTATCTGAGGAAGCTACGTTTAGTCATAGTTCTGGTGGGAAGGCTGGATGTGTTTCTGATAGCTCCGATGGATCCTCATCGTCAGCTCCAGCCCTTACTGTGTCCACTAAGAATAAGGACACAGATGGTCTACTTTCTTCATTCAGCAGTGTCCTATCAGCTGGTCAGTATATTTTCCCTAATGAGTTCTTGGTTGCTTACATATGTATATTTGCTTCAATTGCACAATCGATATTAATTAACTCATATTTTACAACAGAAGGCACTTCAAGAAGTACAGACACCATGCCTCTCACAGTACATTGTGGAAAACAGCAAGTCAAGATCTGCGAGTCCATTCAACATGAGGCTGCAATAACCTCTTCTGATACTGGTATGCAATTTAATGTACATGTGTTGCTTCCATTTGTTTCCTCTGTCCTCTCTCACCCCTTAGACACCAATTCCCAAACTCTGTTTCCTTCCTCCAACTTTGATGATAGTAACAACAATTGTGGTGTGACAACCAATTCTGTTTCAATCTTGCTACTTTTAAGCAGCCTAAAATTATAGTTCAATTAAAAGGTTGAGGTCCATAACTCCATTTTTCCTTTTGGCTAAAGACTATAAGAGTATGTTCCAGCAACTCCCCAATTTTAGTCCTCCTTTGGCTTCTACTTCATGCTGTCACATTCTTGAAACACCTAACTTGAGGAGGCCTAGATGCCAAAGATTTAAGAACTGCCTTTGCCCCACTCAGTGCCTTTTATCTTTTGTTCTGCACCTTAATTTTTCCTTTGAGTATAACCATATGTAATCAAAGATCTCAAATGGTATCAGATGCAAGTACAATAGGAACCAAAGATCTCAACTAGATAATAGAAAAGCAGGAAATATAACCGAATGGTTCTTAAAACAATAAAGTTGGGTGCATATTAAATTGGTACTATGGCTTCACAATGGTGTGCTCCTTGGGCTACTTTTGCATACCTGAAACTGAGCCAACTATTTCAAACCAGAAATATCCGTTTATTTGGTTTCTTTGATGTTTTAGATGTTTCCTATTTTCTAAACTTGGAATCCGTTTGCAGGATGTTTGGATGAATCAAGTTCTGATATTGCTTACTGTCACATGGAAAGCATTGACTTGCATGATAAGGTGCAGATTCAGGAAAACTGTGTAAATGTAGAGGATAGTGTACTTCGTGCTATTTCTCACAGAGCAAGAAAGCAAAGATCATACAAGGTATACTCCACCTCTCTCTTGGTGATGTTATAATTAGTTAAAGGAAATGAAATTTAGAAGAAGCAGAAAACAGCACGCATCATTTTACATTGGCATTTGAATTACTTGATAATATGCTCCTGCATTCCTTTTTGAAGAATTGTATATTTTCTGGGAATTCTTCATAAGATTGGATAAGTCACATAACGGAACTGTCATAAGAATCAATGGCTTATCAGACAAAAGTTATAAGTTCTGTTGAAGAAAGAAAATTAAGCTTGTGGTTTCTAGCAAGCTGAGATTTTCTAAAACCATGTTGTGTGTCAATTACAGAAACAAATCCAGGATGCTTTTACATCAAAGAAGAGATTGGTGAAGGAGTATGAACAGCTAGCGATTTGGTTTGGAGATGTTGGTTTAGATTCCAGCCAAGAAGCAAACTCTTACAAGGACAATTCGGGAACTCATCAGGCAGGTGACTCTGAATGGGAGCTTCTCTAAGCAATATAATCTGTGTATGTAATTAAATGAAATTGTGGATTGGACGGGTTACAAGACTGCAGGCCTTTCAGATAAAACATGTCAGAAAATGATCGAGTGATCAAGCCGACTATATTGTCAGATGGGTTACTATTGGTTCTAAGAGAAATTTACATGTGATAAAGAGGGACAAATGTTAATACAAGTGATATTGGATGTCTCACTCCTTTCTTGCATTACTACCAAAAGACTCAACTGCTAACTTCAGGTTACAAAAAATTTTGATGGCCCTTTAACAAATGTGCGTACAAAATTTCATTCCATGTATCTGGAACTCCAGGTAAGCACCAGTGAATGCAATCGGCAAAGTTTTTCGGATCAGATCTTTGTTCCTTCGTCAGGAGCTTGCCCTTGCGTTCCCCATAAACTGATGTGTGTGCATCTTTTCTGTACTCAGACAATTGTGTGATATTCAGAAATGTGACCTTAACTTTCAAATCCTGTAAAGTGTCGTCTATAATATCCATTATTTTGGTGTTCGAACCAGTACCCCAATATGAACCTTGAATTGGATAGGACTCATTATAGCAGTTTTCATCACTGCCAGGCCTCCATTCCCAGCTCCTATGGGAAAAAAAAAAATCCTTATGATTTGGTTTTGTTCTGTAATATTCTTCTGAAAGTGTTTGAATGGAACTCACCATAGATGTGTTGGAGACATACTCATGAAGAACACCTTTTGCCTTTCTGGGTTTATGCTTGATTCTAACCATTCTGCCCAAGTTTGTAATGCCAGTTTATAAGCAGTAGTTACATTATATTCTTGGACATCATTTGGAGCTCCATATCTGAAGGAAATTAATTAACAACACAAATAAACAAAGTTAAACACATGATTTTAGGTTTGGAATCTCATTTTCAGCTCAAAGTTCACTAACAATGTCCAAACAAAGTAGAGAAACACATTTTACTCACGTAGCATTGATCGTAGGTTTGTGCATCCACCATACATAGCTCTCAAACACCAAAATATCTACTCCTTCCCAGTGCTTGCCATGCTTGGCTATAGAGTCAAGCTTCACCAGCCTTTTTAGTACAGTATGCTTCGTTGCATGATCCGAAATTGACTCCACAATGAATGGAGCCCAGTAGTACTCAATGGAGGCATCAAACTCCTGGTAAAGAAAAAAACAGAATGAAACTAATTGGTTTTGCCAAAGACCAAAAACGAAAATCTTACAAGTGTTTAGCTATTTGTTGCAGAATATTTACCTTGATTTTGAATATCTTCCTAGGTGGAACCCTTTGGAGGGATTTCTTTCCTTGACGAAGTATGGATTGTACCATGCAGACCATGGATTCAAACTGGCCTCTTTGTACCGAGTCTCCAACAAACATCAGTCTTTTGCCCCTCAGAATTTGCAGTAGCTTCAATGCATCAAACCTGAATTCAAAACGAATGCCCCTTATATACTAGGAAAACGAAAGACTGAGAAGATGACACCACCCACATCCATATTTACATATATGTAAAGCGAACTAGTACTAGAATGCATGAAATAAGTCCCAGTTTGATTCTAATTAGTTTTTACTTCATTCCATAGTTCCTTGATTGTTATCGGTGTACACTTCTACATTCAAAATGCGTGTAGTAAATCTTAAGCACTGGCTGAATATCTATAAGGGTCCTTGAACTGTCCATCATCGCCAATTAGTTCTAATTAACTTGTACACCAAAAATATATGCTTGCTCAGATGAAGATAGCTTCTTTACCTTGGGAGGTTGCAGTCATTGGGTTGCCATCTCCAATTCTTGTAATAAGAATCAGGCCTACCATTCTTTTGGCATGTAACCTGTTTCACCAAGTAGGGGCAGCTCTCTTCTGTATAGTGAGGAGGACCTGACTCGTTATTCCATACCCAATTTCCTTCAAAAACATTGCAACTTTCATCAATGCGATCCTCAGGGGAAACAATCACTGCTGGTCTCTCTGCTTTACCTCTTTGCCTGCCATATAGCTGAAACACAAAGCTATGGTTGCTCTTCAACGTGTCCAGGAATAGTCGGGTAGTCCCGAGGACAAGCAGAGAAGCCAATGCAACAGGGAAGAGCGATTGGAGGCGACGGTCAAGAGAGACCTGCTTTGTCATTTGGGGAAGAAGATGATGAAGAACATAGGTATGGTTTGTTTTTGATTGTCGAAAACATTTCCCTGGTTAAGTATTTTGAACATGTACATGCCTTTGGTTTTAAGTCTGTTTGGTGAAAGCTACATATGCAACCACCAGTTGGTAGGATCAAGTTTTAGGTAAAGGCTGGTACTCAGAGTTCTGATGTATCCATTGAGGTCGTAACAATATTCAATTTGAGAGATGTTCTGTAAAAGTGTCCATGTTAATTTTGAGAGGGAAAAGTGTCTTTAAAAAGTACTTGTGTGACAAATACCTGAACTCTTTCAAGTGCTTCTTGTGAAGACACGTGGAAAATTCGAAATGCGCACATGTTTGATGTTTAGTAGAACTTCAATATTTCACAAACGACGGTTTGATGTTTAATAGGTATTCAATGTTTCATAAATGGGGGTTGATATATCGAGACCTCTAAATTTGTTTAATAAACCTCTCATACTTTTTACAACTCGATTTTTCTTTTTAATATAAGCATTTACTCGTTAGATTTCTTTTCAAATTCTTAAGGTTGATTGTGTCTAAAGTGTACTGGTTCTTTGGCTATCACCGATCAAACCTGAGTAATAACTATGTACTCTTTAGTCTTTACCTCTTAGTTTTGACATTATTGGACTAATTTACATCTTAGTTAATTTAATATCCTTGAAGAATATTATTCAAAAAAAATATATATATATCCTTGAAGAACTACCTTTCAATGATGTATGTCACATTGTTCAATGATATCAGTCAATTACTTTCACCCGTATATGGCGAGAAGCGAACTGTCTAGCTTATGCAATTGCAGACATTGGTCATTCAACTTCAATTGCTGGTTGGCAGAATGAACTTTATTCACTGCTTTTAATTTTGTTTTTCATGGCTTCTTAGGTTGTCATGAAGGTGTCGAGTTTAATTGTGATTTTTTTTTCTTTTGTATTTTGTTATTGAAAAAAAAAAAACGTATGTCACATTTACTTTATACTATTTGTTGGTTAACTGTTCATAAGCATTATTTATGTAAATAGTGTGCAGACATTTTTGCCCCTACTTTTTATCTGTAGTTTCGTATTTGCCCTCGCCTGTTTCTCTAGATATTTCTTTCTTTCTGGTCAGCCGTATCGCTTTTTCTTTTTTCGTATTACATGTACTCGAATGTTCTAGAGGTTTTAGAAGATGGGGAAAGAAAGATATTCAGGTTGTTTTTTTAAAGGAGAGAGCAAACAAAATATAGAGGAAGAAGGGAGGGCAGAATGTTGCTCGAATTCGTTTCAATAGTGCTCTGTTTCTTTATCATTGTTGCATTGTTGAGCATACATTTTAGGGTAATATGGATTCTTTTTTATCTTCAGGTGTTACTGAAGTTTATTTATTTGACTCTTGAGGAAGCTGCTGGTGGCATTTCTATCGATAAATTTTAGGTCTACCTATATGTGTTGATACAATAATTTTGAATCTAGTTTTGAGTAACGTAAACTCATATCGGTTAAGAATCAAGTCATTTTCATTCACATTTGTCATAAATCGTAAAATATTAACGCCAAGAAACACCCGTGGCTGTACCATATCTAGTAAAATAAAACAAGACACACTACAAAACCTCACTCGATCGGTTTCATCCTAAACCCAAAACCCCTTTGAAACCTCAAAATGATTATCAGCAGTAGCGTACGTACATGTTTCCCACGCTTTCCATCTTCCTCGGAGAAGCGCCTCCTCCGGTCGGCGGTCAAGTTCACTTTCACTCCCCGGTGGCGACCTTCCGCAACCTTTTGCTCTGTTTCGGCCACCCAGAAGAAGAAGGAGAAGGTGATAGTGGTATCTGGGCCCACCGGAGCCGGGAAGAGCCGGCTGGCTCTCGAGCTCGCTAAGCTGCTCAACGGCGAGATTATCAGCGCCGACTCTGTCCAGGTTTGACCGAATTTGCACTACCCACTTCAAGTTTTTGGCTTTAAGGAATGTTGAAAGGAAAAATGGGAAAATGTGGTATCTTGGGAATTGGGTATTGAAATTACAATACATCGAACTTGTTATGATGCATAGAACTTGAGTAAGAGCTGCTTATAGAAGGATTGAGGCGGTAAGTGTATAAGCCTTATAGTGTCCAGTCTCCACAAAACAACATATAAGCAATTGAAGTAAAAAACATATTTGGATAAAAGAAAATTGTAATGTACGATGAGATAAACAATTAATGTCCATTGATATCGCCTAGTCTTTGTTGATTTCCTTTTAGTGAGTTTCAAATTGGGGAATGTAGGTAGAAGTGACTTCATATGATACGGCTTTTGTGGCACAGGTATATCAGGGTCTTGACATTGGATCAGCGAAGCCTTCACCAGGTGATAGAAAGGTGGTTTCTTAATTGAGATACGTTTGACCATGCTTCCACATTGAAATTCAATTTTTATGGTAATCTGAGTATTTCCAACGTATTTCATGTTCATGTTAGCTTTTGTTTAGCCATCGCATTGGTGAAGGTTTAGCATCATAGGAAGTTAGGCAACTAAAAAAGCTCTAGATTTGTTATAACATAGGTAACATGATTGTTTTGGAATCAGTTGTCCCTAAGATCTGACTTAAATATGAGCCTTTCTAGCTCTGGCAGATCATCTTCTGCAATGAGTCTGAACATACTGTCCAGAAATATGTTATTATCATCATCTGTTATTCTGAATTTTAGGAATAGTAATGGATGCATGAAATCTGTGATATGGACTTTTTTTACAAATATTGTTGAAATTTCATGTATAGCTAGAAGTGTAGGACAATTCTTACCAACTGCAAATATTAACTTCTCAGGTCCTGTGATGTTACCATGTAAAAAGTGAACATGCTATCAAGTTGATAAACAAATAGCTTTTACACTGATGGAAAAAAGAGCCTAATTCAAAGATAAGTTTATATAACTTTTCTTTTAGTCATTATAGGTTCATTTAACATGATACTGAATTCTACTGTTAATAATTGATGACTGCTGAGTTCTTCATCCCTCTAAATCTCAGTTTTTTTGGTTTATTTGGTCAATGCCATCTTAATAATTATTAGCGTATTCCTTTTCTTTTCTTCTTGGTGCAGGAAGTACCACATCATCTGGTTGACATATTGCACCCATCTGAAGGTGTGTTTTCCTATTAAGTGTAAGGGCAGGAAATGCATCTTGTGTGTTTGTGTATATATATTTATGTATTCTCATCTCAGTCATCTGCTATGATTTGGAGGCTTTAAACGTTGGTTTTAGTTGTATGCTTAAATGAGTTTCACTGCTGTGGCTGGAACATTGGATTTCTGATCTCCCAAATTATCACATGTATTATTCTTCAGACTACTCTGTTGGACAATTTTATGAGGATGCAAGGCAAGCTACAAGGTGTATTCTTGATAATGGCCGTGTTCCCATAGTTACTGGTGGCACTGGATTGTACTTGCGATGGTAGGTGCTACTATGTTTTGTGTAAAAATTGTCTACAAAGCATTTCTCTTTATTATTATTTGTTGAATATTTTAATTATGTATAAGTTAGAATGTTAAGTCACACTAATGTGACTTAGCTCTTGATGTAATAGCCTTCTGATAAAACAAATTCTGGAAAACATCTCTACGTTTATTGGTGATATTGGCACCAGTTAACTCGGTCATTTTGAGGTTGACTTCGATCAGATACACCAACTAAATTAGACTTTTAGAGTACACTGTTGTTTATTATTTCTCTTTTCTTCTTGGTTATATTCATAAGTCATAACATTCTTTGTTCTTACAAATATTAGGTTAATATATGGAAAACCAGATGTCCCCAAAGCCTCGAAAGAGATCGCATCTGAAGTGTATACTGAGTTGGCAGATTTAGAGAGGAATGGACACTGGGATGCAGCTGTGCAGTTGGTGGTTAACGCAGGTGACCCTAAGGCTGAACACTTGGCTGCTAATGATTGGTACCGATTAAGACGCAGCCTTGAGATCATCAAGGTTAGTCTGTAATGTTTCTGCTTATATATCTGAATAATGGAATCTCCCCCCAGCCCCACCCCAAAGAGAAAAAGTAGGAACTGAAACAATACATTCTTTAAACAGTGAGACACACAACAAACATAATTTTATTTTTATTTTATAACTTATCTCATTGCTGTCTCTCTGATTGAACTGTTTTCCTCCTTTCCTTTAATGACAGTCTAGTGGATCACCTCCATCTGCATTTGAAGTACCATATGAATCTTTCCGCAAAGAATGTGATTCTAGTTTAGTTGACACTCATGATTTCAGTTCCTCTGCTGATGTCGTGGAGGAAGTTAAATCAAAGGAATTGGATTATGACTTCATTTGCTTTTTCCTCTCAAACCAAAGGGTTGATCTGTACAGAGCAATTGATTGGCGATGTGAAGATATGGTGCTAGGTAAGTCATATTAGGGTTCATTACTACAGATCAACCATGCATCTTTGTTCCTGATTCAAATCAGAAAATGTCAATTGTTTTGCAGAAGCTCATTGTTTTACATAAACTAATCATTTGGTTTACAACAGGAAGTGATGGTATCTTGTCTGAGGCCAGATGGCTTCTTGATGTGGGTCTTCTTCCAAATTCCAATTCAGCAACCAGAGCAATTGGTTACAGACAAGTATAGTTCTATTCTTCTTTGATTCATTGAACTTTCTTAACTTTATTATTATTCAACCAATCATTCCTGAACACACACATATTTTCATTAGAATGTTATACACTTCATATCATTTTATTATTATTTGCTATAGGTAGTAACACTGAAAATATTTCAGGCTATGGAGTATTTATTATTGTGTAGGGAGCAAGGAGGTAGTTCTTCACCAAGAGAGTTCTATAACTTTGTGACTCAATTTCAGAAGGCATCTAGGTAATGCAATTTCCACATACAATTCTGTTTTAAAATCCCATTTGAAGAAAAGAAAAAGAAAACTTAAATAAATTTGTATAAAAAGCCATGAGCCAGCTTTTTGGACATGCTTGATAAATATTACTTATACTTGGTATAAAAGCAATATCTGATAAAACCATTGGGATAGGGAGAAAAAAAAGAGACATTCAGTTGCATTGCAAATATTTATTAGGAGTGATACATTTGAATTTACTTGGTAAAAGATCAAGTACTCAAGAAAGAAAAGTACCAGTACAACCATCCTCAAATAAGTACTTGTTGCTTTTGATTTTGTTCCAAAGGTAGCATTCTCATCATGTTATAGACATCTTCAAATGTCTGACGGTATCTCTATTGTTATAGACATTTAACTTGCATAGTTGTGTAGAAAACCTGGTGCTGCGTAGAGCTTTAATACTCCCTGTGTCCTCTTTACTGTTTACAAGTTTCTTAGCCATTACAATATACATTTTAAACCAGAATTTGTAAATTCTCTGCAGAAATTTTGCAAAACGGCAATTGACGTGGTTCCGTAACGAGCATATCTATCACTGGCTTGATGCTTCCAAACCCTTGGTATGCATGCTTTCCAATATGTTTCCATTATTTGATAGAGATGTAGGTGACTCTCCCCATACTTTTTGGTATTATTTCCCCACACTATTTCGTTGCACCTGTGAATGGTTAGATATATTAGCAATTTTTATTTTTTGTCATTTTGAATGGTTAAGGTATTCTCATTTAAACTTTGTGTACTCATCTCACACTGGACAAGTTTTGCAGGATTCTGTTCTTAACTTTATTTGTGATGCATACCATGACAAAAGTGGAAACTGGGTTGTGCCTGAATCACTGAAAATGAAGAAAGAATTGTCAAGCCGCCGAGAAGAGTCAGAACTAAAGAGCTATCGAACTAAAAACAGGTATAGTTTACGAACATTGAATGATTTTAGTTATTGTTGAGTTGGCACAAAGGGATAATAGTTTTGTTTATATGCAATCGTGAAGGCATTTCATCAGACGTGAAGATTGTTCAGATATTCTAGACTGGATACAGAGAACACAAAGCATTCAATCTGATATGATCATCCAGAACCGTACTTGAGTAGTGATAATCTTGACCGCCAAAATTTCTCATTGCACGAGAGTTTGTTTCTTTGGAGAGGTTAGCTTCTAATCCAGCTCCGGCTCTGGCCTACAACATCTTTATGTCAAGTCCTCATTGTGATCTATGTATCTTTACAAAAGCTCAACAACAATAACTTGTTTCTTATACAATTCAATCTGTTCATATTTTGTTTTTTTTTTGAAATGGGACCCAGTCTGTAACAAACATCCATCAGTATTTTAGTGTATATTAAGGACATGATTTTGTGTCACTGCCGTCTAATTACTGTAGTTATTTTTATTACTTTTCGGTCTGAAATTACTGTGCTCAGATATGAAACTGCAAAGAAGGTATTGAGGAAGAAGACCAGATTGAATCAACATCATAATGTTTCAAAAGAAAAGAACATAGGAAAAAGGCCAAGAAACTCCCTCCACGTCTTCATAAGCATTCTCAAACCATTGCTAGTCAGAAACAAAGTCATTCATTGCTAGTTTGTTTTAACTTCATCACAAATTAGTTTCCTGATTTTTCTGCGTTGTTGATACACTTCTCTTGAAATTCTTCACTTAAGCCTTGCAACTGTTCTATAGCTAATTATGCCCTGCTGGATATGGATTCACTTGTTGTAGCATGCATACAAGCACCATTACCAATTTTCGGGAATGAGCTTGTCCGCAACGGGGACATAGACTTCTTATCAAAAACCCTCCACATCCTTCTTTTGTGTTCTCCACAGTATCAGTGATGAGCTCCAACACTTTACAAGCAAGAATAATGAGCTTCTCATACATGCATTTTGAAAGAGATGATAGTGTTGCAGTACTCATTTAATGTTATACACAAGTTACAGAATATAGGAAGGATATAAATTCCTTTATGAGACATGGAGTATCATATAAAAATTCTATTGATTCATTGGACATATAAGACTCCGATGTAACGTTGCCTCAAAACAGATTATCATAAGCAAAGGAAAATGGTCAGTGAATGTCCTCCAACACGACCTGATCAGACTGCACATTCAATATCAAGAATGGTTCTCCCATTCCCAAAATTGATCTGGCTTTCGATTTTTGTGATCCGTATCTAAAGGCACCAAGCAATGAGAAAATCTGTTCCCTCGAACATAAGGAGCAATTCCCATTTCATTTCAAGTTGTTGTTCCGTCCGGATCCGTTTACAAATGCCGACACCCAAAGACAACATCTTTTGGGGTTATACTCTTACCTGTTTTAGATGTCACAGTAACTGTTTCTTTAGCCAATACATCTTCAGTGGTTGTCCCACGGACACCAAAACCAGTTCGGTCGCACGCACGGTGCACTAGCTAGGCCGGCGGCCAAGCTAGCGCAAAGGCGTAGCCGAACAAGTGCAATCCCACCAAGCGACGCTCTCAAGTTTCGTTCTCTAGGTTTCCTAATTAGTGATTTTGTTTTAAAAGACGTGTGTTTTCGATAGACTAGTGTACAGAACATAGGTACAATAACAACCACCTCTATCTCTCATGGAGGCAAATGATTGATGCTTCTGTTTTTGTGTCCTCGTCCGGTGAGAACCCTTCAGCGTAAAATAGTTCCGGACGCTTTTGAATAAGTTAGCTCGCTAACTTTGGTTACTAAGTTACTTTTCTGCTCTTTAACGTCATGGTTTTCGACTTAGAGATTGGTTAAGTTTAGGTGTTTCATGGTTTAGTTTTTTCGTAAACGGATCATGTTGATGTTGTGTCTGGCTTTCTAATAGTAGAGATATGGATTGACAGGGAGTCCTTCTAGTGAGGACCCTTAAGTTGAAGACTTTTCGGTTTTTGGTTTAAAAGACCTATTTTTCGATCACATCTTGGCATCTCAACCGTTCAGTTTTAGGTCTATATGTGTAGATCAACCATACAAATTTTCAGCCAAATCGGTGATCGTTAAGGTAACAAATTAGATCAAATTAATGGTAAATCACACTTATGAATGTCTTAACGATTTTCAATATGGCTGAAAATTTACAGAAATGATCTACTCATAAATACCTATAAACTGAACGGTCAAGATGTGGATATAAGATCAAAAAGTGGGATAAGCCGAAAAGTCCTCAACTAGTTCTCAACTTAAGGGTCTTTATTAGAAAGGTTTCTTAGATGGACAAAACCCCTTTTAAAAAAAAAAAAAAAAAGAAAAAAAAATAAAGAAACAAGCCGAGAGATTGACATATTCTGAGAATCTGCGTAGAAACCGTGAAGCCCTACCTAACACAGTAAATCTAGACCACAGTAAATACCAAATTATAAATACCCGCAGCACCACACTGAAGACTGACGTTTTACTCTATCGACTCTTTTCTTCTTCGTCACTCCCGAGACAGCAAAACAAACGACAGAGAGAAAATGAGGCCGTCCATGTCGTTGATCAGATCCGTCAGCCGCGTCGCCCGCCGTGGCTACTCATCGGAGTCCGGCCCCCAGCGCAAGGTCGCCGTCCTCGGCGCCGCCGGCGGCATCGGCCAGCCCCTCGCTCTCCTCATGAAGCTCAACCCTCTCGTCTCCCAGCTCTCCCTCTACGATATCGCCGGCACCCCCGGCGTCGCCGCCGACGTCAGCCACATCAACACCAGATCTGAGGTACTGCTGCTTCTTACTCTCTGAATTCGTGTCTGATTTGCTCCGATCCGACGGTTTTTGACTGATTTTGCTGTGTGATTTTAGGTCAAGGGCTACGCTGGCGAGGAACAGCTCGGCGAGGCCTTGGAGGGATGCGACGTCGTGATTATCCCGGCCGGTGTGCCACGTAAGCCCGGAATGACCCGAGACGATCTCTTCAACATTAATGCTGGTATCGTCAGGTCTTTGACCGCCGCAATTGCCAAGTACTGTCCTCATGTGAGTATCTATATCTCGGTTTGCGCTTTCGTACTCGGAATGTTTTGAATTGGTTTGTGTGGGTGATTGAATTGGTTTTCGGGTTGATTGTTTTGGTTAGGCGATTATCAATATGATTAGCAACCCTGTGAACTCTACTGTTCCAATCGCGTCGGAGGTGTTGAAGAAGGCCGGGGTTTATGACGAGAAGAAGTTGTTTGGTGTGACTACTCTTGATGTTGTCAGGGCCAAGACTTTCTATGCTGGCAAGGCCGGCGTCCCTGTTGCTGGTATGGGGTCGAGAACTTCATTTCTTTTGGTTATGTTAATATCATGTGTGATTTTCGTGTAAAAGATTGATACTTGCCACTGCCAGATGTCTTCATTTTGGTGTTTGTTATGTTGTAGAAGCTTGATTAATTTTGTAAAGCTTGCGTCTTGTTTACTTTCAATTGAAAAATGGTGTGTCTTGTTGCAGAGGTTAATGTACCAGTTGTTGGTGGCCATGCTGGCATTACCATTCTCCCACTATTTTCTCAGGTGGGTATCACTTTGATACTTCGACTTTTCCTTGGATTGAATGAAATTTTGGAAGTGCTGCTCTGGCATCTGCTTTGGTTTGTATTGACTTGGCTAATGGTGCGCTGTTGATTTGAATGAGTTGCAGGCTACCCCAAAAGCCAATTTGTCTGATGATTATATCAAGGCTTTGACAAAGAGGACCCAGGACGGAGGGACAGAAGTTGTTGAAGCCAAAGCTGGAAAGGGATCTGCTACATTGTCCATGGCGTAAGTATTTTGATAAGACAATCTAATTTATATTTTGTGCTAGGTCCATGGCGTAAGTATTTAGATAAGACCATCTAATTTATATTTTGTGCGAGGTCGTTGGACATTTTGTTTTCACAGTTTGTAAATTTATGTGGTGAATGTCTTTCTTATCCACATTAAAATGTTATATCTCCATTCCTGTTAAAGTTTTGTCCCCATTACTGTTACATGGTTCTATAAGACTCCTGTCAGGTTGTACTGTGCGGATTATGTTTTCTTTTAGTTGTTGGAAAATCAATGTCTTTCCCTATACTGACTTGTCTTGTATGTTGCAGCTATGCTGGAGCTCTCTTTGCTGATGCTTGTCTTAAGGGACTTAATGGGGTCCCTGATGTTGTGGAATGTTCGTATGTGCAATCATGCATCACTGAACTTCCTTTCTTTGCTTCCAAGGTTTGTGAGCTTGACAAAATTGTGATTTCATTTATCTCAAGCTTATTGTTTCTTAATGCACAAGTACCTGACTTTACTGCTCACTTCTGTGCTCAGTGTTGAGTTTGAGTATTACCATGTTAATTGGTATATCTGCATGTGCCACTATTTTGTAGTCATGATCAGTGGTCTGTCCCTTTATGGTTTACTGGTTTCCACCTTCCAGGAACAGTAGTGTGAAAATGGCTTCTCCAACATGTGCTTACTGTGCCTTTTGGTTGATAATTTTTTTCTGTTTCAGCACGTATTGGTTCAATCATTTGTAACTAGTTGGTATATCATTGATTAATGGGTGACCCTTGATATTTGTCAACCATTCATTTGTTTGCATGTTTCATTGGAGTTAAAAGCTTGTATCATCATGCATATTCATAGGATGAAGATGGTCTAGATATTTTTTGTTCCGGCCAGTTTTTGTCATAAATGTTTGTCCAGTTGAGTATATTTTTCAGTGATCAATGATTATTTATTGCTGTTTGCAGGTGAGACTAGGGAAGAATGGTGTTGAGGAAGTTTTGGATTTAGGTCCTCTCTCAGACTTTGAAAAGGAAGGATTGGAACATTTGAAGCCTGAGCTGAAATCGTCTATTGAGAAGGGTATCAAGTTCGCCAACCAGAGTTAGTGTAAAGTATGATTGATGCCTTGGGATGGGGTTATCTTACCCATCCTTATACCCATCCAAATTTTGCATTTGTCGAAGTAGTGTTGTACTTTCATTGCTGCCAGCAGTGCCGGCGTTTTATTGGAGTAAGCTCTGATAGGACCAAACGTTGTGTCAATAATTCCCGGTGTCATGTTTATGGGAGAGTTTACTCTGTTTGAACTTGATCGCAAATGTCTGAATAGTGTTTAGTCATTTGAATGGATTTTGTAGAAGCCATGAGAAATAATGGATTTGAGAGATAGCCTCAAAGACTCCAATTCAATTTTTGAAAGTGGTTTGGATGACAAAACTAATAGACCAGTATAGTGTTGCTCTCAAAGTTCCAAATAGAGTGCTTGCCACTATCTGGAAGATAAGCAGCAAGCATCTCACAACCTATTGCAGATGGCGACTCAGATGACAACAAATGTGCAGTGTTTTTCAACCATTTGTTTGTGTATGGTTTTTCACCACTTGGAATGGAATATATTCTCATGTTTATGGTCTAGATACGGACATGGATGCGTCGTAGCCTGGGGATGCAAACCCTTCTGTGAAGTGTCAAGGAACAATTTCTTTTACTCAATAATAATAATAATAATAATATTTTTTTTTTTGTCAGAAGTGATAAATAAAAGAGATAATGACTATTTGCACAAAATTAACTAAACTAAATCCCAATCCATTACTTTTTCATGTGCCATTTCAATGTTTTAATGCAAAATAATAAATCTACCCCTAATCTAATACCAACCTATCTCTCTCATCCCTCCCGAAGGATCTCTCAAAGTCCAATCTCTTCTCCACAATCTATCTCTCTCTCTCTCTGATAACCATCTTCGATCTCCACTTTCTCGGTCGTCACCTTCTCTCTCTCTCCTCGTCGAAGTACAATCAGATCCAGCTTCAATTCTCTGTCGAGAACTTCGTCGTTCTCAATCGGGGCTACCTCGTCATCGACTCATCGGAGCTGCAGAATTCTCATCGGCGACCTCTTCGTCGTCAGAGTAGGCTGAGCGAACGACGACCTCGGGCTCCTCCTCGTCCTCTTATCACATGAAGCTTCGTCGAAAGATCTGGACTTCGTCTGAGATCTGGTGCTTAGTCCAAGAAAAAAGTTCAAATATCTTGTAAGTTAATGAAACTAAGAAAAAATCATATATGATCAAAGAAGAAATTCGTTGTGTGTTTGCACATGGTATCAATCAAAGGGAATACATCTTTTTAGGAATGGGGGATATGGATAGACGGCGGTACTGTAGTCACAAATCCGATTTGGGTTTTCGTCCATTTCTTTTTTGTTTTTTTTTGTTTTCAATGAGGTTTTTTTTTTGTTTGGGGAGCTACTTATTCTTCTGTTATATCTTCATTTTTTTTAATATTTTAACTAATTATTTTAACGGATTCACAGAGGTGACGGTTCTGAGTTGTTTCAATATTTTATTGGGGGTTAGTAACTATTTTGGGGTTAATAACTCGATTATGTTTGGGTATTTCTTTTTTCTATTACAATAAGCTGAAATAAGTTGATTATTGGGTCAGTAACTGATTATTGGGGGTCAGTAACCAAGTTATTGGGGGTAGTAACCCGATTATTAGGGGTCAGTAACTGATTATTGTGGTCAGTAACCCGATTATTGGGGGTCAGTAACTGATTATTGAGGGTCATTAACTGATTATTAAGGGGTAGTAACCAATTATGAAGGTCAGTAACCAAGTTATTGGGGGTAGTAACCCGATTATTGGGGGTCAGTAACTGATTAATGTGGTAAGTAACTCGATTATTGGGGGTCAGTAATTGATTATTGAGGTCAGTAACCCAATTATTGAGGGTCAGTAACTGATTATTGGGGTCAGTAACGAATTTATTGGGGGTCAGTAACCGAGTTACCGGTGACTGGAATCTGACTTCCGGAGAAATCCGGCAACTGGAGTCTGACAGCCAATGACTGTTGTCCAACGGCCGGTGACCAGAGTTCGATGAGATTCCGGCCAAGTATTCTCTTTCTTCCGTTCTCTCTCTATACATGTTTACGGGGTGAAGGCAAAATAGTCTTAAAATAATATAGTTTGTTAAGACTTTAGTAAAGATTTATGCATTTGGGCATAAAAAAGGTTACCTTATATTAGAATGGGTTTATGAAAAAGATTGTCATTGGAATGTGAAATGAGGGGTTTAAATTAGTATTAAATGAACATTTTCTCTAAATAGAACTATGGAAGAATTAAAAAGGAGAATTGAGAACTCAACAGCTCATGCCTCATGGCCCTAATTCAGTTGCCAAATGGACAGAGACAACCACCCAAACAGAACTTACAAAGAAGGAAGAACGAGGGAGATCAATTTCTTAAAATCTACGATCTCTACAATGCATCTCATGTATTTGTGCTTCTACAGAAATCACAAAACATGAACTTTGTATACATGCAATGATACAAGTATACTCGAAAAGAAATCCAGAGTTCATAGGTTATACCGTTATACTAAGAGAGAACAGGTGGCTAAGATGATTCCTACTATACAACAATAGTTTGGTGCTTTGTTGTCTTCAGAAAGTTTGATTTGAGCTTTGCTTGTTTTCCTTGTAAATTTGGTTTAGGTGTTGGTCAGCTTTAGGGTGAGTGTTTCTCCGAGTTGGGTCCTAATGCGATGGGGGTGATTGAAATGGATTTAGGTGTTCAGGTTGTCTTGGTAGGTGGACGCAGACGCCAATTGATATTTTGTTCGGGTGTTTTACTTGAGTGATTCCAACAAGCTGGACACACTACTGCTACACACCCCAAAGCCTAAATGCAGAAACCCCAAAGCTCAATGTTGATGGAGCTTTTGTACCGCATACATATACCACATGAGTGTTCGTTGTGTATTAAGAAACTCCGATGGTGCGTTTCAGGCTGCTCTCATCAAGCCTGTGCAAATGAGCATCACGTCAATGCAGCACCACAAGTAGAAGTGTAGAACTACTGACCATCCAAGAGGGTCTACCGTCTACGTCTCATACACCAGCTAAAACTAAAAGAAGCCATCATCAAATCGGACTGCTTGCTAGCTGTTCAGGAAATTGCTAGTACCGCTGTGAATCTGTTTGAGATAAGCAAGTCAATGACATCATGACATAAAAAGATTGAGATGGGTGTTTGAATCAGCTTTTCTCCCAGGTCCTGCGAAGTAGCCCACAAGCTGGCTGATGTTGCCTATGAAGAGCAGACTGAGTTGTGGCTTGCATCTGCTCCATTGTGTACTAGTGATCTAGTTACACAAGAATGAAACCATTCCTTATAATCTATTGAATAAAATCCAGTATTTCAAGAAAAAAAAGAAACCACAAAGGCCTGCTACAAATTCAAGACCAAGGTAGAAGACCAAAATGGAACAACTAATTTTTGATTGGAAAATATAGACATTTTCCTCTACAACGCTACAGATCAATGCCAAATGTTTAATATTGTTCAAAACATAAAATAATATCCACAATGACAACAACTAGATCACAAGTCATCAAGATGCCATGCGAGAGCACAAGGACAACTGTAGACTTGAATTCAGCCTACCAACTTTGGCTGCATAAATCCTTTGATAATAGCTCCCCAATCAAAAGTAAATTTCATTTGGATGTGGAAATAGCGAGCACCAGTTGCAATCGTACTATCATAGAAAATATTTCATGTAACCATGATATTGTTTTCAGGTTACATTGTAAGGGATTATCCTAATCCTAAACCTAGCCCATTTCCCCACACCATACCCTCACCATTTAGGTTAACTGTGCCACATTAACATATACCTATGGAGAACTCTGATTATGGGGCAGCTGTCAGATGGATCAAACATGATGTACACACCATATCCCAGGCTGAACAAAAACTTCTCTAAAACACCGAGCTGTCAAAAAAATAAGAAAACTTGCATCAGACATCCACATAGAGCTTTACAAAATGAACTACAGAATGACAGTATATTCATGCATGCACATGATCATCTTAAGTGCATATCACTGATTTTGTTTTTTTGTTTTTTGCTACAAACTTTGTATGTTAATGAATTTGGATTAACAGATTCTCAATCAATGTGGAGACATGCATATACAAGACAAATCTAGCATCATACAGATCTCTAAGAAAAGAGACTCTTAACTACAAGGTTCTATAACATTTCATCCAAAAATGTTGATTTCAGCACACGCATTAAACATGAATTAAGCCCAGAAGCCATCTTGGTTCAATTATTGCAAGAGAATTTAGTATACCCTCCGACTTTGGAGGTATTAACCATCTTTTTAATTGGATATTGCAGAGGGAGCTATCTAAAATCATCAAGGGCGCACTTGGGGGTATTTTGCACATCTAGGGATCTAACCAATATTTGATTAAACTATTATATGGAAAAACTAGATTGGAATAGAATAACACTAAGAAACCATTTGAATTTCAGATAATTCTTTGCCTATATAAAGTTCATATCTAATCACTTCAAAAACAAAATATATATTAAAGTTTGACAGATTCTTCAAATAAAATAAAATTCGTATAGCCTTTCTGTCAAATCCAAAGCCTTTTTTGTTGTCATTGAAATGGATTCTGATCCCAAGAAAATATTATGATGCACGAGCAGCCGTATCATGCATAGAAGATACCCATAAATATATATTATGTGCATTATAACTTGAACAACAACAAAAAAATGCACAGGCACCTACTAAGCATTGGCAACCAAAGAAGACAAGTTGGTGCTCCCAACAGAGAAGGCATTCATATTTCTAAAATAATTTCATGATAATCAAAAAAGCTAAAAAGTGGAGGGGTGCCACTACTAGATGAAAACATCACTACCTGCTAGAGAGATGAATGTACGCCATAATTACAGAGCAAACAAGTACAGCAAAAATACATATGACGAATAATATGGAACAGAGATATATGAAATGAGAAGAAACAGCTTGAGTTCTAAAGAAAGAAGCGGTTAAATTCTCCAATAGTTTCAAAATGCTTGCAAGTATTAAACATATTTAAGTACATATTATAATAATTTCTAGTAATCAATATGGTAAACAGCATAACATATGAAACACACACACGTTAACACTTCTGACTGCTATTTCTGAATTTATTATTTATTGAGAGGTGGCCATACAGGGCTGAGAGGAGAAGAAAAGGAACAAGTTAATTTCCAAAATGACAAATGGCAGATCACCAAGTCACTCGTTTCATAAAACCTCCGCATTTTTTCATTTCCCTTTTTGGGGCTCACAAAATCAAAGAAGGTCAATAATGAGCAATTATGGAAGCAAAAAGAGCAGCATACCACTAATGATATAAAAGTATCCATGTATCATAATCAATAGTTGATTCAACACCAAATGCATTTTGAAGCCTAAAAAAAGCAAATTGCCCATGGTCACATGCATGATGACCAGAAAATGGAAATACTCATTAACAAAGATGGTGCTACCTACCTTAACTAATCAATTCAAGTCCTCGGTCAACAATTTGAATATGATCCACTTCCAGAGGAACTATCATTGTCCGAATCTGTACAGAACGTAACAAAAAAATTAATTATTTATCATCTTAAAGAGCACTACAACCTTATAAGTATAGGAAAGCAAAATAATGATATTTACCACTTGAAGAGGATCCAGAACCACTACTAGAACTACTTGATCCACTCACATTCCCACCTTGATCTTCTCTTTGAACCGGGGACGATGCATTGTCGTTGTATTCAACTGCTAATTGAGGTAACAAGTTTAGCCCAAATAGTTTGCAATAAGTATATTGTTATATTGTTATCAAGTTGCAGCAGTGGGCATAAATCAAAGTCCACTGGGGCATTAAGAGTAAAATTTATACCTGCTATGGGTTCATGTTGTGCCTCTACGGTGGCTTGTGCCACATTCTGCAAGTTCAAAAGATAAAAGTCAAGTATAAGCTATACAAACATAAAAAAGAAAAAAACAAAGAAGAGGACTTCAATACTACATGACTGATAGCCTTACCTCCTGCATAGCATAGTCAGATTCTTCTACTGATAGAGGAGCAAGTTCAGCTTTTCTCTTATTTTTGGTCAAGCTCTTTTTGTAATTAGTCACAAACCTATCCAGTTCCCAGAGTGTTTCAGGATCAACACTGCCAATGTCCAATTCAATCTCATCGTCTTGCTGTAGAATCCCTTGACACCTCTTTCTAACAATCTGGACAACATTAGCTAGTTTCTCAGAAGGCAAAGCCTGAAGGTCTGTGCTGAGCTTCTGCTTCTCCTCCATATTCATATCCCTTTTGTCAGGGTCCCGAGCTTTTGGTTTCTTTGGAACCGGCTTTCTACCTGTATGACCAACACTTGCAGGTTTCAACTTGGGATCAACAGGCTTTGTCATCGATTCTGCTCTATCCAGAGTCCTCATCTCCAATGGTCGAGGAGAAGGAGAAGGAAGAGGAGGAGGAGGAGCCTGGACCTTTCTTGAAATAGGGGTAGGCAATTCTGAACTATTACCCATTCCAATTCTCCTATTAATATTATGAGCAGGACCCTGAACCTTTCTTGACATGGGGGTTGGGACTTCTGAATTATTACCCATTTCAACCCTCCTATTGATATTATACTGAGCAGGAGCTTCAACATCTCTTGAAGCAGGGGTTGGGAATTCTGAATCATTACCTATTTCAGCTCTCCTATTAAGATTATACTGATCCTCTATAGCCGCCCATTTCTCTTCAAACAACTTCAACAATAGGGCTGCCATCACATGAACGTCCTGCTCTTTCGGGTTATACAACATGGCATTATTGAACGTAAGTCTCACATCCTCCGCAAACTCAGCAGCCGTCTTATACCAATTCTTGTCCAGCCTACTCTTCACCGTCCCCAAATCCATTGGATGCTTAACAATCTTATAATAATCATGAAGGCCAAGCCCCTTAGCATCTACCGGCTTATTAAACACCCAGCCATGCTTATGCTTCATCAATTTCTCAAGCAAAGTAGTACAACTCTTCAACAATCTACTCGAATTCTTATCCGGCCCCAACAACAGCCCAACTTCACTCTTCCTACCCAAATTCTTCTTACCCCCGGAAGGAGGTAACTTCAGATTCCTAGAACTCTGATCTCCCTTCGGAGTCTTCCTCTTCTTTTTCTCCACACCCTCACCACCCTTATTCTCATTCTCCGCGTTACAAACACCTATACCCCTAAACGACATTGTACTTCTATTATTATTATCTACCAAATTATGATCAGATTTCTGAGAAAAACCATACCCTTCAGTAAGCTGAGCCTCCTTGGCTTCGAGATTCCTCACCAAGCTCCTCACTTGCTCCAGCTCACCCATCAGCTTCCACTTGATTCCGTTAATATCAGCCTTGGAGTTCAAGCAAATCCTCACCTTGTCCCCCACCTTCGAATACCCACGTGGCCCATTGCCGGGCTCGGCGAGCCCATTGTTCGAGGAATCAAACGACGCCGTCTCGCCTCGAAACTGCTGCATCAAGCTCTGCTGCTCCGGCGAGTGACGTATGACATGGTTGGGATTCTGGGCGTTCCGAGAATAGAATCTGTTGCTGGCTTCGTCTCCAACAAGTGGGCCCGAAACCATTCTAGGTTGAAACCCTCAGAAACAACCCAAATGTGATAACTTTCTTCCCAAATTTGACGGCTTTGATCGAAATCGGAACTGGGTTAGGGTTTATGGGACAAACCCCTAAATTTATTACATTCCTAGGGTTTTGCTACCAAAAAAATAACCCCCTCAAAAACCCTGATTTTGCAATTGTGGGCAACCCTGAAATTTGAAATTGAATTAGAGGGTTTGGGGATTTTTGGAACAAGACTCTACTTCAGTGCAATCAAGGATGAAGAAAGAAGCAAGCTTTTGGTTTGAAAGTTTGGGGAAAACCGAGTGTCAAAGGCTAGGAGACGATGGTGAGCGGGTGCTGCGCAGTAGCATCAAGTGTTGACTGATTGTGTGTGTCGTTTTGTCATCGGCTGTTGTCGTTTTGGGTCTTTGCTTGTGCAAAGGTCGCATCTTTTTTGGCCTAGTGAAGAAAAAGGGGTTCCAAGAAAAAGAACCAAACTATGGTGATTATTTTGCAACGAGTGAAAACACATTGAAGCAAACAAAGCACTTGTGTCCTCTTGTAACTTCTTTGAGCTTTCATGCTCATGAGTTTTCATGTCACTGAAAAAGGGTTTTAAGAGTTGACCAAAGGCCATGTGATATACAAGTTCGAGGAGATCCGGCATCAATGGCCTAAAGCCTTTATTGCATTCGAGACTTTATAATAACAAGTTCATGTCATCCAAAGGACCACACTTTTCTTGTAGCAATGGGATTGAAACACCAAACTTGCAAAAGCTCTTCTTCTTCTAACTTCATACGTATTAGATTCTCGACCATTCTCACTTTGATTCTGCTATTTACTTCGTTGTTCCTCTTCCTTTCATCACTTAAGAACACCCAAGAACCATTCTTTGGGGGTGATGAGAACACCCAATTCAATGGTGATCTTAGAGATGCTAAATTCCCATGGAACAAACTATTTTTCGGTCCCACATTTGAGAAGCTCAAGCTGGCAGTCTTCTCCAAAACATGGCCAGTTGGTGCAGACCCGGGTGGTATGGAGCGCCATGCTTCCACATTGTACCAAGCGCTTGCTGCAAAGGGTCATGAGGTTCATGTCTTCACTGTGCCTTCAGATAAGAGGCCTCATTGGGACATACATGAAGGTAACCTGCATGTTTACTTTGCAGCAAATGATCATGGTAAGGTTGATTGTTCACTAGCATTTGAAATTTTCAATAAAGTTAACTCGGATGGGGTATTTGACTATGTGCACACCGAGAGTGTTGCGTTGCCTTATTGGCGTGCGAAGAGGATGCCTAATGTGGCTGTCACTTGGCATGGGATATCGTATGAAACAATGCACTCTAAGTTACTGCAACAACTCCTGACTGACCCAAATGGCGATATGCTAGAGCCCATGCCAGAGCTGCAAGAAGCATTGCCAAAGCTCATTGAGGAGATTCGGTTCTTTAAGAACTATAAGCAGCATATATGCATAAGCAAGAGTGCTGGTGAGGTTCTAGTCAACATATATCAGATCCCACAGAGAAATGTGCACGTTATACTTAATGGGGTTGATGAGACAGAATTTTTGCCAGACCCTGAAGCGGGTGCAAGGTTCCGAGAAAAACATGGTATACCTGCCAATGTGAGCCTTGTGATGGGAGTGGCAGGGAGGCTGGTTAAGGACAAAGGGCATCCACTTCTTTACAGAGCCTTTTCTTCAATTGTGAAGCGCTACCCCGGTGTGTTTTTGCTTGTTGCAGGGTCAGGTCCTTGGAGAAGAAGATATGCTGAATTAGGCACAAATGTGAAGGTACTAGGAGCATTGGAGCCATTGCAGCTGTCTAATTTTTACAATGCTCTTGATGTGTTCGTCAACCCCACGTTGAGGCCCCAAGGGCTTGATCTAACATTGATTGAAGCAATGCAAAGTGGGAAGACAGTTCTAACTCCAAACTATCCGAGCATTGTTGGGACAGTGTTGGTGAATGAAGAATTTGGATACACTTTCTCACCCAATGTCGAGTCTTTTGTTGAGGCTTTAGAGTTGGCAATAAAAGATGGTCCTAATGTGCTGAAGAGGAAAGGGGTGGCTTGCAAAAACTATGTGCATTCGGTGTTCACTGCAACTAAGATGGCATCGGCTTATGAGCGGTTCTTTCTGTGCATGAAGAACCCAAAATACTGTCAGTACCCTCTTTCCACTGATTGTTAGAAGTGAACTCTTTTCCTTTTTTGAATAAGTTAGAAGTTATCTTTGGTACATGTATAATTGTATATTTATACAATTTCTAGTATTAGATATTTTATGTATGTATCTTCTGATTTACTTACCTAGCCAAATAATGTTTTGCCTTGGCAATCTTATATGTATCTGTTTCCTTCACAATTGTAAGTTAAAATTTTGTAAACACAGTCAGATTAGCCTGATAATAATTACAGAACCACTGATACTAATTGATTTGGAGGTTTAATACAGAAAACATGAATGTTCGTTGTTTTTGTTAGGCTTCACATATCCTCCTGAATCCTGATTGTTAATAATCGATATTCGATATGTAGCCAAAGGTTTCTACTCTGATGGTATTATTCTGTAAGGATTTTTTACATCCTACAGAGTATGAAAACCTCTAGTCGCTAGTAATGCATAGGCTTTGCATTGTCTTGTATTTATGGGAACTTCTACTGCATGTAGTCCTTCCTAGGATTATTCCTGCAGCATATATTTAGATTATTTAGTAAATCTAATTTTGGAAATTCATGAGTGCAATTGTGTTGGTGTGTAACTATTCATGACAGATAACTAGGCAGTACATTGCCAAGCCTCGACTTTAAAACCAAAACAATGCAGTCTTTCCTGCAACAAAAACAGCAAGAACAAAGGGTAGGTCCTAAATTGCAAGACATCAGAATCAAGATTTAGCAATACAAAAATTTCCCAAGTTAGTATAGATCAACTTGACACGCGTACACGTAGAAGCGTAGAACTTTCTCCAAGGAAAGATGAGTTTAAAAATGGAACAAAATTGGAGTGAGATCACCAGCAAGATTTTTAGTACTATGAATGTAGATTTTCCAGCTTCAGCATAAACTGTAAGTGTATGCCTTTCGAAGTATATGCTTTTATTCTTCAAACTGGTTCATACTTGAATGAGCCAGAGCATTATTTTTCTGATCTTAGATTGCTCAGCCTATAAAATACCTATGCCAGTCCCCTTGCAAAGACACCAGTGGAAATTAAATGTGCTGATGGTGGTGAGAATCTTGTCCTTCTGGTGCGTTTCTCTGTATTTTTCTACCCTGAAGAAACCTGCTCCTGTTAATAACCATAACACTTGATGCATGACACCGCATTTTACACAAGTAAAGAACACAACTGAAAACCATGCCTCTGAACTACATGCAATTAAGCACTGATAGAAGATTACAGACCTAATATCAAGATTGGTATCAACAAGCTTGCCTTTAGAAGAATAGGAAAGGGCTGAAAATACAACTAATCAAAGAAAGGAAGTATCTTGAAAAATTGAGCTCAAGTCCAAAACTGAAGCAAGTTGTTTGACCCCAAAAGGAGTGAGACACAGTAGCTAGTTGGAGGATCTCTTCTAGATTCATTTAATTAGTTTAAAGCTTCAGTAAATGATCTTATAAGTTAACTAATAAGGAAATCCTTTTCTTATAATGCATCTACTCATGCTTTGCTGTCGACCGATCCATATATATCTTAGGGTCTTGAGAGTGATAACCAGATTGACCCAAGATAACAACCCAAAGACGTATATATAAGACCCTAGCTTAAGGCCTCAACTTAATTTACTCTTGTTGAATATGTCATCTGTATACAACGAACTATATATTAAGTCTTAAACCTGCAGTCATTTCTTGTTCGTTTAGACATTTCACAGCTAGATAGGAGATAGCTACATACAAATTGGTCTTGCTGAGACCGCATTTAAGGATTCTCTGTAGGGGGTGGTGGCACTGGCACCTTCCCTCATCTATGCTACAGATAAGTTTGTCTGATAACATTTTATAACTATCCAAAGGGGCAAGGCCCCCCTGAAAGTACCCCGGCCGCTAGTTAGTTTAAGTGGACATTTGGATTCTCAGGCCTCGGCGCAGCAAGTACCTGGTCTAGCTAGATTCTTCGACAACATCAAATGATGTGAAATTCAGGTGTATCAAACATGTATTGTATATCCAATTGCTGCATCAAATCTCTCTCTTGCTTCACTCTGTCGGCAAGAATCTACTTTCGAATTCAAAACGTGATTATTAGTAGTGGAATTAGAGGAAACAACAGGAAGGTCAAAGATTGCATCTTATCTGATCAACACTAAAGGGATGTGTATGAAAGCAATATGCATGCAAGTCATAAGAATATGTCGATATGAATCAAGGATTATAGAACATCATTCCCAACAACCCCATCCTCTGCATTCTCTTCTGTTACTCTTTCAACTGATTCTTACAATCCCATCACAGTATTCTGGTCCTCTTCCTTCATCTAACAGATGATGCCATTATATATCTGTTCAGCTTGTTGCGAACGTGATAAAATAAAGCGTGCTCCAGCAAAAAACGATTTAGTTGTGTGAAAGTGCTTGCTCGACTAATTAATTAGATGAGTTCATTGACCAATAATCTGTCCAGTTGAAGAGTAAAGAAGACAATATGTACAGATGACTATGTTTATATGTTTTATGTGTGTTACTCATGAATCTCTCTCTTTTTCGAGTGATAAGTCTGAATTTGAATGGTATTGCTTGCAATGATTGTTGAGTTGACCTAATAAAATAGCTCTATACATTGCTCCCACCACGTACATAATTAACATTTTCTCTTAATAACAATTCATATAATATTTCTTACTGATAATCACCACTAGGAAAAGTTTACATATCCAGAACTGCAAAGCTTCAAAAATCAAACTGATGAATGATCAAAAGTTCGTGTCTCAAATTCGAACAGCTCTTAAGAAAGTGCTGCTCATGACTGATGATGATGACAAACCTTTACGCGTATATACCAACTCTGCAACTCTTGTACGGGCTGCGTCTTCAAAGTTTAAAACCTAAAGACAAAGAAGTTAGTGATGGTGTCCATCAGGTCCCCCAGGACTGACTCGCTTCGACACCAAGTGAGTTCTTCTTCCTGCCGCAGATGCTTGTCTTGCAATGCTTGCCTTCAACACTAGTTTGGCAGTCTCCATCAAAAATGCCCGAGGAGGCCGCTGGCTGATCCTCATCCGGTTGGATAAAGACGATGGAGGAGAACCAGACTCTGAGTTCGAAAACCTCAGCAAGACTAGAAAAAGGCAAAACCAGAACTTGAGGCGGCTAAAGTTTGCAGCCATTGTTATGGTTTGATAACTGAAGTTGCTCGGTGTGACGAGTTATGAGCATGGACGGCTGGATACACATATATAGAGATAGAGCATACAGTCGACCTCCAATGTTGCCTATACTTTTCCAATATCAAAATCATAAAGTTTAAGGAAATTAGTAATTATTTAAGGAAATTATGTTTTCGTCGGTTCTGTTACGTGTCTTGCCCTAATACACGTAGGATTAGTTAATCCGGTTCCTTTATTAGAATAGATTACGATGGATAGAACTTCTAGATCATTTGGGAGACTCTATGTAATGCCTATAAATAGGTTTTTCTATCAATAAATAAGTAAACCGTTATTTTTGTTATATTTTCTCCTTCAACAAGTTATCAGCATTTTGCTCTAATCCGAGCTTAATAACGAAAACCCTAAAAAAAAAAAAAAAAACCAAAAACCCTATTTTTTTTTCCGACCAACCCCCGGCGTCCTTGAGTTGTACCCGGAATCCACTACACCGGTTTTCTCCGAACCGGGATTCCGGGAATATGGTCTAGGCACCCAGAAATCTGATCTGGGCACCCTTCATCACCTCCGGCATCTAGCCCCGCACACAGACGAAGCAACAGTCAGGCTAGACCTCACCAGCCAACTTCCGGGCTCAGCCCAGCCCCGATCCGGCAACCCTCGACGGCGCCAACGACCCAGCCTCGGCCGCCAACAACGCACACCCAGCCGAGCCGAGCTGTGCTTCCGATCCCAATTCGGCGCCGCCACCCTAGCTCTCCGGCCCGTCGACCTGTGCTCGCCACCAACCCGGATCTGCTTGACCCAGATTTCAAGATCCGACCCGCTCCATGTTTCCAGAAACGAAACGTACTGAATGTAAGAGGGGCAAACGGTAAATTTGGCCCTCCATGTAAAAAGTTTTTACCTCAGAGTAAAAACAGTTTATTTACAGTAGTAACTATTTAATTAGTTTTACTGTTTTTATATTTATGGTGAATATTACTAACCATATATTTTCATTTCATGAAATTTATCGCGTGACTGATTGCGATGGAATTGCACGAACAACTTCTATTTGGCAAACTAGCAAGTAAGCTTTTATAAAAGTTGTCGCTTTTAAATTTCAATTTTATAGCCGGGCTTTATAGCCTTCTTCTACATCTCACCTTTCTTTATAATGTGGGACGATATTGAGGGATTGGGACCCCTCATATCAAAGTTGAAATTTGTGACGGTTTGATAAGTCACGGTATTACGACGAAATATTGTCGTGGTTAATTAAGGGACAAATATTGATTTGCGACGGAAATTGTTATCGTTAACATCGATTTGTGACGGAAATGTCACGGTTAATATTGATTTGTGACGAAACTTGTCACGGTTCACATCGAATTGAGTTACCATAAATCATGGTCTTGACCCAATTACTTGGAATTAATTATCGTACATCGATAATAGTTAATCTTCCATCTTGTTGTTTTGATAATTGACCGAAACATGAGCCCTGAATTTTACATAAAAAAACAAGAGACGAAATTTGTGTCACGCGTTCTGAAAAAAGAGGGGCAGGCAATGCCTCGAACCCCACATGTCATATAAAGATTGGGCTAGTAAAAGAAAAATTAAGTTGTTGATGTGGTTCTACATCGGTTCATTAATTGCAAAGAAAGCAGTATTATGGTCAATGTATACAAGAAATATATGGAGTTCTTGAAGCAAGAAACTCACTATATGAAAGAAGATGAGAACATTAGTCTCACAGTTACGGATTTTAAAAGCAAAAGGTATATTGCAGAAGATATAAAACACATGACTTCGGTTTAATAGTCTTAGTGACTATAAAATCCGTTATTTTTCCAAGTTTTGTGATACACGTCACATATTTGACTAAAGTTACTTATTCATTATATTTTGAATTAAATTCATGGTCAAGACCACGATGCAATTGTTGGCACATATATTCGGATTTTGTCTTGTACATATGGTTCAATCTACATAAATTATATATTAATACAATATATCGCATTACAACATGGCACTACATGGACTACATTGGACCATCGGTTACTATAAGGTGACGTATCTAAAGGCTAAAATATCATGATGTGGCGAAATGCACATCGTTTTTGGATGAAAAGACGATTTGTAATGTCAAGTGTGGCACAATGCACACTTATACAATTTTTCTGTAAAGGCATTACAAACAAGTGTCGTTTTCTACACTCTTTAGCGGATTCATATAATTGCAAAAATATCATGATGTGGCGAAATGCACATCATTTCTGGATCAAAAGAGGATTTGTAATGTCAAGTGTGGCACAATGCACACTTATACAATTTTTCTATAAATGCATTACAAACAAGAGTCGTTTTCTACATTCTTTAGCGGATTCATATCATTGCAAAAAGGAAATTGCGTTATGCTAAATGTTATCCAAAATTGGATGTTGAAAAATCCTCCTCTTTCTCTACAAGATCCAACAGTGAGCCGTGGGCGGTGACACCTACTTTTATACCGGTTCTTGAGGTTCTGTTTACGGCCACTGATTCCTAACATCCTAGCCTACCTACTCACAAAATGTGATGGCATTTGGAGACAAGCAAAGTGATGAACCGATCAATATAAGTGTTCACGGATGTCTGGCGACTCCGACGGCCGGTTCAGAACTTTTTCGGCCGGTTCTGTCGTCGAGGCTGGCGTTTGGAGCTCTGAAAAATAGTGAACCGTTAAAAGAAGTGTAAAAACAAAGGTCCGGTCATGCTAGCGGTCGGTTCAATCGGTTTCTTTTTGGCAGGTCCCGACGGTGAGGCCAGCGGTTTTTTGGACCTGTAAGACCAATGACTACGGGTTGTAGCAGGGTCGTAGTTTTACTTATTCATCTTTACCCACCATCATTCAACTCTTTATGTTACGGTTGTAACGGTATGCATATTTGTTAACGGATTGAGTTAACGTTCTATCGTCCACATGTTGTATGTGCCAAATTGCACTTCCACAAGCGTACAATGATGGGTTATTTATGATGAATATTGTCTTTGAATAAGACATGAGCTTTCGACTATAGTTCGCTTATATAGAAACCTTAATAGGCGATCTCTTTTATGCCACTTTGATGAGCCAGTCTTCCCGTCGTTAGGGGGAGATAAGAACAAAAATGTTCAAGTAGAACGACTTGGAATTGTCGTGGTTTGTCCCTACTGTGTCTCATCAAGTTCCCTAAAGCGACGAGATCATATATACATGCTGCAAACATGCTTGCAAGGATTGATGTCCGGATAAAGATATGTTGATGTCCGGATAAAAGGACATGTTGATGTCCGGGTAAGAGGACATGTCGTCACCCATAGATGGTGGCATGGTGATGCCACAAAAGTGGTAGATGGTGTCACTAGGCCGTGGTTCCCATGGTTTAGGGGAAGGCCACCTGGTCAAGAAAGAATGCGAGTTTGGCACAACTTGATCATTTGATCAATGATACTCATTCGTCTATTATTTCTGGATTATGGTCATCATTGGAGGACGCCTCATTGTCAATACCAATCCATATAGAGATCTCTACACTTTGAAATTACACCGGTGTACATGATGACATCATTTAATGAGTTTTGATATCGAACCATACTTCGTTGAGAAAATACCAACGTTGTAGATTGGCCTAAATGGAAAGATGCTATCCAGTTTAAACAAAGAGATAGTGCTTTGGTTAGGTGACGCCGACACCCCAAGTTAAACTCTATCAGTTATGTCTTTGTTAGAAAGCGTAGTGAGAAAAAGAGTTTAGACTCACCTTCTGGCGCAAAGTCTCTCACAAACGCCCTGGAATCGATTACGATGAGATATACTCTCATTATGGATGTCATTGCACTCCATGTACTACCTTATCAATTAGGTAGTTTCTGAAAAAATGAACAAGCAGCTTGTGGTCACAACTTATCTTTGTTGGGAACTAAGAGATGTACATAAAGATCTTGAATAGATCGGTTTTCACCCAAATCAAGTGGCCCCTGACCACGGAGCGCGTTTGCAAGGTATATGCTTAGTATCTACTTGATGGGGAAGGGATATGAAGAATTATGCCTATTTGCGTGTAAAATCTAGATGAATCGTGATGAACTCTTGTTAAACTAAGAGATGCCACTGATCCAAAATTAAGAATGAAAGGATCTTGGGAATACTTGGTCTCGAAAGTGAGGACCGTTATTGATGATGCTTATTCATCTATCGACTTAAGGCAAGCTAAAGGACAATGAAGTTATGCCTGTATGTATCCCTTGATCGATCGAAGTCTTGAGAAGACTTGTTTCATCCATATGACGAAGAAGTCTTGGGAGAAATTTTCCATCTAAGTATGGTAGCACATTTATGTACTTGTTACAATATGCTCGACTTGACATCTCATTCACTATAAACTTGTATGGCCAAGTTCTCCTTAGTCTTTCAACTCTCTTCCTAGCGGTCGAGCATCTTCGCTCCCTCTTAGATGAGTGTGAAGGAACATTAATGTAGTGATCGGATGCGCCCATGCAACGCCAATGTAATGGTAGTGATTCCTTCTATGAAAGGTTCAGACTTATTTATCCCTACAGAAAGACACATCAAATGCAAAATCAGAATCTGCCCAGTTTTGTAGGTCAACTTCCACGGGACCTACAGGATAGCCCACTCGTTGGAAAATGGTGAAATTGGTACCATTGGAAAGGTCCATGTGTCTACTTTTCAGGAACACCAACCATTTGATCACATCTATCATATTGAGTGAGTTACGGCTATTTTCGTAAAATAGGATGGATCTGTCCGAGAATCTGCTTTGGCAGAACAGTCAACTTCGACAGAGCTTTGTGATCAGCTCAAGATGAACTAGGTTATGGACCTTATACGGTTGGAAAACTACGGGTGTTTAGTTTTCATAACTTTATACGGTTTGTCCATACCTATTGTATCGAAGACGTTATGACTGTTTAAGTACACGAAGGTCATGCCATGCGTGAATATGATTTTCAACGCAAACTTATGTTCTGAGTTGTTAGACAACCTTCTCCTTAAAGATCAAAGTAATGCTAAGCATAGCAAGTCTGATCTAAGGATGTTGTGGCTGGATTTAATGACTAAATCGTTGCCCAAGTCTACTTTTGAAGTATGTGAAGTGCATTGGCTTACGTCGTTTATCTGTACTCCGAGATTGAGTTACCAATCAGGGGGAGTCGTTGTGTAGACATTAGGGGGAGTCTACATGCATCACATGTTATCTTCAATTGTAGTTGGTGTATTGTGCTCTTTTTCTCTTCGTCTAAGTCTTTTGTTTTACCCACGAGGTTTTTGTTTTACTTGGCAAGGTTTTTACCGATGCAACACTATAAGCACCATATCGTATTAGGGACGCAACACAAAAGGGAGTGTTTAAGGAAATTATGTTTTCGTCCTTCTGTTATGTGTCTTACCCTAATACACGTAGGATTGGTTAATCCGGTTTCCTTATTAGAATAGATTACAATTGATAGAATTTGTAGATCCTTCGGGAGACTCTATGTAATGCCTATAAATAGGCCTTTCTATCAATGAATGAGTATACCGTTATTCTCGTTATCTTTTCTCCTTCAACAGTACTCACTTTTTTTTCTTGTTTTTTTTTTTTTTAGGGAAATGGATGTTACTCCCGTGAGCGGAATAGCTCATTCATTAATACGATCTTACAAGATCAAGCTTGAAGGTCACGAGTGACCCTCATTTACATCCACTGCTCGATTGACTATACGAATAGTCAGATAATCACCCTAAGGGATTACAAAAAAAATAAAATCCTACTCAGAAAATAGAGTTTAAAAAGGTGGACAATCAAAACTAAACCAAAATACGTACCCAAAAAAAAACGGATAACCAATAAAACTATTTTATTCGTCATAACCCAAATCCACAGCATCTGTTATTATTAAATTGGGGTCTAGAGACCTTCATGGTGTACCCCTTCATCCGCTAGAGTGAACAGCCTTGGACCAAGATTATGTAATAGGTCCGGTTATGGGAACACGACTCCGGACCTCTAGCTCATAAACAAACTGAGTTAGAAGGAAGAGGGAAAATGGCCAGGCCCAAAAGGACCCAGCCCACTCCCACATGCCAACTTTCCACTGTCAGCCTGTCTGCCCTAGAGACCAAAGCCAGCCCCCAGATCGGACCACCCGGATTGCCGCCGCCTCCGTCAAAACAATCCGGTGGTCTTTCCTGCCACAGGAACATCTATGCCAGCCTCAAGTGAGCCTCCTCTAGCAGACGAGTCGCACAGTACCACCGCTCAAACCGAAGTCGATTAACCCCGATCTACACCAAGCCCTCAAAACCTTGACACCTCTGCACAACGATGTGGCAATCGAGATGGCCGGAATCCTTGACCCAAAAACCCTAGCGTCTATCCAAAGCCTTCACCGACGTCGACTACCAAGATCCGACTAGACAAAGAAAACCCTGATCCCCCGGAGTGTTGCCGAGAAAAACCTCGTCTGCTCAAGATCGGAAGCCACAACAACCACCCTTCGCTCAGCCTTCAAAGCTGATCACCACCTCAACAGGACAACACAACCGCTTTGCCTTGGAGCACCGCCGCCGCTTTGCCTTGGAGCACTGCCACCTCAACAGGACAAGGCGCCTTACCGCACGTGAGGCGCGTTCCTTTGGGATGAATTTTTTTTAACAGAAAACATGCTAAAGGGTTATTCAAATTAGTAATCACTTTCAAGAATCATCAACTCATTTTATTGAAAAAAAAAAATTGTAAATTTTAATTCATCTCTCCAACAATATAATTTACTTTTTAGTTAAGTTTAGTTAGATTTGTGAAAGTCAGTTATTAATATAACAATTGTGTGCCCAATCACCATTTGGTGTAGTGGTATCGGTTTTCCTTATGTAAATTGGATGTTGTGAGTAGACACGTTGTTGTATTTGAGTTATTTGATTGATCAAAACAAAATATAACAATTGTGTTATACCAGTAATAGAACTTATTACCGATGTAATAAGTTTTTATTTTTTATTTTTTTTATTTTATGAATTAAAGGGCTAGAACGAGTCCCTTACACCTTAACTATTAATAAAACCTCATAATACAAGGTGGGTGGACATATTGCCTAAAACCCCATAAGTGAGAACATCTCAAAATATTATCAAGAGTCTCTGCGTATTATGATATTAACAAACACCATCTAGCAAAGAGTGAATCATTGGTTACTCCATTTGCTTTACAATTTTGGCGATATACCGAAAAAATAATGCTAGGTCATAGTAGATAAAATTTCATGCTAGCTATAGCTATATGTATGAGCTGCTTCGATTCAACAATAGAAACCATGTAATCTGTTGTGAATTATAACATATATATGATCTTAATTCGAGCATTATAACTAATTTAATCATGATCACAGGTCTTCCAAGTAAATGATATTAAGCTCATGGCCGTAATATATACAATTATATACAATCGATTATACGCTCAAATGCTCAAATGCATACAATTGGAATTATATCGCGTTGTTGTAATACCAAGGGCCGCCACCCAGAACCCGACGCTTCATTTCGAGTTCTCAAAACTGAAAAACGAGAATCCTATATCCTTCTCCTCACGGATCAAAGCCAGCTCTCCTTCAGCCGCCACACACCGGAGATCGTCGCCGAGAGCGACGGAAAGTTCACCAGTCTCTTGGTGAGCACCCGGCCACACAAATAAAAGAAAGAGTCTTGAAGCAACTCCTCCTCCTCATCATCAAACCTCACCACAGCCTCCAGCATAACAGATGACACCGCCACTTCCATCCCCACCATCAAAGCTGTAAAGCTCCATCAAGTTGCACGGCTAAGGCAAAACCCTAGCAGAGCAAAAGTCAACGTTTTGAGATGTGTGATATTTGAAATTAAGTTGAGTGTGTTATCTAAGCAAAAAAATGGTGTCATTGTTAGAGAATAACTGAAAATGAATTTAATTTCTTAATTAATAAAATTTGGTCATTCGATCTAGTGAGATTTTTGACTACGTCACTACCCATAAATGATATACATGTGCACGAACTAATAGGTACTGTCATTTCTCAAATTCCTTTGTAGAGTTGGTGGCTAGTCATCTCTCTTGGCCTTTTTGGAGCACGCATGAAATCTTTCTTAGCATTTATATCAATGGAACTTGGATCTTTCTGATGTCTGAAACTGAAAGTGATCAATATCCCATGAAACTATGAAACTTTCCAGGTTTAAATATAGTTGCTCGACTTTTACTGTTATCTTTGGTAAAAGTTGAGAAGCTTTAGGGCGTATTTATATATATTGCTTTTTGTCCCTATATATGTCTATATATAATTATATGCAACACATTCAGTTTAAAGGGACTCTCTCTTATATATTGTTCTCCAGGCTGTGTGTATGCTTCAGTAGTGCGATTACTACAGAGAATCGAGCGAGAATCCCTGTTAACCAAGGAGATGCAAGATCTTCTTGGAGTTGTTGGCTAATCCAAATGGGTGAAAACTTCAAAGGGTTGAGGACCTCGAGCTAGCCCTCCAAAACGTTTTCTCCAGATTTCTTTTTTAGTGCATGCAGCGCCATCATACATGGCACGTACAAAAGGAGTTGTGAACCAGATCATATATAGCAATAACAATAATAAGAGATACACAAATTGATGGATATCTTGATCATCCATATTGCATGTCTAGTAGGATATACAACGGGATACATACTAGGATTAATCCACTTTAGCTAAATGTTCTTTTGTTTGAACTCGAAGTTTAAACTTTACAGTATCAATTGTATGAGCTCTTTGGCTAGCTAGCTTAAGTGACGAGGATTGGAAGATATAAAATTGAGTTGATGAAATTATCGAGGGTGTCGACATTATGTATATATTGTAACTAATTAATCAAAGTGATCTAGAAAACGGTAAATATATTAAACGATTTTTATAAGCTAGCGTTAAAGTTGCATCCTAGTACTTAGAGTCTTAGACACACTAGGAAGTATGGATGAGTTTACACGTGATAAACTCATAAACCCTAAAGTAAAAATTATGGAGTCTATCAGAAAATAAGATAAAACTCTTTTAAGTTTGATTAATAATAATATGATAAATATATAAATAGAGTATGTAGCCGTTTAATGATGCTTAAATGCTCAAAGAGGCCGAGGATATTTGTTTACATATATCAAAATCGGAATCGCTCCACAATAGGCAGATTTGAGTATTCCAAAACCCTAGGTTTTGGTTCAAGGCGGCGGCGAGTTCCAGCTGTTGTGTTCGTCAAACGGCACTCCATCCCGATGGAGTGCTCGATTGTGGTTTCTCCGGCAGGCTGTTTGGGCTTGTTGTGATAGGAGTAGTTCAGAACCTTGGTGTAGGGTCTGGGTGTTGATCTTTGCTGCGAAAGGCAGGAACAAATGACGGTTTGGTGGAAGACAAGCGAAGGTATGCGCTGTGTTACAGCAAGCATAGAGTGGTAGTGCACGTCAGCAATGGCGACAGATCGAGGTAGCTTGAAAGCAAGCAAGAAGGCGATAGATCGTAGGCTATCCGGCGGAGGTACATCAGAGGAGTCCTTTGCGGCGACGGTAGGCGGAGGCGGGCTTTCTTTGTTCCCGCTGTCAGCTTTTGTTCAGAGGAGGTCGAGTTTTCGTGTAGGAGAAGGAGTTGATCTTGCTCCTTAGAGGCGGCTCACCGAGTTAGAGGATATGGGGTCGTGGCTGGGTAGGCCACCGGACTGAGGCTGGGCGATACCAGTTCTGATGCTTTTGTTTGAGGGCAGTGGATGTGGCTTGGGTTTCGTGAGCCTTTCCACTCTCCCTCCTCAATCCAACTTGGGTGAGTTTCTTTGCTCTGAGCTTTGGTGACTCTTTTGGGGCTGGAGAAGATCCCTACACAACCATATTGAAGAGTTTAACCCCTTTTTGATGGAAATATACACTAAAATGGTCTTAGGCCTCGATTCATTGAGCTGGGGTACTTTGGTTGGTTTATATAGGTTACTGCTTTCTAAACCAAAATAAAGTCCTCTTATGGACATTAGTTTTTTTGAGTTAGTTTTTCTTTGTAGTTCTGTAGACTCTTTGAATTGTATCGGAGCTTTGCTCCTGGTTGACCAACTGTTGGACTTATTTTGGAGTTTTACTCCCGCTTGTCACATTAGTCGAGTGAGCATCGGCATGTAATATGGATTTTTCTTCGGATATTCTCCTAGTTTGACCTAGTAAGGTCGTATGATTGAAATCAAAGGAGTTTGACGTACTCCATTTTTCCCTAAAAAAAATGATGCTTAAATGCTCATAAAAAGAGCCTTAAAAAAACTATCAATTAAAGTTGTTAGTTAACCTACTTTCATCGATAATATTGTTCTCTGCATAATTCATCTATAACAACTGTTGTTATGAGATGGTGTGTGTGTATAAAAAAAAGATTATATGTAGTACTCAAAAAGGTAACACGACTACTATATTTTGGTTGATATATGTTTCCAAATTATTCGTTTTTCATGAGTTATCCGAGTTTGGTCGACCAACAAGATAATATTGATAGATGAATTTTTGATAGGTCACTTACTTCAACTTATTGATTATACTTTCCCAAAGTCAAGCACTCAATATCGCATATAAGATTTCTGTCATTTCATATGCTCTCGTGCGTTGAAAACTATGGGCTTAGTCGTTTAGATAAGTTCTAGTATATCTACGTAATGCTTGCTTAGGTAAAATAATGATTTAGCACTACATGCAGTACAAGATTATTAATTTTGATTGGTAGCCAATATATAGTGTGATCGAGGCAGTGGCTAGAGGACGATTATTAGTCAAAGTTAAAAAAATGAATAGTCAAATTACTCTCATATATAGTCTCATTTGTAAAAGAGAAAAGGGATGCACTTCAACTCATTATCTAATCACCACCGAGTTCAGAACTACTATAAGAAAGGTATGCATAATTTGTTTGTTCTTACCAGTTACGATACCATTTTCCCACAGACCACTATATGTAATGGCCATTTTGATCACTAATAAGTGCTTAAACATGAAAGCGCATACATGCATATATTCAAGTTTGATGCAGCCATTCCTTTTGTAACATTTTGCTAATGAAGGCAGCTAAATGGGAATACCCCACCATTTGTAAGATGGTTATTACTAATGTAAGGTTAAGATGTGGAAACCATGGAACTTAATTTCTTGGATGCATGATCATATATATTCTAACTATTAATATTTGCAACAATGGAGCACCACTTAATGGGCAACCCTACAATTTTTGGACTAAGCCATTACTACATATATTCAATCTCATCTTGTAGAACTTGCTACGTACACTATTGAGTTTAGTTTATTTCACCTTTTGAATTAAGTTTCTCATGGTACATTAATATATGATATATATATATATATATATATATATAGTACGTCT
>NC_020493.1:10280333-10301584 GCF_000184155.1 Fragaria vesca subsp. vesca | reverse complement strand
TGTGTAGATCATCTCTGTAAAATTTCAGCCAATTTGGTGATCGTTAAGGCCCTCAAACTTGCGTTTTTCTGTTATATACTTGAACCGGACAGAATTCAGTCCGTCAGATTTGTTTTTCGATTTTGAGGGCCTTAACGATCACCAAATTGGCTGAAATTTTGCAGAGATGATCTAGATATGTCTAGAAGGAAGTTTGAGGAAATTCGATCGGGAAGTGGTGCAAAAATGGAAATCCGCACCAAAAAATCGGTGCGGACATCCGCAGCTGAGAAAATCTATATATATATATATAGACACACACACACAGTTCTTTTCCAGAGCAGTGTCCCGCTTTGAAATTAAAGTGTAGACATCCTTATTTCGCTCACTTTTAAGTTGCATTTCCACAACTCCACATTTTAGTGTCTAAAACACAGTGTGTAGATTATTTTTGCAAAGTTTCATCCAATTTGAAGATCATTTGAGCTTCCGTAATCGTGATTTATAGTTTTACACGAATGAATCTGTTTTGACAGTTTTTGTTCTGTTGATTTATTTAATCTAATTCGATACGTACACTATGTTCTAGACATTGTACGGTTAAGATGTGGAAATGCGACCTAACGTGAGTGAAATAAGAAGATCCACATTTTAATTTCAAACCCGCTTTGAAAGGGAATTATGTGTGTGTGTATATATATATTAATAAAACATGCAATACTGATATATTAACCGGCCGGTTTAATATAAAGGTAAACAGTAAACCGAATCAGTAGATTAGTCAACTAGCTAGCTCGATCTATATCACTATGTCGATATGATGATATAGAACTAGTTTACAAAGGGAGCTGGTATAGTACTGCTATATAAAGAGTTGTCTTCTTTGAATATATAGATAAAATTTTAAAATTCCAAAATTTATTACTCAACAATTGAAGTTACGTACATCTTCCCTGATTATAATTCAAGCCTCTAACTGTAACACAAATCAAGACGGAACAATTCAAAAATGAAGGGAAAAAAATGACTCGTAATGTAAGATCAAGTATGAGACTTGCAATAACATTAAGCTAGCACACTCGTTTCGCCGCATCGTTTTTGTGAGATCCTATAGTACTGCAGCTCGAAAGTTTGATCAAGTCACGTACGGCAGACAGACGTCGTCTAGTGATGGCGTGGATCAGGGCCGCCGGGACTCAAGCGTTTGGAGTCGAAAGGCTTTCCGTCTTGTCTTTGAATACCAGCCCTCAGCACCTTTCTGGCACTCTCCATCATTATCGATCGATCGACGACCTTGGTCTCCTTCAGCAATGGTGCTCGAGCACGAGCTTGATGAAAACCTGGAAATGAAAGCAAGACTAGGAAGATAAAGAACGAGAAGTAGTTAAGCTGGCCAGCCATGTATTATCTAAGGAAGTTGGGAGCTCAGGCCTTCATGGGATACAACTCAAGAGTTAGGGTAGGCTGGGTATATATAGCAGCAATAGAATGCCTCTATCACGTACCAACGTCCGTGCTTGAATGTCGACCGTCATTCGAGTACTTTAATTTAAGTAAAGAACAACAAAATTCATGGTAGTAGTGCATATATCCATGCATCTTCCATATTCTTATCTGAAAAGAAAAAAAAATTCAGACAAGATGATAGTAAAAGAAAAGAGCTGATAAGATCAGTCATCAGCAAAAAAAAAAAAAAAAATTACTTCCTCATTTTGATGAGATTAACTGTATATCACTCAAGATATAATTATCTACAATGCATGAACTTGATTATTTGTAGTTAATTTGCTTGCTAATTATCTATTACAAATGAACTCATGGAAGTTGTGGGCATGGATCTTTGTAAATGGTTACAGCTAATCACTAGCTAGATTGAAACCTTGGGTTGCAAGATTGTTTCGAGTTAACACAATGATAATCTCAAATTCTGCATATATGTGTAGGCTCAATTAATCTACAAAAAGAACAAATTAACATGTAAATATAGTCTTCGACGAGTACCTTATCATATAGACTAATTCAGCATTTTGAAATGAGTTGGTGTTTTCACGTTAAATTTATCATCATTCTCATCGGCTAATTAAACTTGGAAATCATCAATGAGTGTCCTATAAGGTACTCATTACAAATTAACACCTCTAAGAATAACGAGCCGACTTTCATAAAAAACCTACAAGTGTAGGGAGTATTCTTGGTATGCTTTGGGAAACATAATATATCCTTAGCATAAAAGTTCCATGCTTTTTTGGTGTGCCCCTTTATAAAAAACAACATAATGCCCCTGCTATGTTAATAGACTACGTACAAATTAAAGGCCAACAAGTTTTGTCCTACACTTAGGCCAACTTATAATGACTATCAATCCCACTAATATGAAGCCTTTGGCTTATGCAGCATGGTGAATATCTTGTCATGAAGTAGACTTTGGCTCCCAATAGAATTTCCCAACTTAGGAATTTTCCCTAATGAGGGATCTGAGGCATCGAGGCATTTGATCATTGTCATCAGAATCACAATTACACACACACAGGAAACTGCCAGACTTGGTATAAAGTTACAAAGCAACCGTACCCTTTTACAATCAGCTTCTGGCATTACTGGAATCAATATTGTTTCTGTGATCTGCGTCTGACTTACCTCCAATACCAACCTCTGAAATTGGAGCAAACTTGGGTCATGACAAGCTCCTCTTTCACTTCAGTAGCCTTATTATAACGTTTGCAGGACATTCGCGTGCTTTGTAAAGCTCTCTCTTGTTGCATAGTAATCAAAGGAAATCAATTTTGATTTGCAACAGTTACTTTACACAGTAGATACTAATTAAGAGCCAGAGAATCACCAGGCCATGAACGCTGATCAATTGTCGGTTGCGCATCACACTTTACAGAAGCCGACATTTATGATGACTTGACCTTAGGTCTTGCCAAATCAAAAGAAGATCTACGACTTTGTTCCAAATAATCAACTATCAATGCTAAAAGGGAGATTCGCAGGATCCTTGAGCACCAGTTCAATCCATTGCTGGCTTTCGTTAATCTTTCTTTTCGCTAATAATCTTATGCCGCAGCACATGTAAAAAAATGATGAACTGTAGGGCAAAGGCCATATATAGACTTTAAACTTTGACCAACTTCTTTAATGTCTATCAGTACACAGCACATATATTTTGTACAGATCAGGCATTGTCACAGTGCTCACAAGGTAGCCTTTGCATATGAGCAAGGTAAGGTACCAACGATCTAAATTCATCACATCCTGCTTGCTAATCTGGAAGTAATGGTAACCTTTCAACAGTGGGAAGTGAACCGTTTGTGTAACCATTGGTACCCAGAACTTCATCAAATTCATCATCATCATTAGCAGTTCTTTTGCTAGTACGATTCTCTTCAATCTTTGTAGTATGAAACGGAAGGATACGGAGATGTACATCTGCCTCCTGACCAATTCTTTCTGCTTCTAGTTTGTATTTGCGAACAAGGTCAATCTGAAGAGACATAATGTGGGATGGCCTCGGAAGAAGGTCTACAGGTTCCCCTTTTGGAATTACAACCTGCTCAATGGCTATTCTTGCCTCCTGTAAGACAGTATTGAACGAAAAGTTATTGACCTAGGTATCGGTTAAATACAGTGTCCCAAGGGACTGGAGAAGAATAGCACCCACTTTTTTCTTTTCTTTTTTGTCAGAGAAAGCATATGCGAAATGTGAATACCCCTTGAAGCCACAGGTAAAATACCTGGTAAAGAAACCCAATCTAGCTATCCTAACTTGATGCTGTGTACTATTAATGATTTCTACAGAGGGTGGTAATTACTAATTATATTGGTAATACAGGGTTCTACCTTGTTTTGTTTCTTGTTAAGTCACAATTCATGGGGAGTCAATAACAAGAATAGGTATGAAGCTAAAGAGCAGGTTTCTACCAAGAATATATCAACAGATTGGGTATGAAGCTAAAAAGCAGGTTTCTACCAAGAATATATCAACAGATTGGGGATTCAATTTAATGTACTTCAACTCTGTTGACTTGTGTTACTGATTATGCAGAAGTTGATGATGGGAAGAGAGAATTCATTTCTTGCCTAATTTAAGAAATCGATAGAAAATAGAATCACAATAGATGTTCTGAAAATGTGGAGCTTGACAAGGTTTATAATTACCTCTAGAGCATCAACCTTCTCAGACGATTGCATGTTATCTACTGGTGCATAATCGTTCAAACCACCGTAATAATCATTCAATAGTAACCGTAGTGCCTTTTTAATTTCCACCAATGCGCTTGTCTTGAGAAAGAGAAAAAAACAATGGTGATCGAAACAACGAGTATGAGTAAACTACTAGGAAATAAACTAATGCAGTGTTGATTACCTTAGTGACATAAATGGGTGTGCCATGAGATCTAGCAGCAGCCTGAATCCCGGGATTCTTCTTGAGCTTGGATTGCATGGCGAATAGTGCATCTGCCTTGCTGATATCATCTGTTAACTTGATAGCAGCCTCATCCATCTTCAACTGTTTTATCCCTTGCATCACAGTGGCTTCTAGGATCTAAAATAAATATTTTGTAAGTTGTGTATTTAACAGACTCGCCAGAAATGAGCATCAGGAAAGTTTTAATTGACATAAACAGAATTGTTTAATTTGCAAAATTATGATGTCTTACCCCATAAACAAACAATCGAAGTTCCATCCCTTCATCCTCAGAATCCACTTGCATATATGGAGAGACTTCAGGAGTAAAATCAGTATAACCATATCCTTTGTCACTCATATTGTTGTCAACTTCTATAACATTATCATCTTCTTCATCCAAGGAACTGGAGAGCAAATTTTCGCTTTTAGTAGTTTCTTCTGATCCCTGAGAGTTAATTTTGCGAACTTCGAAATTTGGGAAACGACCTTAACCAACATAACATGATTTTCAGATTTGATTCAAAACTATGGGAAAGGAAAATGAAGTAGGACAGGTTTTACTTTTCTTAAGAAACATACCTGAGAGGATAGCATCCACCGTTGCTTCTAAGCTAGGATGAACTCTTAATTCTGTCTTTGAAATTATCTCCACCCCACAACTAAATGATGCAGGTCCTTTCCTTTCTAGCACAGTCTTTTGAACCCCCCTCCGGCTGGCCTCTTCATCTCCTAGTGTCACACTCTAAAGTGAACGTATTAATGTAACCAAAGCCAAAAAATAACTTCAACTTATATAATTAAGAGTAAGAAATAACCAAAAATCAAAGAGAAAGTTGTAACTAGCAGAAGAGATTGCTAACTACCACACTTTAGAACAACACAGAGGTCCATAAGATCAGGCTCATCGATCAAGAGAAATATACAAAAACCAAAGAAAATGAGGAATTCAAACAATCCACGAACTAATTGCTAGTGACCCATGAAATTCTACATAATTCAGGTAATACAAGAATATAAAAGTCCATTTAAAAATGCAATATTGCCATGCCAATGTTGTTGAATGTAGTATAAAGGGAATGAAACCTAAGATCTAAACCATCCCAAAGCACATGCAGTTGATTGCAATAATAAATTTTTGCTATAGCCTCCATACCTGTACACCTCCAACAAGCATTTCCAATGAAGGATTCATTATCAGATTCTCGATTGTTACTCCATGAGCAGTGGCCACTAGCTGGATTCCACGTTGTGCAATTGTGCTTGCAGCCATTGCTTCAAGTTTAGTGCCAATTTCATCAATTACAATCACTTGCGGCATATGATTTTCCACAGCTTCTATCAAGACCTGAATAAAAGTACTTACATAGCATGAGAATCAATTAGTTGCGGCAGAAAAAAGTAAGATATAAACTTATTCAAAACTAGAATAAGAGAGGCTATCAATCAATACTGGAAGCATGATCATCATATCATGTTGCTGGGAAAACAAAAGGAGAAAAGCTATATAACCCAGACTAAGAGAAAAGTTTACAGAATGAAATATAAAAATTGCATACAATTTTCAGTTTCCTACTAGCATTAAGTATTGGCAAGCCTTCGAGAAAAAATTGGAAGAGTCTACACAGCATTTCCAACAGTCATGTAACTTTTAAAGCACTATGTAAACCAGTCTTTCCTCGGTAATTACCAATGCATAAATGTTTTTGATTTTATCTTTTACCCCAAGAATATAGAACATCTAACCAAAGAAGTATTGGTCGACACTAGACTAAACACAACTTCACACACATATATCAACAGAGACGGAAAGAGAAGGAAAGAGAGGATTTGAGAGGAGAATAGCATCCTTGTAGGTACTTTCTTGGAATTAAGTAAACACCCCCTCAGAATCATGATGACATAAATTCTTAAAATACGTCGCTTAAACCCAGCATCCAAAAGACATTCAATCTCTTCCTCTTATACATATAGTTTCTAATATCATAATTTTTTACTGCTAGACACTTTATAATGGTTGGGAAGTACTACGTACTTAGGAATTGAGGACTAATTTGTAATGAGAAAAGTGTAGAACTAGTCCAATAATAGTCAGGAATCAGGTGTTAGGTTGATCTTTTACCCTTTCTTAGTTCTTCTTTCTTTTTTTTTGAGAATCTACCCTTTCTTAGTTCTAAGTATGTTGTAGAGCTATTTATAATGGTTGGGAAGTACTGCGTACTTAGGAATTGAGGGCTAATTTGTAACGAGAAAAGTGTAGAACTAGTCCAAAAATAGTCAGGAATCAGGTGTTAGGTTGATCTTTTCCACTTTCTCAGTTCCAAGTATGTTGTAGAGTTATAAAACTCATTGGGAAAAGAATAACACACGCCATAATTCTCTAGCTTCATCATTCAACAGTTCTGATCACATGGTTCATACCTTATGTTGCATATCAGAGATGGGGACTTGCATTCGCCGAGCATTGCCTATTCCTGCATGAGGTATATCACCATCCCCACCAATCTCATTGGAGGTGTCAACAATCATCACACGTTTCTTATGATCGTTTGCAAGCATCCGAGCTACTTCCCTGCACGTTAAATATTATGGAAATCAGATCGATACTTCTCAAGAACTAACAAAAAAGTGCATCTTCTGAGATTACACATTGCATAACATTTATAACAATTTACCAATGGACTTGCAAACCTTTGTCTTGGTTCTTCAGGGTTATTGATTACACACCGCCCAAAGATAAAACTCTTCCTGATAACCTATATAATTACTAAGAGACTCGAAAACAACAACTATAGCACTTGCTTTGAGAGTTGTGGGAAATATAAACGTATCATAAAGTTTCTCATGGAAACAACCATCTGTTTAATTGGTGAGGAAATTGCAATGCGGGCCGCATAAAGAAATTAAGCCAAGGTTTCTATTCTTTCGCAAGATAATGTAGCTCGATTACAGTTACATGGGCTTGCATTTTTCCTGCATCATAATCTTACTTTGTTGTAAAATGGTGACCCAGGACAAACATAAAGAAAGGGAAAAAACTAACCTGATAATCGTTGTTTTTCCCACCCCAGGAGGCCCAATGAGCAACAAAGAAAGGCCATCCCGAACCAAATCTCGCAGCAAACTAGCACTACCTGATATCGCCCTACCAACACGACAAGTCAGACCAATAATAGCACCCTTCCGATTCCTAATGGCACTAATGCGGTGCAGTGTCCTGCTAATGCCTGCTCGGTTGTCAATTGCAAAATCACCCACCTACAACAAGCAGCTACAAAAGCTAAACATGGTATGCCCTTGAACAATGACTTTTGAAGAAACAATATGAAAGTACAACAAGTCTACCACATTTCAGCTCTCTCTTCCTCCCTAATCCCTACCAATGCTCTGTCACTGGTCAATCAAAAATCTTGACTCATACTAAATTCAAAACCATATTCATCTATGCTTTTACAAACCCATCAACAAAAACTCATCACAGACCAAACCCAACACTAAAACAATCAACTTTAAACTCCCACCACATAAAAGTTCAACCTTTATCCAATCAAATCCATCAAACACTTGGTGGGCATAAACCATTTTACCTGAGAAGTGGCCTGTTCAAGATCCTGAACCGTAATCAGATTCTCCGACAGCACAAAGTCGCCGGAGGGAAACCGGGCCAGCGGCTTACGGCCCAAATCCATAACCACTTCAATCAACTGATGAAGCTCCGGGTGCTCCTTCACTCTCTGCCGCATTTCCTCCGGCAAAAGGGCCAAGAGCCGGCCAAGTTCCACCTCGAAATCCTCCTCCTCCGGCGAAGAAGAACATGATGAAGCTGAAGAACATAAACAACCCAGAAAAGGCCTTGAATACCCAGATGGGATTTTGGCGCGTAATTGAGGAAAAGATGGGTTTGGTGGAGATTTAAGGGGGAAAGATTGAGTCTTGCATTGGAATTTGGGAGGTAAAGGTGGGATTAGGGGTTTGGGGATTGGGAGAGGTTGGGGGCTAAGGAGATGAACACAGTTGGAGAGCATCTGTTGTTTTTTGGAGGGAAGAGCAGAAGATATGCATCAAGTGGGAGGCTGTGATTCTTTTCCTTTCTTTTTTTGTTCTTTGGGTTGAGAATTCTAGGAGAGGGAAAGGTTTGAAAGGTCGATGTGCTAGTCTTATGCTGCTTTGATTATTTTTTCTTGCTTTTTTTTATTTTTTATAAATGGGGGAATATGCAGAACAAGAACATCTATTCTCTTGAGAACATGCAATCGTTGATGAGTTTATACATCTTTATTGAAGAAAGATAAGAAAGATTACATATCATTAAATTTGTTGAGACTCGATCAATTTCCGTATGATAATTCAACAGTTACAACTTTAAGAAGCACTGCGGGCTTATTCCAGGGGAGACACCACGTTCCATTGCTCAATTGCTTACATGGACCAGTCGGTTTTACGTACCACGTACATTTGTGATCTGTATATTGACAATGATAATCTCTTCCCCATATATATGAAGAGATTACATATATACATGTGTGATCTCTAGCTAGTAAATTAATCGAGGAAAAGCAAACTATCATAAAGGCAAACATGAACACGTACTGTTATGAAGGAGAACCCCATCAATTGAATTCTAGGGGATCCTTCAATCACTTTTTTTTGGATTAATTTGCTGCTTTCATAGCCGCTGTGTTTGCTATGCAAGGGTTTGTGTTTGGCTGGAGGAAATGTGGCTTCTTCTTTTTTTGGCTGAATGAGGAATTGGGGCTTTGGTGGTCTTAACTGCTTCCGATAGATGGAGGGATTCCCAGCTCCTACACATATATAATGGGAGAATCCGGACGGGCTTCTCTCTCTAGTCTAGACTTGCAGTACTTTTCTATATATATGCAAAGAGATTTCTACTTGGATTATTCTATTTCGGCATTTACAAATTAAAGAAGACTGAAAAAGAGAACAAGTGCTTGAAAGATGTTGGTGCTCAGCTAATGTATTTAGGGCGCATGTATTTATTACTATGTTGCACGGACACGGACACGGATACGGCGACACGATACGTACCGACACGGCGACACGGTAAAACTCAAAAACTGCATTTTCGACACGGGTCGGACACGGCAAATATAAATACTTATTTATATATTTCTAATTAATAAAAAAATGCTCAAATATGAATAAATTCATCACATTACTGAAATAATGTTCTAAATTTAAGCAATTGCATAACTGTAAGTCTGTAACAAATAACATAAAAGAGAGTCAATATTTAATCTAAAGGATGATTAACAAATAGTCATATCTAATTCAACACATTCATTAAACTGAATGAAAAAACAACATTCCTAACCCCATAACAACACCAACCGCCTAAAACCCCATAATTAAGGTATTCAAAATACATAAGAGCAAGGCACGCATGCATTGACATCATCATTTATCCTTGATAGATAAAATGATTCAAGTTCATAATTAACAACATAAAAGCTAAAAAGAAGCAATCCATCAACTTTGGGCAGTAGCAATTCTCTGAGATTAAGACTTCAAAACAACTCAATTTTGCAAACATCTCCTCCTGCAATCACCAAAGACTTCAAAGCTGAGATTAAGACTGACCTTACAACCAAAGAGAGGGTTTAGGCGGCCGGCGGCTGTAGGCGGAGGCGTCGTCGGCGGAGGAAGAGTAGCTGTGACAGAGAAAGGCGATGTCGATCTCTCTCTGCCCGAGAAAACTAACAGAGAAAGGCGACGCCGGTGGAAGGGTCGAAGATGACGAGGTTGAGGATGCGGTACATGTCGATGAGGTGCTCCAAAAATGTGCCGTGCTTGTGCCAGCACTCACCCGCTCCAACTGACTCAAGGACTCACTCAAGGACTCGTACTAGCTTTGGCAGATTCTTGTCGATTGACTCGTACTAGATCGACTTGTGCCAGCGCTCACCCGCTCCAGCTCACCGCCCAAGAATGGACGGCCAATTCTAGATCGACTCGTACTAGCTGTGTCGCATCTGGAACACCCTCCCCTCGACTTCCTTTTTCAGTTTTTTTTGTTCCTCTTCTATGTTAGTGGGCTTCCTCTTCGATTAGGTATTAGTTCTTGTTTTTTTTTTTTTCAGTCAACACGCTGACATGGCGTGTCTCAGGCTGACGTGGCGTGTCAGTCAACGTGTCCAAAAAGTCAACTTTTTTTGACACGCCACGTGGCGTATCGGACACACATTTTGGTGTATCGTATCGGTATCGGTGTATCGGGAGTGTCGGACACTCCGACACTCCATAGGGTGGAGTATTGGTGTAACATAGATTTATTATATAACCCAATTGGCATGAATCGCATGATAAACCTGTTTATTGATGTAATTGAGGTAAGCCTTCGGTATGGAAGCAGCTCACTCATGCATCATGCCCCGGCCTTAGTTTATGTACATGATATTCTCCATCTAAGGGAGTCCTTCTAGTGAGGACCCTTAAGTTGAGGACTAGTTGAGGACTTTTCGGTTTATGGTTTAAAAAACCTATTTTTCAATCACATCTTGGCATCTCATCCGTTCAGTTTTTAGGTCTATATGTGTAGATCAACCCTACAAATTTTCAGCCAAATCGGTGATCGTTAAGGTAACAAACTAGATCAAATTAATGGTTGAACCAAATATGTCAAACATTAACCGTTCAAGTTCATAATTGGTAAATCACATTTATGAATGTCTTAACGATTTTCAATATGGCTAAAAATTTACAGAAATGATCTACTTATAAATACCTATAAACTGAACCGTTAAGATGTGCATATAAGATCAAAAAGTGGGATAAACTAAAAAGTTTTCAACTAATCCTCAACTTAAGAGTCCTCATTATAAGGGTTTCCTTCCCCAAACTCCAGGAAAAAGAGGAGTTGGAAGTAAAAACATTCTGGACATGCATTGTCTTTACCAATACTCTTTTCGAATACCTAAGAAATGTGCAAGTCGGCGAACAGAAGAGGACGACAAAGCCACAAAGGTAGCTAATTAATCACTGGAAATAATAGTAGTAAAGCACTTTGGTGTTTCATGGACCAGGAATCAGTGTTATTATTATGTATGATTGTATATGGGAAGCTAGGAAGCTTAAGATCGCATGAGAATGTCTGGACAATATGTAGAACAGCAATGAATATATGTATGAGAGAAGGTACTCCAAGTTTTTTCTTTTGGAGGAGGCCCTCAGCAGTGGATACAAACCCAGCACTTACGTACCGCGCGTGTCTTCTAATATGGCATAATGTTCCTTTTGACATAAACCCTAGCTAGCTTTACTACCTGCCACTTCCAGGCTTATACGTACACATGCCCTGATAGATCTATATAAGCATACAAATGAGACTCTCTGTTGATGAAGAGCAAAACGATCGAGCAAGACAGGAACACGAGCAACTCGATCACCAAGTCAATAATGTACTCTATAATGTCTTTAGGTATATATGTTACTTGTCCAAGTCTCCAAGAGAAGAGTGACCAACCGTCTTTTCTCAGTTGTCGATCATTGCATTAATTCTTTGGTCATGCGCAAGAAGAAAAAGGAGACAGATATCGCTCTATCTTTCACTATCAACTGAAGCAACAGACCCCGATAGTGATGAGGAAGCTAGCTAGTTCTGAATCGAATTTGCTAAGTACCGGAAAACAAATTAATAAGCAATGATCGATGGTGAAGAACTGGACTTTGGTGTATGGTGGAAAATGAATCGATCGAGCTTTTGAATATGAAAAATCAATGACTTGACTCACTTGAGCCTTTGAATGAAACTCTAGCTTACTACCAACCACGTACGTCCAGGCTGCTAGGGCTTGTGTATCCATGCCTTCTCGTTAACCAAAATTCTGAATATATGCAATAACCAACCCAATGATTATAAATTTAGAATGAGGTTAAGAACGGAAAAGTTCGTCCATAAATTTCATATGATCATATAGGTATTCGTTACCAATGCCTAGATAAATAATAAATTCCTCATCAAATTATGGATGAACAAATTTTAAAGAAAGCTTTCCATATATATAATTGGATAGCTCATACAGTCATATTCCCTTTCTCGTTTTCGCCTTGGTTCTTTGGCTAACATACTCGATCGGGTTCACTTAAGCTCTGAGCGTTGGATCGATATCCTTATTAGCTATATACACAATCACAGCTAGTAAATTAGAAGCAAAAGATTTCCAGAAACACTTGTATATATACCAAGCATTTTTCACGTTAAAGCCAATTATTAATGGGAACAGGGCTTGTAATTTGGGTCTTGTCGAAACCAACCAACCATAGTTGGTATACTAAAGACTCAATAACCGACTTACTTAGTATGGTATACCGTATCGGTCTGGGTAACATGGTTGGTATTTGGTATTGAGATTTACATACCATCGGTATACCGTATCAACCATATATGTGTACTTATACAAAAATACACATATATCTATGTAGGAAACGAGAATTGAACCTCCAATTTGTTACAAAAAACCTTCGCTCCCAACCACTGAAGCATAAAACGTCTTCATTATGATACATGCATATTTTATATTTATAACATCCTACATATATAAATAATACGAAATGTTAAGAATCTGTTGCAGATGTGAGACTCGAAGTTTAAACCTTTTCTAAACAACTCTCACTCCTAAAGCACAAGACACCATTATTGTAATATATGTATTGTTTTATATTTGTAACATCTTATAGATATAAATACAATTAAAATATAAAATGTTAAAACTTTGGCAAGAGGTATGTTTCAAAATCATAACTGCTCTGATGGAAAATATGACCACATACAACTAAACCAAAGCTATCATTGCATTATATTTGTGCAAAAATTATATTTATCACTTCAGTTTTTAGGTCACAATCTAAACTTGGTAGAGGCATATTACCAACCGTATCAACCAAGTACCAACCCTACCAACTAAGTTTGTCACACCCTAATTTTCGAAGGATAAATTTCAAAAATTTGGGCATGATATAACTTACAATAATATATTCCCCAAGACCTGTTCAATAACTTAAAGAAGACTAAACTTAATTGCAGAAATGTAATGTCAACACAACTCAACATCGAGTCAAATATTACATTTCCATGTTTACATAAACTTGAAAGTCAAGAAATAAAAACACTCGAATGAATTTAATGCTGTCTACCAAATATAATAATATAAAGCGTACAGCAATTAAAAACCCTGCCACTATGCTTTCGCCTCAACCCCGCTGTCATCACCTGCGGTCTAACCCCTACACCATGAATTAGTGCACAGGGTTGTAAACAACAAACCCGGTAAGCTAAAAAGCCCTTATGAGTAACTCCCAAAAATAACTCAATCCAACATCACATAAGATAAAACCGGTAATTCCTGCCTTAGAACTTAGTTCAGGAATCGCCTCAAACAAGAAAATTCAAAAGAGAGTAAATAAGAAAACACAACAATTTCCAAAACAATGAATCTTGCAAAAAGAATAGTTCAGGAATTTCACTAAAAATACACAAATAAGATTGAAAATCTCCTACATTAAGCATAGTTCAAGAGATACTCAAAACAATGAAATTAATTGACAACAATTAAGAACAATGTTAAAACCACATAACCAATACTTTTACAAATAAACATGTACTCATGAGTCCCAGATACCAATAAGGTATCTCCCATGACCTACAACAAACACATGTACCCATGAGTCCCAGATATTAATAAATACCTCTCATGACCGACAACAACAATTTATGTACCCATGGGTCCCAGATACCTCCCATGACCTACACCGACAGACGGACTAGAGCTATATTCCTAACTGTAACCAATCATCCGGCCAAAGGCTTGGAACCCAGTTTGACTGTCCAATATCAAATAACAAAATAATAATAGCATTATAACCGTAACCAATCACCCGGTTAAAGGCTTGGAACCCGGTTTAACTATTTAAACAACAAATCACAATAGACTAGAATCGTCATAATCGTAACCAATCACCCGATTAAAGGCTTGGAACTCGGTTTGACTATCTAAACCACAAATCACAATATAATAAAATCATCATCAATCAACACAAGGAGCACATCATAAAAATTAAATTCTTCCGCATAGATATATTTATACGAACAAACATAGATATCCCCACAAGAATAATCTATCAATAGCCTAAAACATTATGATCACATGAACCTTAAAAATAATCATATCAAAGGAAAACTTGTTTTATCTTACCTATGAGCCGTTGGCGATCAAGCTCATATATTTTAAAACAAATAAAAAAACAATAATTTTAAATTATAATCATCAATATAATCATCATCATTTTATTATCACAATCATCACAATCATCATCATCACAATCATCATCATCATAATCATAATAATTTTCACCATAGTAACCATAAATAAATGGTCCGAAAGTGAACCTTGGTGAGATTTTACTCACCTAAATACTCTCGTTGCGTCTTCACAAAAACACAAGAAACAAACTCACTAACAACTCCACAAGCTACCTAATTAACACAATTAATAACGTTAGTAATTTCTCACAAGGATCAAAGTACCCTTATCCAACCCTTAACTTAAAGGTTGCCCAAAGAAGGGCAATCCTTCCTCCAAGACCTCCCATGGTCACTGGACACTCATCAACAATCCATACTACCTCCAAGTTCAAACTTTCAAGGTTTACAACACTACTAGAAAAAGTTCTTAGGTGACGAAATTTTTTCGTCACCTAAAAGCTTATGTCGTCATGTAAACACTAAAACGACGAAAATTTCATCACCTAAGAGTCGTCATCTAAGGCCGGTGGTTAGAGCACTCAGGTGACGAAAATATTAATTTTGTCATCTTATTTTTCGTCGCCAAGATACTTAGACGACGAAAATAATTTCGTCGCCAAGCTACTAGGCTGACGAAAATAATTTTGTCGCCAGGCTACTGAGCTGACAAAAATAATTTCGTCGCCAAGCTACTTAGCTGACGAACCAAGCTACTTAGCTGACGAAAATAATTTCGTCGCAAGGCTACTTAGCTGACGAAAGCACTAACAACGATCAGTTTGCTGACAATTCTTTCATCGGGCTAAGGCCACGAAAGTTTAACTTTCGTCACCTTAGTACTATTTATTTTTATTAAATTTAATTATTAAAACTTATTAAAATCACATTTAATATTAACAAAAAAATAAAAATAAAAGTACTCAATATTGGCCAAAGCAGCACCTGGGGCAGTAGCAAATATATATAATATATATATATATATATATATATATATATATATAATCAAGTTCATATACAAACTCATCAAAAGTACTAGTACTTGATCAATATAGACTTGTTCATACAAAATATATACTACTAGAAAATGAACTAGTGACTATGAAACAAAGTCAATTGAGTCAATGCCTCCATCATCATGATCATCATCATTGGGCTGCTCTTGTGGTGGGACTGCCGGCTAGCATACGCCGAATTTGGTGAAGAGAAACTGCTCACATTGTTAAAGACGTGCCATGATTTGTATGTTCTCTTCCTTAGCTTTTATGGCTTCCTCATTGGCTTTCCGAGCTTCCTCCTTGGCCTTTCAGGCTTCCTCCACAGCAATATCAACAAGTGCAGCTCGTTGGGAACGTGAAGTGCAGCTCCTATCGGGGCCTTGACTCAAACCATAACTGCCTACTAGTCCCATTCCCCGGATCTCGTTCATGTTTCTATGTCCAAATGCTTTTTCAAACAAGATCGCTTGAGTTTGTTGGTCAAAATGAAGATCAATATCTTCTTTCGGAATGCCAGGGTATTCCTTCCTCACATTGTCACGGATCTCATCAACCTTCTCCATCAGTTTAGCCTAACAAAAGAGATATATGTTTTACAAAAACAATTAATATGGAGAATAGAGTTTTGAGGGCAGTAATATCTATATTGCTGAAAGTCATTAATCATAGGCTCTCATCTAGCATTATTAACCCATGTATATTGATTACCACCACATGTTAATCAACCTGCATATATCAAGGTATCAAGAAACTTAGTCTAAGATGTACTCTGCATGACATTAACTGCCACAATTTATTTTTGAAATGTCACTAGTATATGGTTCCTTATTGTGGTTTTTGCTTATGGCATGCATTCTTACATATTACAAGTTACTCATGCAATAGGCAGGAAGTAATGCAAGTTAACTAGTTAATATCCTGCAAAAAAAAAAAAACTAATTCACAATATTGTTGGCTTCCAGAGACCAAGAAGTAATGCAAAGGCGGGAAGTAATGCAAAGGTAGGAAGTAATGCAAAGGCAGGATGTAAACCACTTACTTCATTTTCAGCTACTTTCAGGTTGTGAGCTGAGTCATACGCTTGTGAGTAACTTTTGATAAAATAGAGGTGTTCACCCTAGCCTTGTCCTTCAATTCCTTCGCATTGTAGATGAAAGGCCTCTCCCCGGTGTGGTGATGCAATGTCTTCTTGTCCCGGTTACTCTTGTTTGCAGTCGATCTTCTCTGTAATTTCATCATATTAACACTTTGGTTATTAACATGAAGCTTAACCATCAAAAACCACAAATACAAAACTGAAACTGTTGTAGTAATATATACTTGTACCTAGAGAAACTGTTGTAGTAATCAGTGGAATATATATACTTGTACCTAGAGAAAATGTAAGTAAATGACTTGTACCTTAATCTATCTTGTACAGCAAAGAAAAAACTAAAGCCTTAATTCATTTAGACCATCACATTCATACTGCTGGTGTGATACTAATTAATCAAAAACTCAAGAAACTATAGCCTCCTACAATTTGTTTTAGAAATATGTCAGTCAGCATCAGAAAAAGACATGCAAAAGCCACAAAGTATCTTCAATTGAGTCCTTGGCATCAATTTTATTTTTTACCAATTTCAAATATGGCCAAGAAAAAAAAGAACCAAGAAACTGGTTTTCCAAAGTCAAATGGTCAGAACAACAAAGGCAAAACAACAAAGACACCAACTAGCAATAGCTAGCTACACATACATGTATAAGTACACAAAATGAACACTGAATACAATAAGGGAGAAACTAATCCTTTGGTTTAAACCAACAAACTTTCAGTAGCAACAGTTAGTTATAAAATGAAAGTAATATACCGTGAATCCATCAGACTCGAAGTGTTTAAGGAGCCAGTTCCACTCATCCGGCCGGTGTTCAAACTCTTCTGGGATCTTCCCCGGGTTTTCCTTCCTAATTGTATTTATAGTGCACTTCTAGTTTTTGTACACATTTTTAGCCTTGTCGTCCAACCACTTCCACATGAGCTTATCATCAACATCAAACTCATAAAAGATTTGTTAAAAATTGAACAACATTATTTATCTCATAATTCTACAACTAATTAAGCATTGAGTGAACACATGAACAGCAGAAAAAGTCCTTACAAAGAGTTTAGTGGGCAGCTTCTTCTGCTCATCATCATTAGTGTCACCCCAAGTTGGAGCCACCATGGAAATTTCGTCCGGTATAATGTGGCCGACATCGTGTGTCAACATGCTGCTTAACTCTTTACTCTTCGGACCGTGGCAAAAATCATCCTAAGTTACTTTAATCTTGAATCCAGTCCTCTTGACTATCTCCTCCGCTTTTAAGCCTTTTACCACCCCTGTCTTGGTTTTAGGGGGAGGTGCTGTGAAAAAAAAAAAAAGTTTCTGTCAAAACCAAATGCAAAAGAAACAAACGATCAATAAGTGATTCATTCTAACCATATGTCTAGCATCAAACAGTCTCGAAATTCAGCTATCTCATTGCAAGTTATATGACATGTTTATTGTACAGGTATCTAACATGTCATGAGTGGTATACATCTAATTGAAGGAGTACCAACACATGCAATCAGTTCATATGAGAAGTAAATCGGGTTCATAGAAACTGCATGTCCTTGTCCAAACCATTTGTGTCAATCAAAACTGCCACCTGCAGTTGGACTTGACTATTTGAGCATGTAATAACAACCAAGCTAGGCTCCAATAGTGGTCCATGTTTCACTCAAAATGGATCCTTCCTCAAGAGGATCAAGTAAGAAAAACACAGATATTGGACATCTATCACATATATATAAACCACTAGCTAGCTAGATGAACTTCATATGAGATGATTTCTGATCACCAGATCTCAGTCACCATCATTGCTTCTAAATTTAGAGTTCCATCATCAGTCCAATTTAGATTTAATTTCCATATGACAAGATACCCATAAATGATGATCATTGCTTCAAATAAATCAGACTAATTGGATCTTTTGTACATATTGAAATATCATTCTATGAATCCGATATACTTCTAATGTGAAAGATTAAGAAAATGAAAAACCAACAAGCAGCTCCGGATTCAAAGATCTCAAGAAAAATCATCCAGACAAACAGCTAATGTAGGCAGAATAAGCTCCTGTAAACAAGATATCGTCCATGTGATAATGATGTTTTGTTCTTCTAGTCCTAGAATTCTAATAGGGATGGGTTAACAAAATTAGGCATGCAAATCATATATATATGTCTGTCATTCCAAATCCAACTTATCAATTCACTCATAACTCATTTCCACCGGTATCATCTACAAGCTGGCCCTTCAAACACATAAAATGATAAACAAATGGATGTCTATGGTTTAGTCTTTCAGAAGTTGAAATGGTGGAAGATAACAGACTGTCAACACCCACACCATCTCAATGTATAATAATATCATAGCTATCCCCCCAATCAAAGCATATTAATTTCTACAGCTCAAGATCGATACACTTATGTGCACTCTGAAGTCAGATAAAAAACTAACACTGGCTAAAAGCTCACTGACTCCTACACAAGCAAAACAAAATCCTTCCGAAATATACACATAATCCATGAACACCATCCTAATAAAACGCAACTTGGTGTTATCATAAAAAACATGACTTTATGATAATAATAACAACAATACTCAGAAACCAATATCCAAACCAATACTCATTCCAAAATTTACTCATTCCAAACTAATATCCAAAATTTACTCATTCCAAAGCCAATACTCATTCAGTACACAAAACCTAGAAACCAATATCCAAAATTTACTATACCCAACTAGAAAACCAAACGGTTAAGAGGCAGAGATGAGTACGGGTGAGAAACATTACCTCCTTCAGGACGCGGTTTGCTCCGAACGCTGATCTTAGCAGATGACTGGCCAGTCCGATGATCATCTAGGGAAGGTTCGTCGACATCGGGCAGTGGTGGAGGGAGAGGAGGTGCCGAACTTGACGGAGGCGCCATAGGCCGCGAGGGGACCTCTGTGGGGCGTCGATATTGCTGGGCTACCTCCTGCATCAGTCGCTGAGACTGTTCCGCCTGTCTCTTCCTCTTCCCACTAGTCGGCGGCATAGTGGATGGATGTGGCGCAAGGGAGGAGGAGACGGCGATGTGGAGGAGGAGACGGGGTGTGGAGAAGGAGGAGACGAGATGTGGGGGAGGAGGATACGGGATGTAGAGGAGGAGGAGGAGACAGGATGTGGGGGAGGAGGATACGGGATGTGGAGGAGGAGGAGGAGGAGGATACGATCGATTTAGGGATTTGAGTTAAGCTAGACTTGTTGCCCGGCCTCTATCTGGGTTTACAAACCAAACTCAGCCCACGAAAACAGCCTATCTCGTCACTTAAGTGAAACACAAAGTTTGGCCCAAAAAATTGGCGGAAGTTTGACCCGCCAAATATTAAGAAGTTAGGTGACGAAACCATGAATTTTCGTCATCTAAGTGAACCAAATTTCTTTCTACCATTTTCAAATTTTGGGACTTAGTTGATGAAAACCTAAAAAGTAAAGGTTTTCATAGAAGTTTTGGAAATAATGAGGTATCTCCAGCTCAAGAAATAGTTTTGATACAAGGATTTTTCTTTTTTTCCTAAAAAATACATTTGACAATACAATACAAATGTCATTAAATAAATTATAAATTAAAGAGTGATATATATAGAACAGATGACGATAAAGATTGAAGAGCAGATCGATCGAAACAAGTCTAAACTCGATTTGCTCTAGATTTGGCGTTCGGTGTCCGATTGACTATTATGATACCTTTTTGGAAGCGGAACGGCCCAACAAACCAAACTCGTCGCTTTTTTGCCACGACCTATGGGCTTTTTAGGCCATCCGAGTCCGTTTAATATTTCAAAATGCAGATTTACTTTTTTTTCAGGCATTATTTTTAATAGTTTGTTTTGGATTTGGTTTTCTTTTAATCCATGGGCTTTTAGGCTTTGATGTTAGTTGTCATAGGGTTTATTTGCTCCTATATAAGGAGCATTTATCACTTGTAGTCGTTAGCTTTCGTATTAATAAAAAACCTTGAGTTTAAAGTTTAAAGTATTACACACTCAATTTGACACGACCCACCCCAAATTTCACCCTGAAACCCAGAGTAAGTCGTGCGGGGACCACCTCCAAGGAAAATTTACTGAAAAGATTAAGAAAATCTCCCTTGCAGATGGACAACCCTAACTCGAAAATTTCATATTACACTCTTAATTTATCACTTCTGAACATCGCATAATATACAAAAATTCTAAAGTATTCAGAGCTACTAAACACAAGCGGAAGCAAGAAAACACGAGTAGGTTGAACAGGTAACCTACTGGCGAAAACTGGCAGAAATGCGGGTGACTATGCCTCGTCTCCTACTAGATCAAACCCGAACTCTGCAGACTGGGCAATTTAAAACGAAGGGCCCAGGGGAAAACATTTAATAACGTTAGAGTGAGTGGACAAAAATAAAATAATAAATAAAATATTTATGTTTCCCAAATTAATTTCTAAGGAAAAATCGAATGCATGCCGCAAGCGATAAAAACCCTTTTATCCCCATAAAATATCGAGCCTCTCAGACTCT
>NC_020493.1:10271890-10280016 GCF_000184155.1 Fragaria vesca subsp. vesca | reverse complement strand
CCGGCAGTCGAACCTTTCGGGGTTGACCGCTCTCTCACGGCGGAGCTAGGGCTCCTCTCACCGGTCCAGGGACGTTGCTGGGTTGGAGGTCGTTCGATTGGGACCGGTGCGGCGGCGGTTGGTGGCCGGACGGCGGCGGGAGGACGGCCGGAAGTCTGCTGGGTGTAAAGAGAAGAAAAACGGGTGGGAGGAGAGAGAATCGGGAGAGAGGGAGAAGAGAAAAGAAGAAGAAATGGGTTGGGCTCGGCCCAGCCGACCCAACAATCCTTTTAACTCAAAATTCCAAAATTCAACACCCCGAAAAATAATACCCGAATAAAAATTACCTTTTACTAGCTAAAATTTACCATTTTTACCGTCGTCGTATTTTCCTCATACGAATTATCCTCCGCTCATAATCGTCCCCGAAACCCCTCTAGGGACCAATTAAACTATTTACTCAATGATCGGGACGGTAAAATTCTTATTATAATCACGCTAGTAAATAAGGTAAAAATATAAGGGTCGGGATGTGACACAATTTATGTCATATTAAAAAATACCACTTATTAAAAGAAATTAACATAAGTCAGACGTCATTGACATCATAATCCTCATCCTCCGTATCATCGTCCTCTTCGTCTTCCTCTTCCTCTTCATCCTCCTCATAATGCGTCTCTTCATCATCGTTCTCATCTTCATCCTCCTCATTGTCAACATGTGGGACTTGAGATCCAGGAATTGTAATGAACGCATTCCCGTGTACGTAGTGGGGGTCATTGTTGATGCGAATAGTCTGTGTATCTGGAATATAACTGCTTAACTCTTCTTGATATGGTTCTGGCGCCTCTTCTTCATCACATGCTCCTTCTGCATCCCCTTCAAGCGTAGATGCACTCCAAATGTTTCGGTGAGACATCACATTTACCACTTTCCAATCCCCACCCTCTTTCGGATCATCAAGATAAAACACTTGTTTTGCCATGGTGGCAAGAATAAACAGCTCACTCTCATACCAGCTTGTGGATGTATTCACTGATAAAAATCCATGATCCATCTTCGTACTCCTCGGTAAACTTGGGTCAGTGTTGAACCATTTACACTTGAACAACACAACTGGCATACCAGCTCCATATAATAATTCGACAACGGAGAGTATGATCCCGTAGTAGCAAATTTCATCCCCATCTACCATGACCCCATAGTTTTGAGTGGCCCACTCTTCATCCCGGTAGAATGTCACAAACTTAACACCGTTAACAAAACACCCCCCATGTACACTGTGATGTTGCAGCTTACATGCCAAATTGTGCAACTCCTGTGAGTAATCAGTACTGTTCTCTCGTAGGAGTTCTTCAATCTGAAAAAGAAATAATGAATAACTCATAAGTGATAGGACTATGTAAACAATATCACCAATAAATAATAAAATGGAGATTGAACTTACCCAATTAAGAAAGTAATTAGGAAAAAATCTCTTGTGCATCTCTTCAGCTCTATATGGTTGTCTTGCTATGATTAATTCCAAATGTTTCTTTTTATAGTAGTCAACCTCAGAGTAGTGGTCCAACACGCACCAATGAGCTTCACGGAGCTCAGCTTTTGTTAACTTGTACGAATTTGGTAAGTTACAAAATGAACGTACAACTTCTGAAACAATTGAAAGATTGAAGACGTTTGTGGATGACTCCGCCTCGGTTGTGTTACTATGATATAAGTCGCAGTAAGTTACACACTCATTTAAGAGGTATGCGTTCGCTATTGACCCTTCTGGTTTTCCTCTGTTGCCGACATATTTTTTGTACTCCCTAAGTTGTCTAAAATTTATGATGTTATTATTGTGCAAACAATAAAATGTAAATGTAAACTGGAGATAAAAGTGTGCAATGTACCTTTCTTGTGGGAACATCCAGGTATAGTGTACTGGACCAATAAGCAGCGCTTGTTCTAGTAGGTGGATCATGAGGTGAATCATGATGTCGAAGAAAGCAGGTGGGAAAATCCGCTCCAACTTGCACATAATGTAGACAATGTCCTCTTTTAATCCATGGACATCTGACTTCTTTAGCTCTCTAGCACATAACTTCCGAAAGAATCTAGACACCGCTACTAACGGCTCTACCACATCAGGATGCAAACATGGTCGAATTACCACTGGAAAAAGACGTTGTAGCATGATATGACAGTCATGAGTCTTTAATCCAAATAGTTTATTCTCCCCCGCTTTTACACATCGAGATATATTTCCTGCATAACCATGAGGATATTTAATAGCTTCAAACCATTTGAAAACTTTCTTCTCATTAGCCAGATTAATCCTGTAATGTGCAAGAGGCATTGACCCCAACGTTGTTAGCCACAAGTGAGGGCGTATGTTCATGAGTTGAAGATCTCTGCGCGCCTTCACAGTGTCTTTAGTCTTATCTTTAAACCCGAAAACTGTTCCCACAATGCTGTCACAAACATTCTTCTCTATATGCATGACATCAAGGCAATGCCTTATTCTCAATTTCTTCTAGTAAGGCAATTCAAAACATATACTCTTGTGCGTCCAGTTCTCCAATCTAGAAGGACGTTTTGGATTTCGAGCTAACACATCAGGATCACTGCTAAGACGTCCGAAATCAAAAGAGTTCAACATGTCTAAAATCCACTCATCAGACCGCTCTTGGGGTTTTAAACCAAACTCTTGCTTCTCATCGAATGAAGCCGCATCAAATCGCCATAGATGATCTTCCGGAAGCCCTGTACGACTCCCCAAGTAACACACCTTTCTAGCGTGCCAACTAGCATTTAGGTCTCCTAAGCAGATTGGCCAAGCCTTGTAACCTTTAGTGGTTTGAGACGACAACATCCCGTATCTAGGAAAATCACTAATGGTCCAAATCACTGTTGCTTTCATCCTGAATGAAGTTTGACTATACCAGTCAAAAGTAGGGACGTCATTTTCCCATAATTCTTTTAACTCGTCAATCAATGGTCTCATGTACACATCAAGACATTTTCCTGGAGGAAAACGACATGGAATTAACAATGTCAGCATACTAAATTCCTTCTTCATACACATTCATGGAGGTAGGTTGTACACCACAACAATAACAAGCCAAATACTATAAGACAAATTCATGTTTCCGGTAGGATTAAACCCGTCTGTTGCAAGTCCAAGTCTTACATTTCGAATGTCTGCTGCAAAATCAGGAAATGATCTGTCAAATGATTTCCAAGCCTCCCCATCTGCAGGGTGTCTGAGAGTGTCATCATTTTTCCTCGTTACCCCGTGCCATCTCATATTTTCTGAAGTGTGTGAAGACATGTACATACGCTTCAACCTAGGAATCAATGGAAATAACGAAGCACCTTCTTTGGAATCCTTTTCTTCTTAGATGAAGAAGATGATGACTTCCACCTCGACGCTTTGCACACTGGACAGTAATCCAGGTCTTTGTTGATGACTCCATAAAACAAAACGCAGTTATTCTTGCATGTGTCGATATTCTCATAACCGAGGCCAAGATCTTTCAACATACTTTGTACCTTATCAAAGTTGTGGGGAAAGTTGTTTCCTGGAGGAAGCAATTTCTTGATGTTCACCAAGTTACGGTTAAACGACACATTCGACCAATTGCTGTCAACTTTGGTTTTAATCTGTTCAATGATGGCACCCAAGACAATTACATTACACCCAGGGTATAATGGGGTCTGTGCTTTAGCAAGCGACCTGTTATACTTATTGTAATCATCATTGTCAACATTTGAAAAAGCATGGTCTGCATCAATGGTATCGTAAACAACCTCTTCCTCATGTCTTGTAGCAAATGAAGTAAAAGCATCATGTATAATGTTCATAGAAGGATCCACATAAGGGTCGAAACTACTGCTGGATGAGCCAGCATGCTGAAAGTGTCCCACTCGGATTTCTTCCAAGGTAAGTTCATTATCTAATGTTTCACCATGTAGACTCCATGTAGTATAACTACGCATAATACGTCTTGTATTCAGGTGTTCGTGGATTTCATAAATCGTCTTCCACTTAGTATTACGACATTCAACACACGGACACCTGTGTACAGTTCTGCCATCAACATTTCAAGTACAAATAACAAAAAATCTAGAATTCCTTGTTGGTATTCAGGGTTCCCCTGATCGTACTACATCCATCTTTTGTCAATGTTCTTTCATATATATAAACAACAAATAAGCAATAGTAGTTCAAAAAACACAACAACAAAAACATTTATTCGATCGCTTGATCTTCACCTTATGCCTCCGGTTAGAGTCCTAATCTCATTCAGGAGAACACGATTTTGTTTCTAAGTTTGTAATTCTTATCTTTTCGATTTCGATGTAGGAAAATTTCGGCAACATCTCCTTACAGTCCCTCTAATGCATAAATAACTATACCTAGTATGCACTCGAGGAACGATAACGAGAGATAGTGTCGAAACATATACCCACAACCGAAAACGAAAAGACAAGAACAACAAACTACATAACAAAATCATGTTCTCCTAAACTATCCAAAAATGAGACAATTCAAGAATCATTTTGTCAAACACAGTTGTGACAAGATGATTCTCAAACGGGATTTCTAAGGTTCAAATTTAGGTGAATGAAAGAATATAATCTTATATTCTTACATTTGATTATCACAAAATAAACACAACATATATAATCATTTGAATGCACAAATAAATTTCACAGAACCAAACAATTAAGTATATTTACATATATCCCTAACATAATTAAATAATTTTCTCAAAACCTAATAATTAATAGTAAAGCATATATATAATCAACAAATTAAACTAATTAACTCTAATCAATACACAAATTAAAATAACTAACTTTAAGAATCAACATTAATCATCACCCAACAATATTAACAACATGTTTGTGACCGGAATCTTCGCCGGAAAACTCATCGGAAAACATGAAAAAATATGGTGGAGAAAGAGAGAGAAAGAGATTATACCAAACTATAAATCAATGCATAGGTAGACAAAGGTTTCAGAGATTGGCATGGATTTGAAAGGCTTCACACTAGGTATTGAAAATCGAAGCAAATTTTGAGAGAGAGAGAGTTCGGAGTGTTTTGGAATGAGAGATGCAGATCTGGAAACGCAGCAGGGTGTTATAAAAGCAAGTTCAGTAAGGTGACGAAACAAATACTTTCGTCACCAGAGTAACCTGTTACATGATGAAAAAATATTTTTGTCACCTAAGAGAGATTTTCGTCACCTACCCTTTCACTTAAATGACGAATTAAATTTTCGTCACCTAAGTGCAAAAAGCTTTGGTGACGAAAATATATTTTGTCACCTATCCTGTCACTTACCTAGCGAAAATACCTAAGAGATAACCCTTTTGTGATGAAAATATTTTTCGTCACCTTACATATAACTTACATGACGAAAGTTATTTTCGTCACCTAAGTGAGATCTAAGGTGACAATATGATATTTCGTCACCTTACCTGACTTAGATGACGAAAACTTGTACTGAGGTGACGTCACTAAAGTGTTCTCTTAGGTGACGAATTATAAATATTTCGTCATCTTAGAACCTTTTTCTAGTAGTGCAACCTAACAAATACAAAGAATAACATAGCACCTAAGATGTGAAAACCTAACCAACACTTAGCCTTAACACACAACAACACACTAGCAACTACAAGGACTAGCTAACACAGCAACCAAAGCCCCTCACACTGCCCGGACGCGCTCCCACGCGCCACCACCAACTTTAAAATTTGGGAAAACTCACAACATGAAACTTGTAGATTGAAGCATGGAGAGCAACTTTAATACTTGAGGTTTTAACCAATTTTGGCCGGAAATGGCCGGAAAATGCCCCGAAACTCCACCACGAAATCAACCTTAAATCTGCAAATCCCGGGCTCAAAAACTCAAAAACTTGATTCAAACTATGCCTAGCCACAACCAGGAGGAGGAGAGAACCAAAACACACCTACGGTTGCCCCTTGTTGCCGCCGTATACGGCGATTCCGATCGGTGATGTAGCAGCCCCCTTTTCCGGCAAGGAGCTCCGATTCCGGCGCGCTACGCTGTGCAGCAGTTGCCCAGACTTGAAGAGGACATTTATGGGAGTCGAACGGGACTGGCGGCGGTCCAAACCGTGGCCGAACAGCGAAGCTAGCTCCGGTCAAAGTTGGCTGCGCGGGAGAGGTCAGGAAAGGAAGAGAGAGAAAGAGAAACTGATTTTTAGGGTTCCCAAAATAACTGTCACACATTTTTCTACTTATACACTTTCCAAAATCGGAAACTAACTTCCTCTGACCATAACTTTTTCATACAATATTCATTTTAAGTGTGTTGCGTGTCTACGAACTCGTATCGCCAAACTCTACAACTTTCATGAAGAAAGTTTTTGAGAATAACGTACGGATAAAAAAGTCAACTTTTTGCCACTTAAAACAAGGCACCTTAAATAAATACTCCCAAAACTTCAACTTTGCATAAACCAATAATAATTTCCATAAATAATCCTTCAATAATCTTGGAAATAAAACAAGGAAATTGATATGAAAATTTGGGGTATTACAAAGTCGGTATACCAACTTCGGCGGTTGGTTTTGGTAGAGGATTTTGCCTACCAATCATAAGTTGGTTGGTACGTATATGGTATTGGTAAACAAAGTCGGTATACCTACCAATGTCATCATCCCTAAATAGGCATGCACTTAACGAGGGACAATGACTGTACCGAGAAATTGATAGCAGCATCAACATCATTTAAACGCGTAAAATCACTAAAATGTGGTTCTCAGAAGTTTCGAGTCAAAACTGTATGATATATGTCAAAGCTTACGTACACCTTAAACATGATCATTACAATCGAAAAACTCTAGCTATTATAAATCTAAACATTTGATCTTAGTTAATTATTGTTGTTATTTTGACATCTCTAATGATCGATGCATGACCAACGATAGCTATCATTTTCTAGTGTTGTCGAGCTTTTATGTATCTTAAATTTTAAGGCCTGAAATAGATTATAAAGAAGAGATCCTCGACCTACTACCGTATATATATACATAGCAGCTTCTTGGGGACACAACACAAATAATGATATATCAGAGCAATGCGTGCTAGCTGCAAATCCTGCAATGTCATGAACTATCACTTATTATCAAATTTCATGCGCACCAAAGAGAAAAGGGGCAGACTTTTTAAATGGTATCCAAGTTTTAGTACGGAACTATAGAAAGCACATCGATCAAGCAATTGGGGTATTTCAGGGTAATTCTACAACTTCCCTCCATGAAAAACTTATGGGAAGTCATTGTAGAGCTCACATTTGATGAGTTCTTATACCAGTTTGGCTACCCTTACCAATCCATTTCAAAGTTCTTATACCAGTTTCTCAAATTAAAGAGGACAATGCTCAAGTATTACTTATTTACTTATGGCTCTTAGGTCGTGCATGCTAAGCGAGTTATAACAACAAACCTCAATCACTCGAGTCTCAACCCTCCTCTGCTCCTCATATCTGGTTTACATGACTTGTAATCAGAAAAAATGGGTTGGAATTGGGGTTACTAATTCCGGGATCATCCAATTATGGATGTCGACTCTAAACAGGAGGGAGTCACAGTTTCATTTCCAGTGGGCCTTAGCCCTGAAAGCCCATTTACTTTGACCCATTTTCAACATCATCCACAAAATCATCGCATTGTCATTATTTGGTCATATATAATTGAAGGTGTGTTAAATTACCGTTTTAGGCTCCTACGGTGGGTCAGAACGCAGAAGTCACAGACCACTCCCGCCTTTTTCATTTCTCACAGACAAGCCCACACGCCCACACGTGTAATTGGATACTCCAAAGGGCCCCACCGTCTAATGTTAATGGAGTTATATGTGTGTGCGTGGGGAACGATACGTAAGGTCCCTCTCCCTCGCAGATGTCTTGGCCTCTGTATAGTTTAAGACTAAAATGATAGTGTTACTTAGGGCTGGGCACTTAGTACCGGAATCCCGATCATGTACCGGTTCCGTCCTGAAAGTTAGCGGGACGGGACGAGATAGGTTTTGAAAATAGCAATCCCGTCCCGTCCCGTCCCGTTTTAACATTACCATAACGGGACGGGACGGGACTATCCCGAAAAATCCCGTCCCGTCCCGTAAT
>NC_020493.1:10249087-10271870 GCF_000184155.1 Fragaria vesca subsp. vesca | reverse complement strand
AATGTCGAAAATTTCATACACTGATCAATTGTGGTTGAGCATTTGAATGCTTAGAGCTTCTCAACCCATTTTTCCACCTGTGGTGGTGTTTGATAATCAATTAATTTGTTCTTGAAAAAAAAAAAAATTTAGTCGGGATCCCGGTCCCGTCCCGATCCGGGATCGGGACGTACGGGACAGATTTTTAAAAACACCTTCCCGTCCCGTCCCGTTCTTTTATTTTCGGGACGGGACGGGATTCACTAAATCCCGGCCCGTTCCGTCCCGTGCCCAACCCTAGTGTTACTTTCCTGACCTCAAATGATAGTGTTATCTTAACTACTGAGGAAAGGCTTCGGTTTCCTAGGGTAGCAAGGTTTAAGAATTCTTCTCGACTGTAACTTCTGATCACTTAGATGAGAGGATTTTGGAAACAAGCTCGTATAATTGTCTTCGTTCGTCATTTGCTAAAGAATACATGATTTTTGACGAATTTGTTTTACTCTAACATGTGTAATCCTCAAGCATACGTTTACTACTGCTTTGCCATAAAACCCGAAAAAGCTTCCATGTTCTGTTGGCTAGACGATCAGCACCGCCGCCCCAAACAACAGAAGCCGAAAACTAGAAGCTAGGATGACGCCTACCTACACTTGGGGACAAAACCTAACCACCTTTTAGGCCGATCCGCCGTCAGTCAAAGCAAACCCAATTTGGAATCAGATCACCACCACCCAACAGGCTCAAGCCCCATCGTATTAAAAACCTCAACCTCTAACTCACAATTACTGATTCACCGTTGCCGCACCTCAAAACATAATCTGGTCACCGAAAACCACCATACGGTCGAAGGTAGACCCAAAAAGTGCAATCGAACTGGGTTGAGGAAGCGTTGTCGTCGAGACAGAATCCATTCCCCCCGTAGCCTTACAATAATCGTGCTCCCTTTGTTCAGAACCTTCACGATCCACGTTTTGCTAAAAGGAGGAATGCGTCGCCAAACGAAACCCTAGAAAGGCTTTGAGAACAGAGTCGTTCCACAAAGACCGGAGGCTCCCTCTCCTTTATAATAATATGATATGGAAAATGATTTTGATCGGAGCGAATTCTACGCAACAAGGTGCACTTGTACCATTAATGTGCAAGTCCTCAAATCGCCGCGTGGGAAGATTAAATGAAAACTAGAGACCATAAATTCCTTCATTTCATTTTCATTTTTGATCCGATTAAATTAAATATCCTTTCATTTTCATTTTGTTGTTTTAATGAGATCTTATTTCATTGTATTAAAGGAATTTTGGGGTTTTAGTTTCTTTGCTCGGTTGTGTTTGACTTTTTTTTGACTGGGCTAACACTATATAAAGATATAATCTAGGATAATTAGGGCCTTTCCAATGAGGGATCCCTATTTTAAGCTATTTATAGGGATAGGGCATTACACCAACTTCCCGATTATAATTTTACATCTCCACCGTTCATATCTTAGGTCTATATGAGTAGATCACCTATACAAAATTTCATATGATTTGGTGATCGTTAAGGCTTTCAAAAGTTCAATTTAGTTTTAATGACCTTCAACGGTTTTAGTTTGACATAAGCTGGACCATTCAAGATTATTAAAACTAAATCAAACTTTTGAAAGCCTTAACGATCACCAAATCATATGAAATTTTGTAGAGGTGATCTACTCATATAGACCTAAGATATGAACGGTGGAGATGTAAAAATTCAGTTGGGAAGTAGTGTAATGCCCTATCCCTAGAAAGTGACCAAAAATATGGATCCCTCAATGGAAGGGGGCTGCTAGGATAATTATACCTATCTAAGAATCTAAGAGCAGCTCCAACAGCTTCCCCAAAATTTCTCTAAAATGGGGAAGCAAAAGCCAAAATCTCCAAAAAAATTATGCTTCAACTCCAACAGCTTTTCCATTTTAGAGATTTCAGCATTTATTACAACAATAAAATATGTTAAATGATTATTAATAATAACAAAAAAAAATCATATATTTCATTGTAACATAAATTACCCAATAAAATATTCTAGATTTTTGTTCTTATCATTGGAACAAGTGAATAATTAATATTTGGGGAAGGAGTGCTTCTCTTTCTTCTCCATCCCCATTTTAGGGAATGAGATGGGGAAGCTGTTGGACCACAAAACAATCTAATATTCCCCAAAATTGATAAAATCAAGAAAATGGGGAAGTTGTTGGAGATGCTCTAATTTGAAAGAGGGAAAAAAGTTGTATGGGGCTACAGCCCAGATAACAGTACACCAAGTATTTTTTTTTTTTTTTCCTAGGAGGCTCAGCCCTACCCTGGTTTCAGTTATTTTATTGAAAAAAAAAACAAAAGAGTACATAAAAGGAGAGGGGGACATAGACCAAAACCCCTCCCGGAAAAAGAAGAACAACACAAAAACTTGTGATCTACTAAGGACAATGAACAACGAATAACAAATTCATTGTTGTTGCCCAAAGAGTTACAAATCAAAAGATCACAAACTAAAACGATAGTTGGGAAAACCTGCTAAATCACGTGAATAAGCTGTAATTGCATAAGGTGGACATGAATCCCACCAATGAACTTCCGCATTATCCGCACCAAAATTAGCTAAGCAGTCAGCAACGCTGTTACCCTCCCGATAAATATGAGATACTTTAATAGTCATAGTAACAAGAATAACCCGACAGTTAAACTATTCAGTAGTGAAACGCCAAGGTACATCTACTTGAAATGAAGAAAGAAAATGAATCACTAAAGTAGAATCACTTTCGATCCAAAGAGAATGCCAACCTCTTTACGAAGCCATTTGAATGGCGTGAATGACTGCATGCATCTCAGTTTCTAATGCAGTAGCAATACTAAGATTTCCTGAAAAACAACCTAAAACCCGACCCAAATGATCTCGAAAAATGCCACCAAAACCTGCCAAACCAGGAGTGCCACGAGCGCACCATCAGTGTTGAGCTTGATTTGATAAATAGAGGGAACATACCACATAACTTCAACAATTTTCGATGCTTTAGATGACCTGCCCCTAATACCAATGCGATGCAAAATGCAAAGCTCATCTACAATATTCTTCATTGTGTCCTTACTCAAAAGATTAATCTCATGAAGTTGCATCTTAATAGAATGGAGTAAGGAACCTGGCAATATGATTGACTCTTGAAAGCGAAGAGCATTCCTTGCATGACAAATAGCATAAAAACCAGCTCTAATCATTCCCCACCATAGCAAAGTTAACTGAGAGCTATAACCATGACGTACAAGGTAAGTAAAGAAAGAAATAATATCATTGAAAATACCCCGAATCTGAAACAAATCTAGAAGATTTCCCCAGATATTAGTTGCAAAAGGATAATGCAAAAAGAGGTGCTCTGCAATCTCAACATTATTATGACAGAGGGAGCAGACTAAAGACAAATGGTAGCCATGAAGTTGTCGAATATCATCAGTAAGTAGCTTTCCATGCATGTATTTTCACAAAACTACTGAGTTCGTAGCACGAAAACATGATTGCCAAACAAACCGAGCCCAAGGAACTCTAGGAAGATGTATACCAAGATCAAAGGCCACACAACTACAATATTAAGCAAAGACCACATAAGGCTACATCTTTTCATATGTGTGACATTTTCCCCTCATACCCCATTAATACTTTTATTTAATTACCACACTTATGAGAAAAAATGCAACACCTTCAAAGAAAACAATTTGAGAGATCGATTTATGTTTCAAGGCCTTTGCTCAATATTGTTGTTCAATGGAAAAGAGTTTATCACCTCTCAAATTAATGCTCGTTTATTGTCATTCTTTATTAGAAATCAAAAATAGTAGAGACTGTTACTATGTTTTTTTCGCTTCCAAATATCAATGAATGTATTCTAACAAAGCTTACAAATGATGAAACACTTACGTTCAATTTGAGATTCTTTAACCGGATATGTCTAAATTTCTCTCATATATATCCATTTGTATCATAGGTTGTTATCAGTGCAAAATAAAGATAAGTATAAGTTTTCTGTAAGTTTTTAACAATACTTTATGTTCCTCAAAAATAAAAAAAATAACTTTCAGTCACCTAACACTCAAAAGAAAACAAATACTTCAAACATACGAGATTATGATGTGAGATTACAAAAATAATTTGAGAGATCGATTTATGTCGACCTTGACTCCTCTAGGTGTAGTTGGTATTATTAGTATACATTATATATGTACAAGAAAACGAAATAAATCTCGTAGTCATGCATTAGATTCAAATTCCTATTTAGGAGAGCTTCTCAAGAAAATAAAAAAAATAAAAAAAAAATTCTTATTTCATGCACCTGGAGAACTAAATTTGATTAATTTTGCATTTCGTTTTGGGGCCGGGGGAAATTAGCTAGGACATTAATTGATGATTGAAACAACACATAGCGTAAGCAACTAAAGACAGTTTCGTGCATACCAGACATTCACGAAAATGGAGAAACAAGACTTCTAGTGACAACTTTTCTCTCCGAAATCATCGATTATGAAACATGTGAGAACCCAGATCCATAAACAATGAATACGATACAAACACACTGCAATGAATTAGGGCTAATTAAGCAAGGAGTAGTACCCAGCAAGCTAACAAGAGGCAGTTAATATGGAATGGAATAGAGTAGCTAGAGATGACCCCAAAAGGAAAGAGGGGGATCGAAGGAAAAGGAAAAGTGCATACATGAGCAGTCATTTTCATATGTGTTATATCATCACCTTAATTAACAATAAGCATCGATAGTAAAAGTCCAGTCCAGACTAAGAAGATTTCCAGGTTATAGCTCTCATTCTATAGACTAACCCACATTTAGGTATGTAAGGTCGCTCTCAGTTGGCGTAAAGAATATGGAAGTCATTATTACTTGCCAAATTAACGTGCTTAGGCCGATGGGTAGATGCTATGTAAAGAGCAATGCTTAAGGCTAGCTGTTGATGACATTCACTAGGGGGTTTGGCGGTTACTTAATGTCAAAACTACGATATATACACCATTTATGTAAGAATCAAGAACTCAAACTGGCATGTAAAAGTCTTGTTGAGGGGAGGAGACCTGCACTAATGAACTGAAAGCGTTTCACGGCCAAAGAAATCAGAATCGTTGCCTGAAATTCACCGAAACTCTTAGATTTCTTGAACGAGAGTACACTAGCTAGAAACTCGATCGCCACTCCGGTCGATATTGAAATCATGTGAAGCAAACTATGGACAGACTTCCTTGGTTGGAATCGGACATTAATGGAGGATGAAACCCAGTAAAAGGAAAGCATGATTCCACCATACATAGATAAAAAATTCTTAGTCACATTATGGCTTTAAACACAAAAGAAAAGATTCGTGACGCTATCGCAATAAACAGGTCCAATATTTCTCGATGCCAAGATTCATGAGAGCAAAGATTAGGATAAAACCCTAGCATCAAGAGAGAGACTATAATGTGTATTACTTGAAAGGATCAGTATTACTTGAAATACCTAGTTACTTAGGAAGTTCATCGGTAATGTGTTCGTTACGTCCTTCGCAGATTGATGGTTGCAGAGAGTGTTTAGCTTCAGTCACATTGTTTGTAGTGTACATGATATCTCACACTAGATGGAGTGGAGAACTTTCTATGCATGCTAGCCGATCACGCGGTGAAGCTAGATGTCCAGTCAAAACCAAAAAAAATAAGTGATTTTCCAAATTATTCTTAAATTATCTATTTCAAGATATCCGATAAAATTAGAATGAAACTATACTTAAATTATTAAAATAGTACCTAAACTATTTTCATGCATGCATACTGATTGGACGTCTACCCCAGATACACGGTACGTTTACATAAGAGAATCTTTAGATGTAGTTATAAATAGACTTAGAATTCTTGTCGGTTGTTAAAAACTATTTGTAGCCGTTAATCTCAGTTAACAAAAGTCCATCATATGATTTAAAGGAATCTGAAAATAAAAATCATCTGCATATATTAACAACAACAAAAATGAAAAACAAAATATAGAGGAAATTAAGACAGGTCCCAAAAATGCCATGTAAATGAGAGAGAAAAAAAGGTGGTCTGAAAAAAGGAAATAGAAGAAGCGTGAAAAAGACAGAAGGGAAAATGAGAGAAAAGAAAAGATGACGTTGTTTCTTTCAAGTGAAGGCAGAGAAAACGAAGACGACGACGGGTGGTAGGGTCTCTTTCAAAATGCCATGGGTGGTGGTGGCATATAATACTCTTACCAAAGGATCTATCTAATCTAACCCCAAAGCATCCTTTGCAGACTAGTCTCTCTGCCCTTTACAGCCAGCTAGCTTCCAAATTCAAAACAAAACCCCAACGGTTCTAACTTCTAGTAAAACCCAGAACCAAAGCTTTCTTGGGGTTTAGGGTTAAAGCTCAAATCACAGAGAGAGGCGAGCTTGGGTTGAGTTACAGAGATGGAGTTTGGGTAAATGGGATTTTGTTACTGGAACCGAGGGCTACTCTTAGACTTGGTGTCTTGTTGTTTAGATAATAGTACAAAGAGATGACAGACGCAATGATGAGATCACAGAGATCTTTAATCCTCTTTCTGACCAAACACTGCCACCCTTACCACTGGCATCATCAACCTCTCCTATAGGCCAACACAGTATTTCTCTCTTTCCCTTCTTCCGTTTTCCTATTCTGCCCTCCTCTCTCTCTCTCCTCTCTCTCTCTCTCTCTCTCTCTCTCTCTCTTTCCCTTCTCAAAGATTGAGACTTTTTTCCAACAGGGCTAGGTAGATTTTTGAAATTGGGATTTGGGTTTCTGTCTGTCTGGGTTTACCTGCTCAACTTTGAACTGGGCAGTATGAATCATCCCACTCGTTTCCAAAACATACTTCCTAATTGGTGAAAGTACCAGAGCTGAAGCTGAGTCATCATAAAAAATAGTACCCAAAAACTGTGTGATGGGTTAGGCTGGCGACAGAGCTAGCTAGCTGGTTTGGCCTTCTCTTTCTTCTTCTTCTCTCTAATTAAGCTCAGCTTTAATTGGCGTCTGGTGTTGGTGGGTTTTTGTTTTGTGTGATGGAACTGAAACCATTGAATGGCAGAGCCTTTTGCTATCAGGTTTCAGAAATCCCACAGCACCAGCAGCAGCAGATCATCACCATCAGTAAAAGCACTAGGCAAATCGAAAGCTGGGAGTGTAGAGATTCATAAACCCAGTAAGCAAAAGTCGAGTATTGTTGTTGCTAAAAATAACTCTGATAGGTCTAGTACTAGTTCTGCTTCTGCTTCTTCTTCTTCTGGTGCTGCTGTCACTACTGTTCCACTAAAAGCTGGAAAAGGAAACTCACAGGTCCTTGACTCTGGATCCTCAAGGCAGCCATTACCATTTCCAGTACCCTCATTCTTCTACTTCAACCGGAGAACCCACCATCGAATATGCAGCAAGAAAAATGGGGGAGCAGAGCCACAACAACCTTCACCACCACCACCACCGCGCCACCGCCTCGTCCTCCTCCGCTGCTGCTCGACTTGGTCTCGGGATAAGAACCACTACATCTTCCTCCACGGCCAGCGAGATCGTGGAGGCTCGCGGGGGCCACATTATAAGAGCCACCGGCCGGAAAGACCGCCACAGCAAGGTCTGCACCGCCAAAGGCCCCAGGGACCGCCGCGTCCGCCTCGCCGCCCACACCGCCATTCAATTCTACGACGTCCAGGACCGGTTGGGATACGACCGCCCCAGCAAGGCCGTCGATTGGCTCATCAAGAAAGCCAAAGCCGCCATCGACGAGCTCGACGAGCTGCCGCCGTGGAACCCGAACTCAATTTCCGTCCAGACTTCAGCTTCTCCGACTGCGCCGCCGACTTCCGCGGCGCAAGAAACGCAGAACAACTCGAGCCTCCATTTCTCGATGGTGGAGGCTCCGAGTTCGTTGTCTGCTAATCGGAGAGCTTCAATGGTGGGTAGCGGCGTGGCGGAGCTTGTGAATCAAAACAGCTCGAATTTTCTGCCACCGTCGATGGACTCCGACTCAATCGCAGATACTATTAAGTCTTTCTTCCCAATGGGTGCGGCAACGACGGCAGAAACGCCGTCGTTCCACCCGAGCTATCCGCCGGATTTGCTGTCGAGAACCAGCAGCCAGAGCCAAGATCTAAGATTGTCTCTTCATTCTTTTCAAGACCCAATTCTTCTTCACCACCACCAAGCTCATCAGCATCAGACCCATCACCAAAATGAGCAGACTTTCCTAACCCCAAACCCTCTCGGGTTCGACAGCTCCGCCGCCACGTGGACAGAGCAGCACCACCAGCAGCAGCAGCAGGCGGAGCTCAACAGGTTCCAGAGAATGCTGGCTTGGAGTAATGCCGGTGGTGGCGATAGTAACAACAACAACAACAACAACAGCGGCGGTGGAGGTGGTGGGTTTACGTTCAACTCGCTACCGCTGAGTCAGTCACAGTCGCCGACGCTGCAGCCGTTCTTGTTCGGCCAAAACCAGTTCTTTTCATCACAGAGGGGACCCCTTCAGTCCAGTAACGCGCCTTCGGTTCATGCCTGGATAGACCACAACGACCTTTCGGACCATCAACATCAGATGGCGCCGTCAATGCATAACCATCATCATCAACAGTCTTCCATTTCCGGCATGGGATTCGCCTCCGGCGTATTCCCCGGCTTCCACATTCCGGCAAGAATCCAGGGCGAGGAGGAGCACGACGGCATCTCCGACAAGCCGTCCTCTGCTTCCTCCAATTCTCGCCATTAAATCGAAACACTGAACTTCTCTTCCACCCTCAAAGGTACTTTCTTTAATAAGTTTCAATCTTCTAATCCAAGTATTTAATTTGGCAACGTTGTTTACTTGTTTGGTTGATTTTCTTTTTATTTCAGGCTCATTCTATTGTGAGAGGAATGATTAAGGAGATAGCTGTTCATGCGAGTTTAGTTAAAGACAGAGAAGATTTTCCGGTTACTTCGATTTCAATGGCGTGTGTAGACCTTGGGAAGAAGAAATCTGTGTTCGTATTCGGGTTTCGATCCCTCGGTTTGTTTATCTTAGCTTCTGTTTTTCATCAGTTACCTTTGTTATGTTGTTGTGTTCATGTTTCCTTGTTTGAGTTGAGCTCTTAAAGCTGAAACTCTGATTAGCTTTTGTTGGGTTTGTTTTGTTTCTGACTTAGCTTCAGACTCTACCATGCTGTTGTTTGTTCTATTGTTCATTTCTAGAGTTGAATGAAACTTTTGTGCTTTTAATTCATTAGTCCTACCAGAATCTTTTGTTATTGCTTTGGATACTTGAAATAACCCTATATGGAACTTGTAAATTTTTCATAATTTGATTTGAAAATTGAAAGGTATTTGTTCTTTCTTAGTTCCAAAAATGAGAGAAAAATAGATAGGGGCTTTTTCCCCACCTGACTTTCTTGGTTCCAAGAAATAGCAATTTATTGTGATGTAGGTGAAAGAGAGAATTTTAGAGTCTATGTCTGCAATTGTTTTTGTTATTTACTAAACTTTTCACTCATAAGGGTCAAGCCTCAACTAGTAGCTCGAACTTACATAGAAAAATTGAAAGAGAATGTATCTCTATCAATGATCTGGTTTCAGGAGTCAAACTAGAAGTCATTTTCCATAAACAGTAGATATTGTTGGAGATTGAGCAGACCAGTAGCTCACAACCCCCCTCGAGTTCAAATTTCCCCACACTGCTGCAAAATTGGGAAATTTCCCAACTGAAAAAAGAATGGTTTTCTTTTCTCTTTTGACATTGCATTCAAAGAGAAATCTTGACAACCAATTTTACCCAATTTAGTGTCAGTGATGATGGTCCTCCTGTCTGAATGTTTTTGACTTGAAGAAAGAACAAGAAGAAGATGAATCACTGTCAACCTTGAACCCCATTTTACTGGGGTAGAGAGATAGAATTATTCATCTGGCTCAGTTAGTTCAATTATTGCCCTACATCTTTATTTTGCTGCATATCTTTGACTGAAGGAGGCTGTTAAATAATCGGGCTCAGTTAGTTCAACCATTGCCCTACATGTTTATCTTGCTGCATACATTTGACAGAAAGAGTCGGTAAAATCTGGAAATTACTTTGATTGTTTAACTATATAAGGTCAGATTTTGAAGAATCTAAGGGTCATGGTCTATATAACTCTGAATGAGATATGTAATGAGTACAGGGAGGGAAGTGGGGCTAAATCATCTATCTGCTCCAGGAGGAGGAGAAGGGAGAGGAGGCATGAACAAGAACAACAAAAGAAACTCAATTATGGAGAATACAATACGTTCATAGAACACAGATGGATAGATACCACCAATAACTACTGGGACTTGCTCATCTGTCTATGGTCCCCTACAATCCTCCCCTCCTGTAAATCTCAGTGCCCTCCTCTTGCCTCCTAAAAATCTTTATGAGAGAGAGAGAGAGTAGCTGGAAACTACTTTGTTTCTTCTTTATTTTCCCCTCCCCATACCTCCAAGATAAAAAAAGCATCTAGAGCTTCCTTTGAGATTAAGATTAAGATGGTGACATTTTCCTTACAGTTGCATGTATTTTAGTGGAGCGCGCAAAAGAATATTGAGATATTATGAAAGAGAGGATTCGAAATTCGGGTAAAATACTCTTAACTAGCTACAACGGGAGCTCGTGGAAAAAGGCTAAATACCAGAAATGAGTTTAGTTTCAAGATAGGTTAATATTCTAATGTAAGCTTGATTATGGAATAATCAAGACTTTATCATTTGTAAGTGACAAATTAACTATACAGTGGTGAATCTAATATGTTATCTGATTAGTATTGTAAGCTGAGAGCTCATCTTTTTCCCTGCATGGCTTTGTGCTCCACAGCTTTTTAGCCAAACCCCACATTACATAATCCTTCCTAAATCATTTGTTTAATGCATGATTAAAGAAATCTAATTAGAGAATAGAGAATTCAAAATCATTGAGCTGAGAATTGTTCATCATAGCCAAAAGACACACAGAAGAGTATATAAATGTTGCACGGATGAGCATTAAAAATGGAAAATCATTAGGTAGTTATATACACATCATAAACTCACACCAACCACTAAGGTACAAAATCAGAACACATGAAAATATAAGTTTTGTGCATCCTAAAGCCATAAGCTGCGCTGTGGAGTTCCTATCTGATAGTGGGATGATGACAGATACTATTTACCTTTGTTAAGTCGATTTCATTGGCAGATAGCCGGCGCAATCAGGATGCTCACGAATTGGCTTGAACTGCTCTTGTATTATATGCTTTGAGTATGATTTTCTTCTTTGATAGAATCCCAAGTTCTCGATCATCTGAGAGGAGCTTCTGTTGGATCATATGCTTACATTGATCTTCTTTAATAATATATGAAGTTTCCCGCTAAATTATATTAACAAGTCTTCTCTTATGTATAGGAAAGATGCATTGGCAATTCAAGGGAACACAACAACTCCGGTGTTGTCAAGCTAAGAAACTCCAAGAACTAACGACATGCAAATGAGTCGGCTAGTGTTTGTATCTATTTTTGGCAGCTAGCTTACCTGGTTGGAATAGGCTTTGCTAGCTTGCATGTTCTCCTAGTTTCTTCAGATTACCATTGTGGTTTCAGGCATTGTAGTTTTGTTAATCAAAGTTTAGACACGAATGCCATGGAGATGGAAGCAAACTTTATTGCGATGAAAGGTGAATAAAAATAGTTACTGGTTAGATGTCAATACATTCAAGGGCCATTTGAGCAGTAATGGCTAAGTAGTACTTATTGATCAAAGTACTGTCGAGATGCTTATAAAATGAAAATCCAGCAACTGTACTACATTTCGCAGATCGCAGCGCCATAAGTCTTTGCGACAGTAACATAAGCCACAGAAAGAATAAGTTCATCAAAAAATTCCTAGCCTGCATACATAGCAAGAACACCCCATACTACACTTCCGCAGCAACGCATCTGTGTCATGCAAACAAAATGTATGCTATACTGCTATAGTTTTCTGAATCAAATTCTAAAGTGTTGGGAAGTAATGGACTTATTTTAAACAGCCAACAATGTAGGTTTAATTACTTGGTGATTTACTATGATGTGGATACATAAACTGAATGATTGGTGGTGATCATCTCCCTCATATGGTAAAATCAAGATTCTGCCATTGTTTGAGAGTCTGATACGCATCAATGAAATCTAGCGAAAACAATCCTCAGCTAGTGATGATGGGTAAATAGCTAACCCTAGCAAATATCAGTAATATGTAACAAACCACCAGATGTTATTAGGTTTCTAAAGCTAGACATTGTAACATAAACACATGCGCCTCAAGCCCGAGTACCCCTAAAAGCAAAACAACCTACATATATGAAATAATGCAAAGAAAGTTGAACGAACCATGGAAGTGTTGGCTAATTCAGGAAAACTCTGCGGTAATGTCTCGAAAGGTACTTATGCTTCAAGATTAATTCTGGATTTCATGAGAGCTATGATGTTTCTGTCTTCTGAGGTAGGCACTGGAACATGTATACATGCAGTTGCTTCCGAGTGACTAGTATTCACTCCAAAAAAACCGAAGCAAGACAACCCACTTGCAAAGGAGACGAAGAGAACTTGCAGTTATAAACTTCACTTGAGAGACACACAAAAAGCAGAAGCCAGAAATATGTCTCGATTTAAGATTCTGCATTTCTTGACTGATTGCTTAAACACATAAATTGGGATCCAAAAATAAAATATCTGACATTTTGGTCCCGGCGGGGCTCGAACCCGCGACCTTCGGCTCATAAGACCAACGCTCTAACCAACTGAGCTACGGGACCTTACTTATTAGTTAAATCCACTTTATGCAATAAAAGTGCTACTTTCAACACAAAACGAATTAAGTACAGGGGATGGAGATCTCGAGCTGTGATTTGAGAAGGATGTCGACCAATAATGACAAAACAATAAGAGTGAATAAATGGACAACGATGAGCTTGAAGCTACAGGCAGTAAGCTAGATTGACAAGATCTTGATGTGCGAGTTCAAAGCACAACCAAGGCCGCTCTGAAACTAAGGGCTCGAGGCAACATAAATCTATGGTGTTGTACGTTTCGTGTTTGATACCTTTCACTATTTCGAGGGTTCGGGTCTGAACTAATTTTTTTTTTTTTTTTGTATACTTATTTTAACAGATCGAAGCGTTCATTGTACTAATGAAACCAACAAACGGCATGACACTAGCACAAAGATGTTTTATGGCCGGCAGAAGTGGAGGATCTATAATTCTATAAACTGCAGCGCAAGTCTATAGCAAAACAAAAATACTTCATTTTATATGGGAATATAGACTACTGTTACCTCTTCACGCCTAGCATATGCAATTATCGTGCACAAATGACTTCTGAAAAGATTTATAGAAGAGCGCAGGCGCGCAGCTAGCTAGTACAGACTAGAACCGAAACAAAACTAATCATGGCCAAAGTCTCCACCCTTGAAATGAGGACCAAATGTCCAATCCTTAAAGGAATGTTGCCAAGGCTCAGCATGCAGCATCAAAACATGCATGGTGAACCCCGGCCATTGAAACGAGTGTGCTCGCCAAGCTCGACGTCGACACACCATTTAGAGTGCATGAAGTATTATCGATCCGAGACTCTTGCTAATTACGCTTAGAGCATTGCCTTTCAGAGGGACTTCATATGAGTATGTCGAATCATGCATGCTCCTTGTATTGTTGTGTCAAATGTAGTTCCATCTATATCATGTATGAATGTCATGTATGTAGAAAACTCGAAAGTAAAAGCACACCACAAAATAGAGTTGTCTTCAATCAAAAATATCATCATTAACAAGTAAGGAGAAGAAATTGTTAAGAATATATCAAGGGACACTCATTTTTATACAAATTTTTACACTTTTTATTAGCCATTAGATTTTAAAATTTTTAATGGTGTAGATTACTGTGAGTATGACATCAACATACAATAAAATGACATGAAAAATGACATGGAATTAATTTTCTTTTATCTGAATATTGAGTTTCTTTGTTCAAAAATATAAATCTAACACACAAAAACTAAAACTGCACTTAACAAAAAAAAGAAAAGCTAGAACACAATAAATAAAAAAAGACGAAGAACAAGAAAGTAACAGACAATGGAGGAAAAAGTGAAGAACTAACCGTCTCTCTCCATAAAGAACATCATCAAAGTTGTCATTTAAGATGATTGATTCTCTAGTAAAACTCTAAATTATAGAAAAGATTTACTTAGTTCATGATGTAACAGCAATATTATATGAAAAGAAAATTGAATAAAACTATCGAGGATTGATACCATATTGGTCGGATGCGATAATGTAGATGGATAAAATTGGGAGAAATTTTTAATACACACCTCTAATTTTTTAATACACACCTCTATTATTTTATGTTTTTATTGAGATTTTATAGGTAAGCTAAATGACCAAAACAAACATCTATTATTAAAAAATAAATAAATAAAATCGTGCTAGAAGTATTCTATTCAACATCTTCTACCCTAAAATCGTCGAAAAAACGCCTTCTCCCCTAACCCCAACTCTTTTCCACAATTCATTTGGGTTGTCTTTTTTTTTTTTTAATTTTTTTTTATTTATCTGTATCAGCTTTAATTTGATCTTGTAGATTATGTTGTCAAGTGCATCTTTATCATAACCTGTTTTATCGAATAACTAGCTATCTATGTTTAATAGCTACTATACTTCTACAGTTCTACTAGCTTGTGAATTTTGAAAACTTGTATTGATGATTTGGAGTTGGGATATAACAATAATCATTTGATTATAAATTGAACGATGATAACCAAAAATTTATAGCAAAAATTAGACGAAATAATATGTAAAAAGAGGTACCAAATAGTAAATATATATTAATTATATTAAATAATGGAATATTTCATAAATTAAGGACATTTTAGGCTTTTGGGATATGTATATTAAGTATAATACTAAAATAAAAAACCTGATATGTGATGTATTAAGTAAGGGGTGTGTATTTAAAATTTCTCTAAAATTGGTTTTTTGATCAAGTATAAAGTGTATAGACAAAGAGATAGCAAGAGAATCATCATCTTATTCATTGATATGAGCCCTTTATATAAGGAATTACATAATACCAATATGGTAAGGATATGAATACATAGATCTTGTCTAACTACATATCCTATTGGCATAAGGCCAAGACACATATAAAGAATATCTAGAAAGATACAAAATATCCTAGAACACTCCCTCTTCTGCCGCGCGCTGATATGCCGATGGTGCTGATATGTTTCCTCGTCAAAAACCTCGTCAAGTCACAAAAACCCTGTGGGAGAAAAAACTGAACCTTAATCGTAGGAGAAAAAAAGTACAACACACCCTTCACATTTGATAGCGACATGTATGTATGTGCTAGACTTTCCCTGAAGTTTGCACCTCCCCTTGATCGTTACATCAATCATAGGGCTCTTCTTGATTTTTACTAATCACGGAAGTTTCAACAATTAACAATGTCAATGCTCTTTAACATGTCTTCAAATGTGGCATTAGGCAATGATTAACTAAATCATGCCGTATTGTCCTCAAATGATCTTTTACATTTAGATTTTGAGGAGAAGGCCGTTTATGAACTTAAAATATAAGTTTGTGTAGGAAATCAGATTTCCGCCCAGCATGACCTTCAGTTACTAGAACAGTCGTAACTTCCTCTAGGAAATACATATGAACAAACCGTAAATGGTTTTGGAAACTAGACTCATTTAGCTTTCCAACCGTATATTACATACGTTCTGGTTCGTCAGGAGCTATTCACAAAGTCCCATCGAAGTTGACTGTTTTGCCAAAATCAGATTCTCGGACAGATTCGTCCAACTTTACGAAAACGGCCATAACTCACTCAATATGATAGGTATGATCAAATGGTTGGTGTCCCTGGAAAGTAGACACATAGATCTTTCGAATGGTACCAATTTCACCATTTTTCAGTGAGTGAGATTTCTTGTAGGTCCCGTGGAAGTTGACCTACAAAACTTGGCAGATTCTGATTTCACTTTTGATGTGTCTTTCTTATGTAGGGATATAATAAGCCTCAACCTTTCATACCATTAAGTATTGAAAAAGAAGTTACTGCCATTACATTGGCATTGCATGGGCGCATAGCTACACTTAGCTTTACAACTTTTCATAACGAATGAGATGTCAAGTCTTTTGTATTGTGTTGAGTACATTGATGCGTCTTATTGTACTTAGATGGGAATTCCATCTCTTAACACATATTTGTCATCTTGCTTTAGACAAAACAACGGATCTCTCTTTAGACCATGACTAATCATGAGAGTATATGTAGGCCTCACTTTCGTTAGAGCATTTAAGCCGATTGATGGAAAATCATCATCAATAAAGTCATCGAATATCTTATCGAGACCGTGTCTTCCCAAGATCTTTTCCTTCGGATGTTGATACATATTGGCATCTCTTGATCCATCAAGAATCCATGTAAATCCGGAATGAACACGCAAAGGCATAATTCACCATATCCCTTCCAAATCAAGTAGAGTCCATTTGCGTTTCAAAACATTTAGCAAACGCGTGCTCCTGTGGTCTGGAGCCACTTGATTCAGATGAATGAAGTCCGTTTAAGACCTTCATGTATATCTCTGATCCCATAGAGATGTTATTATGACCACATTCATAGGCTGCATGTTCAGTTATTCGAAAACTATCAAACTGACAAAGTAGTGGAGTGCAATGACATCCATTACGAGAGCATATCTCATCGTAGTCGATCCCAGTGCGTGTTAGTGAGAGACTTTGCGCCATAAGGTGAGTCTAAACTCTTGTTCTCACTATGCTATCTAACAAAGACATAGTTGATAGGGTTTAGCTTGCGATGTTGGCATCATCTGCCCAAGGACCTATCTTTTTGAATGCTGGATCATATCTTTCCATTAGGCCAATCAACTAAGTTGATATCCATCAACGAAGGGTGGTTCGATAGTAGACTTATTATCCCACGTCCTCATGTACACTAGTGTAATACTTGTAGAAATTTTTATATGGATTGGATTTGACATTGAGGCGTCCCCCAACGATAATCACAATTCAAACTTCATGTGACAGATTTGAGTATCACTGATCAATGGATTAGGTTGTGCCAAGCTCGCTTTCTTCCTAGTGCGAGAAGTATCGAACCTAAGGGCCTCCCTCCTTTTAGGGAGCCACACGGTCTTGTGACACCAATTTTACCACTATATGGCGTCACCATATCACCATCTATGTTGATGGCGTCAAGACCAACTCCTTTTGGTCGCGCCATGTCCTCTTGATAGGACATTAATCCTTGCAGACATATTTGCAGCATGTGATCTCGTCACTTTAACACTTTAAGCATTTGGGATCAAGATGAGACTTAGTGGACACAAACCACGACAATTCACGTCGTTCCACTTGAACACTTGTGTTCTTATCTCCTCCTAACAACAGGAATATTGTCTCATCAAAGTGACAATCCGCAATGTAGCGGTGAATGAGATCGCTTGACAAGGTTTCTACATAAGCGGATTATAGGTGGAGGTTCATATCCAACCTAAGTACTTTTTCATCTCAAATGACCCATCATTGTACGCAATGGCAATGCGATTTGGCATTTAGAAATAACATCTAGCCGAGCTCAAGGATTGGAGATCCGTTTCAATCTTGCCGAGCTCAAGGATTGCAATTTCGTGTCAATCCTAGTACACAGTCACAAGTTGTAGTATAATAATATTCAATGATGGTGGGTCGTAGATGAATAGTAAAGTTGCATGCAAATATTGCATAGCCCCAAGACGCAATAAAAAGATTGGTGCGCATCAATAATGTTCGAGTGACAAGTTAAAGTTGCTTGGTCGTAGCCTCGGTGAGACCGTACTGCGTGTGAACATGGGGTACATGACACTTCAACTTACATCCCGATAAACTTCTTTAAAGAATGGGTAGTGAGCTCGTAGAAGTATAAACAGCATAAGCGGTAGATAATAGTGTAACATGTGACTAGTGTGTTAACACTTCAACCAACACCATAAAGCATAAAAATGTGTCCGTAAGTTGGTTGTATCTATCTACATAGTTTGATGTAAGAATAGAATGTTCACTTTTGTGTTATTTAGCGTATGAGGGTCTTACTCCTAATTTAGCTATAGAATAGGCTTTCAAAACGAACAATAAGCATTGCAGGGGGCCAATGCGACATCGAGGGAAGGCCAGTGCACAACCTCCAGGAAGTTGGAGTCGTGTTCGGGTGACGTCAATGTTCCCCGGGTCACCATCGTGTTTCATGGTGATGCTAGATCTTGAATGTCTTCATTTTGAGCGGAAGAATGGATGTCCATAAGAATTTCTCAAAATTTGGATCATTATATCTCTTCCAGGTTGACCAATTTGGTCAAACCAAAGCATATATGAGTCGGTGTCCCAAATATCATGTTTGGCGACAACGTGGGATTCGATATTCGAATCGTAGTGACATACAGTCCACTAGATTGACTCATGAATTTCTCCAAGATGCGCTTCAGTCTGCATTCATGAGAAGGTATACACAAAAGAATTCTTGTTCATTCTCACAATGTGTTTTCAAATGAAAACTATTAGCAAGAATGTCTTTAAAGCTCAATATGGTTCGATTGCCTCTCAATGCATAGAGGGTATCTGTGATATTGATCATGGTGCCATGAGGCATCAAGATTCAAGCTAAACCGCGTCCCTGAATGACCGGTATGATTCAATCATTGTAGTCATAGAAGATTTACAAATGCACAAAATTCAAAGATAGTTACCAATTCCTTAGAATGTTGTGGATAGTTCCACTATCTGCGAAGCACTCAATATCTTGATGAGACATATCTACAAGAAGGAGTAGATAGACGAGTTAATAGTTCCACTTGAACCATTTAGAAGGATTGAAAGAAGCTACGAAAAGCTGTAATCTCGAGAGTGCATAAAAATTTCCGCGCAGAATGACCTTTATGCACTAAAACAGCCATAACTTCTTCGTTAAAATAGATATGGACAAACCGCGAAAATTTCTGAAAACTAGACTCGTAGAGTTTTCTAATGATATAAAACTCACTGTCTGGTTCATCCGGAGCTGTTTACAAAGCTCAAACGAATTTGACTGTCTAGAAGGAACAGATTGCTGTTTTTCGCAGAATTGGCATTTGCGAAGCTGTGAAGCTTGCAGGTGGCGTGTAGGTTTTTGCCTTAGCCAAAGTGACGTGTGTATGATCAAAACCAAGTCCTTTCGGTCGTTCTAAGGTCGTAAACTCCATGACTAGTTAGCAAAAGCTCCCTGACATGAACATAAACTAACTCAGAGAACCTAAAGGATTCGATCATGATGATAATTTTCCAGTTTTGATAAGTCTTCAACGTCTTTTGCAAGACGGCAATTGGTTGAATAGCGTAGGGGGATCCAAAATCAAAAGCTTTCGGTAATTCCAAGTCAGTATGACCAGGCATGTCCATGGAGGGTCGGTAGTGCGAGGCACACTTGAAACCACTATCTCCTTAATTTCAGACAATTCTAAGACATCACACTGAGCTTGGATGAGCCTAGTTGAACAATTAATGATGGAAAATCCGCTAAAGGGTAGAAGACTTAACCGGAAACACATTAGCGATCCTTCTTGAGGATGCAAGGCCGTGCATCATCTTCACTTGGAAGAGACCAAAACGGCACAATCTAACCATGTAGATTGTAAATATGCCATGCTTCTAAAGACGATATAAAAATGTACATCTTGTTTGTAAATTAATACGAACCATAAGAGGAGAATAATTTCATAACTTCGAAAAAATTCTCAAGGCATTCATTATTACTAATGTGAGTACATCGAGGTCTCAAATAGACGAAGGACGTCGATACAATGCCTTAGTACATATAGCTTGGAACGAAAATCAATGTCTTGCCGATGACGTCAAAGTCATAGGTAGCTAGAGCAGGATCCGATTCTTTGATATTCGCGATCATGAGGATGACGTTCTTGTCCTTATATTGATTTTCCGTACCTTTTTGTATGCATTCACAGTTTGAAAGAGCTTGACAATCTTGAATCAGTGCTCTGAAGATCCACAACGGTTGCATTGTCATGAGCTGACGTGAGTAGTTTTGACAAAATGGTGTCTAGACCGGGAGTGTCGTTATTAGAGTCGGTGACACCTCCCCCTCTTTTCTAGACATCGGCACGACGTTTTCTGCCGTTGTCATGACCCATATTGTTGATCCCCACATTAGGGGATAATCCCAAATAAGTTTATCACATTAGCGTATATACAATTCCCGTTTGTATGATCAAAATCAAGTCTTGTTGGTAATTCCAAACCAACTTGGAGTACCTAGAGAACTTGATGATGATCAAATCTGCTAAAGATTATGGATCATGATGCCACAAAAGATCATCGATAATATGTAGTTAATTAAGATGGTAAGCAATCCACTTGACTAATAACTCAACAAGTAGAGTTATATGAACGTTTCGAGAAACGCTCCATGAGTGCATTCCACAATACTTTATGGTCATTACTTTTTGCACAGATTGCCATGAAGGCTTTTGTTGATGTGGCGCTTCAAAGACTTTGAGCGCATGAGATTTGAAATCTCGGCATCTAGGCTTGTTAGCCTGGGGGTCAAAACATGTGGTTTAATCCTTTCCAATGAAAGGTTCCACATATACCAAGCGAAGATCCGCCTTAGGCTTCTACTACGTCAAAACTCAAAAGAGCAGAATGTTACATTGCTCTTGCATACAAAACCAAGCTGTTATGAGATTCGATAGAGGTCACAAACAATGCTTTTAATGGTTTGTCATTCAGATTGATCACACACAATCCAGAAAAGCCACGAATTGATCAAATACAATTCGAAAAAAGGCCTCGGATTGACCAAACACAATCCGGTGATAGGTCGGGGTTGATCATACATAACCCGGATAAGGAAACAAAAGTGATCAAACACACTCTTGACCAGCGAATAAAATTCCGGGATTTTTGGTACCTGCACACACAAAATCCCAAGCATAGAATAGAGATGAAGAAGGGAGAAAGGATTTTATCCCCCCGAATTACTCCAAAGTAAATAACTGTAATATTAAAGCTTACTTGCTAGTTTGCCAAATAAACTGCGTTTATAGGAGCTCTGATGAGTTTGAGTCGATTGCAGGCTTCGACCGAGGGTTGGGAACCTTTCTGGCTTTCCTTAGAAGACGAGCAATCTTGAAATCTTTGGTTTCTAGAGGCTGCCGAGAGGAGAAACAATGTTTCGCCTACTTATACTTCGAATTTGGGGCTGAAAATTTGACAGGAGGAGCACCTCTGGATGGGGTAGTTGCTGTCAAAAATTCAGGTTGATCGGAGTAAGGGAAGGTGGTGAACCGGTGGTCGGTAGCGGCGGTGGTCTGGAATCTTCCGGCCGCCGGTTCGGAGACTTTCCGGCCGGTTCTCAGGGTGATGCCGGCGACGTTGGATCCGGGACGGAGAGAGCTTTCTGGGGATATAAAATTCCGGCGAAGGGCAGTCGGAATTTTGGTTGGAAATCGGGAAAAACAAGGCTGCCCGATTTTAGGGTTTTGGAAAACAAATGGTGGGCTATTGGCTCTAGGGTTAGAACAAAGAGCATGATAACGTGATCAAGTATAAAGTGTATAGACAAAGAGATAGCAAGAGAATCATCATCTTATTCATTGATATGAGCCCTTTATATAAGAAATTACACAATACCAATATAGTAAGGATATGAATACATAGATCTAGTTTAACTACATATCCTGTTGGCATAAGGCCAAGGCACACATAAAGAATATCTAGAAAGATATAGAATATCTTAGAACATCTGTGATAATAGTGGATTACTACGCGTACAAAGCCAACAAAATTTTCAACGAATACTTGATTTTCTCATAGGGAAGAGAATTGCATAATACCCCATTGCTTACTCATAAGAAACTATACGGAGTTCACAATCTGTTCTATGCATAAAACCCTAAGTATTACTTCTACCATCTATAATCAATTTCGACAATGAATGAGTTCCATATATTGATTGTATATCAATCAAACTATGAAACTAAAACCGATTCACCTGTCTTTTCTTATGTGATCTTCTCTTTGGTTATAATTAAATTCTGTTTCTGGTGATAGGGCATAGAGCAAATCTATGCATTTTTTTTCTTTTCACCAATTTAAGAGAAAGAAACAAAATTTCTTTCATTCTATTTGTAAGTATTTTAATTAGAATAATAGAGATGGGATAGCTCAGCCAAGACGATGAAATCATCTTTTCTACAAGCGACTGGGTTTCTGCTCTTGCTCTTCAACGTTTCTTTTTTTATCGTGTTCTACTGTTTTTCTTTTGGTTGAGTGCAGTTTTTGTGTGTTGATTTATATTTTTGAACAAAGAAACTCAATATTCAGATAAAAGAAAATTAATTCCATGTCATTTTCCACATCGATTTATTGCATGTTGATGTCACACTCACAGTTAGTCTACACCATTAAAAGTTTTAAAATCCAATAGCTAACAAGAAATGTAAAAATTTGTGTAAAAATGAGTGTCCCTTTAACCGGGCCCTATATTGTGTAGGGGATTGTTGATTAACTTTTTACTTTTTTACATTTTTATTTGAGAAAATGCCCAAATGCACAAAAATAGGGTTTTCATAGCCTAATTCAATGAAAAACATTTTGCTTAGCCCATTCCAATGTTTCTTAACAAAATACATTTTTATCTCTAATCTTATTATTTATCTCCTCTCCCTCACCTCTCATACTCATATGCTCTCTCTCTCTCTCTCT
>NC_020493.1:10232311-10249067 GCF_000184155.1 Fragaria vesca subsp. vesca | reverse complement strand
ACTTACTACTTACTACTACTCTCTCTCTCTCTCTCTCTCTCTCTCTCTCTCTCTCTCTCTCTCTCTCTCTCTCTCTCTCTCTCTCTCTCTCTCTCTCTCTCTCTCTCTCTCTCTCTCTCTCTCTCTCTCTCTCTCTTTTTTTCTTCGAAGACAGACACCGCCGTAGCCTTGACGACGGGTGCCGCCGTCACCTCGACTTCGTCGATCTGTCTGATTCAACCATCGCGGCCAAATCCATGTTGTTTCGGAGCTGGGCGGGGACTGGGCAGGAGTGCGTCGGTGATGGGCTGGGTTCGTGCCAAGATGATGGTGCTGTCAGGGCGCGCTCGGGGCTAGGGCTCGGCTGGAGTTCGATCCAGGCTGGATCGTGGCTGGGGAAGGGCGCTGCTTTCCTGGGCTTGTTCTGCAGAGTAAGGTGCGCCGGAGTCGGTGGAGGAGGCCGGTGTGCTCGCCATCGGGGAAGGTGGGTGCCCAGAGAAGAAATATGGGTGCCCAGAGCATGACCTCTTTCACTTTCTCTCTCCTTATACATGTTGAAGTGGTGATGGTAAAATTGTCTTAAAAAATCTGAAGTTTATTATTTTATTATGACTTTAATATAGATTTGTGTATTTGGTTACAAATAAGAACATGATAAAGGATAAAGTGTAGAGACAAAGAGATAGCAAGAGAATCATCATCTTATTCATTGATAGAAGCCATTTATATAGGGAATTATAAAGTACCAATATGGTAATAATAAGGAATACATAGTCCTACTAACTACATATCCTGATGGCATACGGCCAAGACACACATATGGAATATCCTAGAACACTCCCTCTTATGCCGCGTGCCGGTATGCCTGTGGTGCTAACATGTCGCCTCGTTAAAAACCTTGTCAAGGAACAAAAACCCTGTGGGAGAAAAACTAAACCTTGATCGTAGGAGAAAATGAGTACGACACACCCTTCATATTCGATAGTGACATGTATGTATGTGCTAGACTCCCTTTGAAGTTTGCACCTCCCCCTGATCTTTACATCAATTATAGGGTTCTTCCTGATTTTTACTAATCACAGAAGTTTCAACAACTTAGTATGTCAGTGCTTTTTAACATGTCTTCAAATGTGGCAATTGTCAATGATTAACTAGATCATGCCGTATAGTCCTCAAACATGATCTTTTACACTTAGATCTTGAGGAGAAGGCCGCATGTGAACTCAAAACATAAGTTCGTACAGGAAATCAGATTTCAACGCAGCATGACCTTCAGTTACTAGAACAGCCGTCCTCTAGGAAATATGCATGAACGAACCGTAAACAGTTTTGAAAACTAGATTCATTTACCTTTCAACCGGATATTACACTCATTCTGGTTCGTGAGGAGCTGTTCACAAAGTCCTGTGAAAGTTGACTGTTTTGGCAAAATCAGATTCTCAGACATATTCGTTCTACTTTACAAAAATGGCCAAAACGCACTCGATATGATAGATATGATCAAATGGTTGGTGTCCCTGGAAAGTAGACACATAGACTTTCCAATGGTGCCAATTTCACCATTTTCTAGTGAGTGAGATTTCCTGTATGTCCCGTGGAATTTGACCTATGAAACTTGGCAGATTCTAATTTCGCTTTTGATGTGTCTTTCTTATGTAGGGATAGAATAAGCCTCAAACTTTCATACCATTAAGTATTAAAAAAGGAGTTACTACCATTACAATGGCATTGTGTGGGCGCATATATAGCTACACTTAGCTTTACAACTTTTCATAGCAAATGAGATGTTAAGTCTTTCGTATTGTATTGAGTACATTGATGCGTATTATTGTACTTAGATGAGAATTTCATCTCTTAACACATATTTGTCATATTTCTTTAGACAAAACAACAAATCCTCTTTAGAGTAAAGACTTCGACTAATCATGGGGTATATGTATGCCTCACTTCCGTTAGAGCACCTAAGCTGATTGATAGAAAATCATCATCAATACAGTCATCGAGTGTCTTTTCCAGACCATGTCTTCCCAAGATCTTTTTCATTCTAATTTCGGATGTTTGATACATATTGGCATCTCTTGTTCAATCAAGAGTCCATGTAAATCCGGAATGAACACGCAAAGGCATAATTCACCATATCGCTTCCAAATCAAGTAGAGTTCATGTGCGTTTCAATACCTTTAGCAAACGCGTGCTCCTGTGGTATGGAGCCACTTGATTCGGATGAATAAAATTCGTTTAAGATCTTCATGTATATCTCGGATCCCGTAGAAATGTTATTATGACAATATTCATAGGCTGCATGTTCAGTTATTCGGTAACTACCAAACTGAAAAAGTAGTGGAGTTCAATGACATCCATTACGAGAGCACATCTCATCGTAGTCAATCCCAGTGCGTGTTAGTGAGAGACCTTGCGTCATAAGGTGAGTTTAAGCTCTTGTTCTCACTAGCTATCTAACAAATGTATAGTTGATAGGTTTACACTTGCAGTGTCGTCATCACCTGCTTACTTGTAGAGATCTCTAAATGGATTGAGTTTGACATTGAGGCATCCCCTAACGATAATCACAATTCAGACTTCATGAGACGGATTTGGGTATCACTGATTAATGGATCAGGTTGTGCCAAGCTCGCTTTCTTCCTAGTGCGAGAAAATATCGAACCTAAGGGCCTCCCTCTTTTTGGGGAGCCACACGGCCTTGTGACACCAATTTTGCCATTATATGGCGTCACCGGCCATATCACCATCCATGGTGATGGCTCAAGACCAACTCATTTTGGTCGCACCATGTCCTCTTGATAGGACATCAATCCTTGCAGACATATTTGCAGCATGTGATCTCGTCACTTTAACACTTTAAGCATTCGGAATCAAGATGAGACTTAGTGGGGACAAACCACGACAATTCAAGTTGTTTCACTTGAACACTTGTGTTCTTATCTCCCCCTAACAGAGGGAATATTGTCTCATCAAAGTGACAATCCGCAATCTAGCGGTGAATGAGTTCGCTTGACAAGGTTGCTACATATGTGGATTATAGGGGTGGAGGTTCATATCCAACCTAAACTTATTCATCTCAAATGACCCATCATTGTGCGCAATGAAGCTTGCAGATGACATGTGGGCATAAGCCGAAGCCAAAATTACGTGTATATGATCAAAATCAAGTCATTTTGGTTTTTCCAAGGTCGTAAACTCTATGACTAGTTAACGAAAGCTCTTGACATGAACATAAACTAACTCAAAGGACCGTGAGGATTCGATGATGATGATTATGCGGTTTTATTAGTCTTCAACGTCTTTGAAAGATGACAATTGGTTAATAGCGTAGGGGGATCTAAAATCAAAAGCTTTCGGTAACTCCAAGTCAGCATGATCAAGCTTTGGGTAACTTCAACGTCTTTGAAAGATGACAATTGGTTAATAGCGTAGGGGGATTCAAAATCAAAAGCTTTCGGTAACTCCAAGTCAGCATGATCAAGCTTGTCCATGGAGGGTCGGTAGTGCGAGGCACACTTAAACCACTATCTCCTTAATTTCGGACAATTCCAAGACATCACACTGAGCTTGGATGAGCCTAGTTGAACAACTAATGATAGAAAATCCGCTATAAAGTAGAAGACTTAACCAAAAACACATGGGCAATCCTCCTTGAGGATGTGGTACCATGCGTCACCTTCAAAGGAAGGGACCAAAAGCAGCATAATATGCCATGTTTCTAAGGACAATGTAAGTGTACATCTTGATTGTAAATCAATACAAACCATAAGATGAGAATAGTTTCACAACTTCGAAAAATTCTCAATGCATTCATTATTGTAATGTATGTACATCGAGGTCTCGAATAAACGAAGGACATCAATACGTCACCTTATTATATATAGCTTAGAACGAAAATCAATGTCTAGCCGATGTCAAAGTTAGGGGTAACTAGAGTTGGATTCGAATCTTTGAAATCCGCGATAACGTTATTGTCCTCATATTGATTTTCCTTTCCGTTTTGTATGCATTCACAATTTGAGGAAGAGCTCGACAACTTTTAAACTAGTGATCCGGAGATTCACAAAGGTTGCATCGTCATGAGCTGGCATGAGTAGTTTTGACAAATTGATGTCTTGACCGGGAGTGCCGTCGGCCGGGAGTGTCGCCATTAGGGCCGATGGCAACATCCCCTTTTTTCTAGACATCGACGCGGCGTTTTCTGCCGTTGCCGTGACCCATATTGTTTTCCCCACATTAAGGGTTAATCCCATATGTGCAAGCTAATATGTTTATCTCATTAACGTTTATGCAATTCCCGTTTGCAACATAATGATCAAAATTAACTCTCGTTGGTAATTCCAAACCAACAGGGCCTAGAGAACTTGATGATGATCGAATCCTTTAAAGATTATGGATCATGATGCCACAAAAGATCATCGACAATATGTAGTTAATTAAGGTGGTAAGCAATCCACTTAACTTAATAACTCAACTTGTTGAGTTAGGTGGACGTTTCAAGAAACGCTCCATAAGTGAATTCCACAGTACATTGTGGTCATTATTTTTTGCACAGATTGTCATTGAAGACTTTTGTCGATATGGCGCGTGAAAGACTTTGAGCGCATGAGATGTAAAATCTCGGCATCTAGGCTTGTTAGCCTCAAGGTCAAAACATGTGGTTTAATCCTTTCCAATGAAAGGTTCCACATATACAAAGCGAAGATTCGCCTTAGGTATCGAGTACGTCAAAACTCAAATGAGCAAAATGTTACATTGCTCTTGCATACAAAATCAAGCTGTTATGAGACTCGATAGAGGTCACAAACGATGTTTTTAATGGTTTGTCATTCGGATTGATCACACACAATCTGGAAAAGCCGCGAATTGATCAAACACAATTCGAAAAAAATGCCTCGGATTGATCAAACACAATCCGGAGAAAGGTCGGGGTTGATCATACACAACATGAACAAGGAAACAAGAGTGATCAAACACATTCTTGACCCGCGAATAAAATTTCGGGATTTTTACCTACACGCAAAAAATCCCAAGCATAGAATGGAGATGGAGAAGGGAGGAAAGAATTTTATCCTCCCCGAGTTATTGAACTTCGAAAAGTTTAGGGTTTCAAAACATACATTTCGAAACTTCAAACACTTGAAGAAGTCAAAAATTGTAGTTGAAGGAAACCAAAAATCGTCTGTGGGCGGCAGCCAAGGGATTGGTAGCCGGTGATGTCAGACGATTGTTGGGAAAATGGGCGGCAGCGGTAGTCGGACAGAGGAGCCAAAAAACACTTTTTAGGGTTTCGGAAAACAAATTGTGGGCTATTAGTTCTAGGGTTAAAACAAAGTGCATGATAACATGATAAATGATAAAGTGTAGAGACAAAGAGATAACAAGAGAATCATCATCTTATTCATTCATAAGAGCCCTTTATATAGAGAATTACAAAATACTAATATGGTAATGATAAGGAATACATAGTTCTACTCTAACTACATACCTTGATGGCATAAGACCAAGACACACATATGAAATATCCTAAAACATAACACCTTATATTGGAATGGGCTCATGTCTATTAAATTCTTCTTCTTTTTTTTTATTAAAGGCCATACGGCAAATTCATTGATACTCAAACTAGAATAGCATGGATACATGCTCTCCCTTGCTAAACATTTGGGCAAGTTAAGGACTTGGCATGCTAGCACCACTCATTACAAAATTCCGTTCGCTTATTTCTAAAGAAAGAAATATTGAAGTACTAATACTTAGAAAAATCACACATCCTAACCAAGAATTTACTGTAAATAAACTAGCTAAATACTTGGAATTGAGCTAAAGTAAACCCTAACCTAAAATTAGAGCCCAAAGACCAAGAAAAGTCAAACCCTAGGCCCAAGCAAAGCAAGTCCAGCCCAGGTCTTCACTTCCTTCCTTCACTGCTCATTGTGCCGTAACTCACACCCTGCCATGAAGCTGCCGGATCTGCCATCGTCGTCGCTCAATCTACACCAACAACACGCCACTCCGACGCATCCATGGCGCAAAACGCCGCCTCAACCAGAGACAGCCACCAAGCTACATCCAAAGCAATTGAATTAAGAACTCGACAACCTCCAATGTAAGCATCCTTTTCATCAGCTTGCCTGAAAAAACGGTGCTTGTGGTTGTCTCCTTCTTCGAGCGTTATTTTGGTGAAAACCAGTGCAAACCACTTCGCTTAACCACTCGGTCAAAACAAATCCATACGTCCAAGGACGAATCAGTCATCCCCGTCCGGCAGCATCACGGCTTTGGCAAGGCCTCATCGGATAGCCACTGGACGAGAACGAATTTGCAGCAAGGTTGTCGGCCTCACTTAATTTGCAGCAAGGTTGTCGGCCTCACTTAGGATTTTTCCAGGTCTATTAAATTCATTGGAATGAGCAATAAGAGATTTAAATTAGTACTAAATAGACTTTTTTTTTATTAGTGCTGATTAATTTTACTTAATTACATTTACATATAAAGGGGTATATAGAGAACTTTTTTCACAATGCATGTAACGTCTACGTTTTCTCCTCTTGTTCTTCTTCTTTTCTTTCTTTCTTTCTTTCTTTCTTTCTTTACAATAAGACCATGATTTTTAGCAATGTTTTATATTTTCAACACATTTGTGATATATGGTCATATAGTTCAGAACTTCAATGTGCAATTATTCTCTAAGAATTCTTGAAGATCCTAACTTCGTATTTGTGATCGGAAGAATTTCTTCGAATTAGTGATAAGATCTAGTTTCTATATTGTAAGGTTCCTACTATTTTCAAGTTATTAGTTTTTATTGAATGGATGATCTAGATCTTCATGAGAAAGAAAACCTGTCATGGTATTGTATCAACCACTTTTTCTCATCCTTTACGTCTTTCTATATCTACCCATCCGCAGCCCATGGTTTTGACAATGCAAAGCAACTCAATACCTCATTTTGTTAGTTATGGAATGATTGAGAATAACATATATGAATCCAATATAGTGATAAGTTTAACTTGAAATAGAATCCAACTTGATCAACTGCCTCCTAAATTGAATTGGTCAGTAGAAGAGAAAGAGAAGGAGAAAGAAAAAGAAAAAGATCAAAACAAGCAAAAGGAATCATTAGGTGTGAATGAAGGACTACCTCATATCATCTTCACATCAATGTGCTACAAGATTACAACTTAAAAGACACAATTCTAGCTAACTGGATAAACATATATGAGGGTATGGATAGAGATCTAAAAATTAATGAGTTCTAATTACTGAAAAAAACGTGTGTGATGTTACTAGTACAATAAACCGTTACTCTGATTCACCCGACTTTAACACTTCGGAATATCGGATTAAACACATTAGATTCCTAATACCAAAATGTTGCTGTAATCCTTTAATTCTTTTACAGGCATGCATATTTGATTATGGAATCGACAACCAAAGAAGATCAAGAACATGAATGAGATCACAGAGCCCAAAAGGAGAATCTTAGTGATAGACTGATAGATGCCTTGGAAGGAGGCCTTATATTCTGTGTTATCTAACAAAATCTTTGGCTTCCTTATGTGACAATAGAAATGGTGTCATGGAGGCTCCACTGTCCTCCTCACATTGGTGGGTGGTACCTGGTTTTCTTGAAGCCACCAGTTTTTCTGTTTTGTTATGAAATCATCTTCAACTTGGGGATCATTTTGCTGGTGCCAAAGTGGGTCCTTGAAGAAAGGTAGAGATAGGATTTGCTCCTTTAGTGTGTCACGGGAGAGAGATTTGGGGATTCAATTATAGAATGTGTTTCCTATTCGATTATCAAAATTTATGAAAATTTCCCTTGATGAATTATATACCTGGAACTGAAATCTGGGTTTGGTTCATTACTGTCTAATAGTTTTGTTTTGGATAGTAAATTTTGACTGTTGTATCTATACCAAAGATCTGAATAGGATTTAGCATGTCCAAATTTTTTATAATTTCTAATTTTCTATGATATTATACAACTCATTAAGTTTGGGAAGATTCTCATATTTATTTATTTATGTATTTATTTTTTGTAATATTGTCATTATGATGTAATCGAATAAAGAATTTGAAAAAGAAACCCCGATTGAATCAGCTGACTAGCAAAACACTATAATTCTTTTAAGTATAATGATCACGATTAGAAATAAACGAGACATGGTGGATCTTTCATTAAGAACAAATTTGTTTATACGTAAGTAACAATTTGAACTGTGGCTATCTTTTAACCACTATAACCAGTCGAGTTGGTAAAAGTTTAGGTATCGAACCACCATACCAAGGCTCGAATCATGTCAACGATAATATCCTAATCTATCCTTAGTGATTAGGGGGAGAGAATGCATTATGACATGATCCGCTCGCCAGTCGAGTTGGTAAAAGTCTAGGTATCGAACCACCATACCAAGGCTCGAATCATGTCAACGATAATATCCCAATCTATCCTTAGTGATTAGGGGGAGAGAATGCATTATGACATGATCCGCTCGTCACAAATTGGTCTCTAAAACCAAATGTTGTAGTTCTTTTTATTCGGAGGGTTTCAAACTTTATGGTTTAGCTTGTGAATGATACATTTCACTAATGAAGTAATAAGTGGCAAGGAGGATAATCTAACTAGTATCTAGTGTAAAATTATTCTCATTTTCCATGATAAATTGAACTGAATTAAAACCTCAATCCAAGCCCCTATCGATCACCGGTAATTAAGTATTTTTCATCATTTATTAGAAACCGAATTTGGTCGAATGACTTACTAGGAATACCGTAATTCGTATGGTAAATGATCGCAATTACGACTAAATATAGGTGACAATGGATCTACTATTAGTAGCAAAATTTTGTTCTTGAAGTAAATACTTGGTCCGAAAGAGTAACTATACTTGAAGAAGGGGTATATTGTCCTTCGTTATTATTTGTTTCTTTTTTTTAAAACGTGGGAGATGAGGCAAGATCCAAACTAGATCGATAAGAAATATTATGTATAACTAATTGATAAGGCAGATAACCATTACCAATGATAATTTGGCCTTGAAATGTGGCTCGTTTCATTCATAATGTAGATAACCATTAGCAGACGATGATGATAATTTGGCCTTGAAATAGGCTTGATCCAATGCCTTTTAAATTATCTTACGAATATTTGTTCATAAGAAAAAAGAAAATTATCTTCCGAATATTATTATTGCATACATGCAATGCAAACCTTGAGCAATTTCACTTTCAAGAAATGCAGTGCCTTGCAACTCACTACATGGACCACAATATATTCACTATCCAAGAGAATCCCATGCACCACTTTTTTTCACCTTCTCAAGTTAGGGTTTTGGTGGTGAATTCCATGTTGGGAATTTCTTGGTCTGCTCCATGCATGCAAATATAGACTGCGTCGGTGTTAGTTTCAGAGGGGTCCCATGAAGGCTTGAAAAGCCAGCCCTAGATACCCAAAAATGAAACAATCCAACAATGGTGACAATCAGGACTGACTTGTAGCTCCATTTGGTAAGTAATGGGAGAGAAAATCTGAGCTGAGTGGGCTTTGTTTGGTGGGTGAGAGCTCTAGTTTTTAGTTGTCATGATGGTGAGCAAGTTTAGTGAGAGCTAGAAATCAGAGAGAGAGAGAGAGCTCATAAGAGTCGGTCTAGCAAGGAAACGAGGAGTGGAGCGAGAATTTGGGCGACAAATTTGACAGTATATTAGTATGATTCATAGTGCTCTAGATTTGCACATATGGTTTGAATTAAGAAAAAAAAATAGTTAGCAAAAAGGGAGAGATTTTTTGGTCATAAATTTGCATATATATACAGCTCCACGTCTCTCAGACAAAACCAACTAGAAGTGAGAAAAATCTGAAACTCTCCCACACTCAAATTCCTCATCTTTTGCCATCTTTGTTTGTGCTAAAAACGTGCCTAGGCTTTTGGGTTTGTTCCCCTCTCTCTGCGAGATTTTTGGGTAAAATCTTAAATCCCTCCCACACAGAGATCGGTTTGTTTTCAAATCATGGTTCTTCAAAATCCAAGATTTGGGTCCTTCTCTCTCCGATCTTTGTTCTTTCTTTCATAACTCAAAACACATGATCAGATTTAAAGGGTAGAGGGGGGAGAGGTTAAGGTAGAGCATGAAAGAAAAGCTCTCTCTCATGCTTTCTGGGTTTTTGATCCCACATGCATTCTTGCAATCTGTGTGAACTTGTAGGGAGTGTGTAGGTTGGAAATATAGCAAAAATGGGTGTAGAGGAGAAAACCCAACAGTGTACTAGTCCTACTGGTGGCTTTGGTAGATCCTCAAATTCCAAGAAGACTAATAAGCAAAAGAAAGTGCCACAGAGAGGTTTAGGTGTGGCTCAGCTTGAGAAGATCAGATTAGAAGAACAGCAAAAGAAAGCTGCTTCTGTTTTGACATCACCAACCCCCACACCTGCCTCAAATTCCTTACCTTCACCAACCAAATCATCTCCATGTGTTCCTAATCCTGCTCCCATTAGACATTATCAACCACCCTCTTCAATCTCATTTCCATCTCTGCCATCACTGGATCTGCCCTCACCAAACTCGATTTTCAGGCCACCCAATGCCGAGGTTGTTCGAAAACAACAGAACAGTGTGAGTGCTGTTCCATTGCCTAACAATGGGTTTGAGATTCCGGGACATGGAAATGTTGTTGTCCCCAACTTTTGGAATCCCAATTGTGAGTACAATGGTGCTGATCTCAATAAGGAGAGTTCATCAGGAATCTTGGATCCCGGATTCGCATTTCGGCCTAGTTTGAATAATTTGCCTACTTTTGATCACTCCAACCCGATTTGGCCTCTTCCCAATTTTCAGAGAACACAGCAATTTCATCACCAACCACAACCACAACCACCACCACCACCTCCTCCTTCATTGGTAAGAATCATGTTATTTTTTAATGGGGAAAAGAAAGAAATGACTATCCCAAGTTTGATATATGTTTATTAGTATTTTTTATGTGGTATTTTGGTGTGTGTAGGTGAATGTATCATCAGCTACTTCATTATCATCATCATCATCTGTGCTAAACTTTCACACAGAGCCCCCTTCAAACCAAAGCTATTACAGCAACTATACTACACCAATGTGGTCTGAGGAAGAAAGGGTATGATCATCTCTCTAAATTTAGCCATATGATTGTTTCTCCGAGTAATGTACTAGTATTGTTTTATCCATTTATTTATTTTTACAACGGAAAGTAGTACAACTGTTTTTTCTGATCACGGAAGGCATTGCACTGACACTGATCCGCTTAGATTTTGTGAGTGTGAATCATAGTCTTGGTTTTGTATAGAATTGTAGCTGTATTTTGTTGCCTTAGACTTGGATTTGAGTGGAATTTGTTTTTGTTAATTAGGAGTTACCTAAGAGAGTGTTCTATGTTTTGAACTTTTGATTAATGTGGAGTATATTTTGAATGTAGTAGATGGTTGGCATGAAAAGGCCATATCCCTTTTCTCAAGAGATTGATGCCCCCTCAATCAACTTCAAATTCCCAACCTTTGTTGCTCCTCCGATGAGAACAGATGAAACTACTTCCTGTGGGAACAGAGGAGGCACCTACAATTTAGACCCTGGATGCAACTCAATCTTCAGGTTTGAGAATATTCATCTTTGTGATCCATTTATATCTCCCAGGCCATGGTTCCTTACATGGTTTTTATTTGCACCAATTTCAGAGAAGGCCCTACATGCTCAACTTCCATTGCGGAGTCCAATTCAAAGATTAGCATTAAAGAAAATGGGAGTGTTAATGGAGATTTTCTCACACTTGCCCCTCCTACAAGTAATAGGGCATGTCCAAGCCAAAAGTTCAGTTTTCCTCCAGGTTATCTAGCATTCCATAACCCTGAAGTCCCCAATTTCGCCTCGTTTCCTTATCAAGTAAGATAATTAAACAGATACACTCACTTCTCATTCACGAGTTTGCTTTAGTCTTGTCATTTCATTCTCTAATTGCTTCTACTGAATCGTTACAGGGAAGTTCAGAAGATACAATTTTTCAGCCAGGACCAAGTGGTTCAAATCCACAACAGGCTTTCTACACCTTCATCCCACCAGCAAGAGCACAACTTGTTAGACCAGCAGCAACCATAAACAATTGTAATGGTGATGTAGGAGAAACTGTTGATCTCAATTTGAAGTTATAAACTTTGCCAGGCTAGTTGTTCTCCATTCAGTGAACCATGCATAGAAAATTTATAGGCTTTTCATAAAGTTCTACCGAGTAGGGTAGATATGTTTAAATTTGCATATGTAAGCTTGAGCCTTGTGAAAGCGTGGGATAGTTGATAAAGAAAAGGAAATGGAGATTTGTCAGTTTGAGTGGTTAGACAACATTTATGAAAGCCTTCTCCAGAAGAGTGGTGGGTTATGCTATGGAGTTATGTGGTTTATGATTTGCTTTCTTTGGTAGGTGGATGATGGATGAATGACTCAAGGCACTGGTTTGCTAACCAACTCTAGCTTGTGGATTGTGGAAAATCTGATTGTGTCATTGTGATTTGTCCCATCTTCCTTCATTAGAATCCATAGATCTGACCTTCATGAACTTAGGTTCTTATTTTTATTTATATTTTTTGGCTGCATAACCACGAGAAGAGGAGGAATTCGAACACGAATGGGGTGAATGCAGGGTTACAAGTTACACAGTTACTAGATGGTGGTGCTTGGAGAAATCAAATCGCCATGCTGATCCATGTTCAACGAGTTGTCAAGTAGAAGTAGAAACTTGTTACATCGAATTGAAAAAACATTGCCTCATAATAGTATTCGATTCAAGTTTCCGATACTAACATGCCTGGAGGGAAAGGAAATCATGGAGCAGCAACCTATGGATCTCCATTCCAAAATCTTGCACTGTCGGGTGAAGACTACATGATCTACTATGGCCTTGTTAGCTCACTGGCAACCGGGACTAGTGCACTTGAAGTCTATGACCAGCCAAAAACAAAATCCAGAACATAAATCAGTGCCACAGAGAAAGGATAGAGTATGAAAGCAATTGATGATGTCCAGAGAGGGAAGGTGGTGCGTAAACTGGCAAAAACACCCATCACAGTGCAGACAATAAGAATAACCAAAACTTCTGCCGAGAAATCCCATGTTAATTCCCTGAAGTAAACCAGGGCCAAAAATACCGACAGGCAAAGCACATTCTTCATGGTTACTGAGCCATACAACTGCCAAAATGAAATGTTGTATTTCAGCATTCAGCAAAGATGCTATCGAAATGAAATGTCGGCTGATAGCAGAGAAAGCTATACTTTAAGCTATCAAATTATATACGCAGCATTCAACTCCAATAGATAACTTATAAACACAACTATTATATATATGAGGTATTGTATGTTCTGCAGGGTGATATAACATAAGAGGATTTGTGAGAGATACAAACCTGAGAAAATGTCAAAGAAGCAGTTCGTATCTTTTTTCGGCTAGCGAATGTTATTGCAGACACACCCTCACTAGCAGTAAACAAAGGTAGCACAATGAATGAGACGAAGAAATTTGGAATGCTTGTGGCCTCTGAGAAATTATCAACCACGTCAACCAAAGGTTCTGCAACTACAGCCGCAATAAGAGTTCCTACCAACAGCATTCCTATCGCTTTAAGGAAGGCCACCTTGAGATTTTTCCTTCCCTCAATGGCCTCTTCACTTTGATCGCTAGCCGCCAGAAGATCATGCTCTTGCTTTGTTCTCTGTAGATGAATTTCCATGTAGTTAGTACATCATCATGGAAAAGAGTTTTAGTGTTTCAATAAGCAAACCTTACCGAGTGGAAATCAGTTAAGAATTTACGATCAGAGGGAGAGCTGGAATTTGCAACACGCTTTGCCACATTAAGCCATTTTGAGACACCATTAAAAAACTCATGACTATCAACGCGAGAATCGCGTGAAGTATCAAATTCTTGCATCAGTTTTTCCACAGCATCATCCTTGTTCAACTCTATTTGATCAAACCGGACTCCTATAATGAGTGCTCTTAATTCAGTAGCTGAAAGATATCCATCATGATCCTGATCAATTGTGTGAAACAACCTGGAAATGCATATGATCAGAAGTTAGAACAACCTCTAATAACAAAAGAAAAGAGGCAACAAGCCAACAATGTCTAAACAAAAAACAGCACGAAATACTAACTTGTCTATAACTTCTTTGTTCGGTTCACCATCATCGTCAAGAAGCCATCCCAACGCACGCATCTTCAGATGTTGTAAGATTCCTGATATAACATGCTTATGTTTTGCATAAGCAATATGTCTCTTCTGGACCCATGGCTGAGACACCTGCACCAACAGTACTAACTCATATATATACCAAGCTCTAAAATTCTCATTAAAAAAAACAGTGAAACAAATTATGGTTAGTTACAAAAATGATGATGTGAGTGAATCAAAATTGGCTCCAAAACTAAGACATGGCTGCATACAACCCAGTTACGTTCCATTTGAGTGGGAACCTACAAAACCAATGAGACATGTATGAAAATCATACATTCATACGTACCTGATAAACACAATACGACACAAATAGCGTGACAGAGACGATTAGAGCAACCAAAACTGCTATGCGTCTTGCTGATGTCGAATTGAGAAGCTGCGGTAGCTGAACTATAAGGAATGGAATGACAGAGACAGCCATAATCCTTGCAGAATAGCTAGTCCAGATGTCAGTACTCACACCAGAACCTGCAGTTAGAAATAGTTCTTATATGAATCAGGGATTTCTAAATTATATCATTCCTCAAGTGAGAAACAGAATCATTTTAAAGACACAATCAGCAAGCCGTATCTGAATTAGCACGTCAAGTAATCCATTTTTTTGTTCAAAAGAAGCATATTGCGGATTGATTCCTTCCATTTCCATTCGACCATTTGTTTAAATACATTTCTTCTACTGACAGAAAAATTACCATTTCTGATTTTCTCTGTTTCTAATTCTTTATGACTATATGTTTTAGATGGCAAGTGCTAACCAAAAATGTAAAAGTAATTTTAAATGGACATACCAGTGAAATTAAACCCTTTAGTGTCCTTGTTATCTTTGGCAGTGGAATCCTCAATATCGCACTTGCCAACAACAACACAGGATCCCCATATCAGTGAAAGAACCAACACTGTTGAACCAGCAAGCAACCCAATTCCCACAGACACCTGACTTTGCGCAGTTTCTGTACTCCCAGAGAGTCCAGATACTGAAAATAAAAGGGCAGCAAATACATCAGAAGCAAGTTAGAGCTAATTGATCAGTACATTAGCATCGATCTATATAGAGCAGTTAAACTGAAATTCAGAAACAAAAAAGAGGTGCAGGATAAAGATGGAAGACTCACCGAGAATGAGCATGGCATCAGGAAGAGAAGTGAGGACAGGGAGGAACAAGCCTCCGACGATACCGGGGCCGAGAATCTCAAGCAGAATCTCGCTGCCGCTGGAGAGCCATTTGGCTGCGGAATACATCAAGTAACCATAAACCAGCATGAGGAACAAGTTTCCAAGAACAGTGGTGGTGCATGGCATGAAACCGTAGGTCTCCTCACACGTCAACTCCGCCGATGTTAAAGGTTTGAGACTGAGGAGGTAGGATGAGGTCTCGTAATTGGGTTTGCTAATCCCATCGGAGACTAGTTCTGTTGAGGATTTACGGTAAGAGGTGAAATGGCCTTGGACATTGCTGCATAGGGCTAGCAAGAGGAGGAGGAAGAAGAAGGGTACGTAGGGCTTCATAGACATAGCTAAGCTAATAGTATAGCTTCATCAGTAGCCTGAAAGTATATATGTATCTGAAAATCCGAATGCAACATATCAGAAAAGGAATCTTGTGTGAGTGAAGTTTGAGATAGACATATGTGTGGCGTACGTAGAAGAGAACAAGAAAAATGTGGAGCAGGAAATTTAAGCAGTAGCTGACAACTTCAGAGTTGAGACAATCACATGTGTGCAAGGAGTACACAACGATTATGGAAATTTTGATAGTTCAAAAAAAAGAAATCTCGATGGATATATCGAGATTATATCGAATATCGATGGAAATTTTACCAAATTTTATCTAAAAGTTGTATATTCGACCAAAAATAAACTAAATATAAAATATCGGAAAGATATGAAAATTAATATTTGAGGATATTTTAGATATTTTACTCCTTGCATGTGTGTTTCCTGTTCACCTGTGATTTCTATTTGGAAAATGATTTTGGCCTTAATAAGGCCTAAGATTTTTGGCCTTAATCTTAGGTGGGTGGCATGCTATGTCACCTAAACACCAGTGGCGTAGCCACAATAGGGCCAAAGGGGTCAATTGACCCTTCTCAATTTTTTACCATGTTTCTAATTGGTTGAATTTTTTACATCTTATTATACATATTATCATAACATTACATATTTGACCCCTATGACACAAAGACAAATATAGAAATATAAGCCAATCTATATTTATTTTCTTAAAACATTGGACTCAAAAATAATAGATGTCTTCTGCCAAACACTTACAAATCTACCTAAAAGGCTAAACCCTATCATGTATTTATTTTTTTTCTTCATTTTTATTTTCAACTATCTTTTTCTTATTTTTCTGTCTTAATATTCCAAGACTACGTACATCGTCGTCGCATGTCAGCCTTCGTCTCTATTCCATTTCGGCATTTCCCATAATTTAGCATTAGCTAAAATTGTTACTACCCATGCGAAATAAATTAAGATTATGGGACTAAGTTATACATGGGTTCAAATCTACTATAAATCTC
>NC_020493.1:10215697-10232238 GCF_000184155.1 Fragaria vesca subsp. vesca | reverse complement strand
AATTCCTTCCCAATAATAGCTCTAGAATGACTATTATGCCTAAGAAACCATTATTTAGAATTTTATGCGGTATATGAAAAGTTATCTAAAATTTGACCCTCTTGTAAAAAGTTTCTAGCTACGCCACTGCTAAACACACCACCAATCAAAAAGATCATGACATGTCATTTTTAAACAAAATACAATCATATCCTTCCATTTATTCTTCCCGGCGGGAACAGCCACAGCTATTTGCAGCAAGTACTTGGTGGCCAACGGGCATGAATAGACAGCTCAAGGTGGACTCTTGGCATATATGATTGATTTTTTGTGTAGATTCCAAGTCCGGTACAGGAAGTTCTTGTACATTTAAAGTGACATCACAATTTTGAGGGCTATAACGACAAAATAATGAACTATCTCTCGGCATTCATTTATTAATACAAGAGCTACAACAACAACCTTCATGCTAAAACAATTAATAAAACTGTATAAATACAAGGGGGAGGAACATTTTGCCCAGGAGAGTGAAATTTACACACATGTTACAATCCATGTTACACATAAGGGGAGAAACATTATGCATTCCCCACTTTACAATCCACACTCACTTTTCTTATATAGTTAAAGATTTCACAAAAAGACAACACACATGTGAATAAAGATAAAATCAAAATTACTATAAGATAAAAGAATGAGTGTGGATTTTAAATATGAGAGTGCCAACTTTGCCTAAACCTCATAATAATATAACAAGCACAATTTAGTAAATATTGCATCATTTGTTACTCGATTTACTTATATAATTTTGGTCCGTTATAGGAAGTTCTTGTGTATAGAGCATATTAAAAGTGACATTTTTTTTTTTGAATAAATGGCTGGTGCGGCTGCCCTCAAGCTATCATTAATGAAACCGTGGAATACAAGGGAGGGACATGAAACCTAAACTCCTGATTATAAAGACCCGAAATAATATCGAGAATCTCTACAACGTACATGTATTCAAACAAACACAAACTAACAAAGAGTATTACTCTAATGACGACACTATTTGTTTTTGTCACAGCGGTGACATAATGGAAAGATTAGTAGAGATGTACCATGATTACATATCTTAATGTATAATAATACAACTTTTCTAAAAGTGAAATTTTGAGGAGGCATAAAGGTATATGATCATGAAGTATCACTTGGCTTGTCATGTGGTGGTCTGGACTAAATATTTTTTTTTTAATACAAGAGCTAAAACAACAACTCTAACGCTATAGCCATATGATTAAATCGGGGGCATGGTTAACCTTTGTTCATTTTGCCGGGAATTCTCTTCTTGACATGGATGCCGAGGAGCGAGGGCAGCATTGAGGATGCTAGAAAGGTATTTGACCCGTTTGGTTGAGCGAGGCATTGTTTCTTGGACTACGATGCGTAAGGGATACGCCCAGCATGGGTTGGGAAGGAAACTGTGCAGCTCTTGAAGAAACGCTTAGGTTTGGAATTCAACCTGATTGTATATTTCCTGTGTTCTTACTGTCTGTAGCCACTCTCACCTCTTGAATGAAGGACAGTACTATTTTCACTTGATGAGGAAATAGTTCAAAATAGAACCACAAGTTTTCCGTTATGTTTACAATGGTTGATCTTCTTGGCCGAGCAGGTCTTCTTGATAGAGCTGACAAGTTCATAAGAGCCCACTGAACCCACAGCAGATGGATGGAGAGCCTTGCCAGGTGCTTGTAGGATGCACAACAACATTGACTTGCAAATTTCACAGTGAGAAGTTTGCACTTGCATTTGCGCTTCTAAACCCTAAACCCTCTTGGATTCACCATCCGGATCAAGAAGAACATCAAGGTTTGTGGTGATTGTCATTCAGCAATCTTTGTGAGCGACACCAATCGGTTCCATCATTTTCGTGATGGCTCTTGTTCATGTTGGGACTATTGGCAGCGCTAATTTATGCATAGTTAGCATCCTGTAGTTCACATGCTTGTGTCTTAAATACAAAGAGGGATTATATTCAAGGCTTCTGCATACATCTTAACTTCCATAAATCATTAGATGGTCACTGGTTCTTTCAGGATGCAGCTTCACGTACAAGGTAACGGCATATTACTGCCAGCAATGCTATGCCATAGAATGCCATAAAAAACTTGGCTACAGTCTCCTGCGATTCTCATGATTGGTGGACTAAGGAAATGTGATTGAGAACATTTGGTAACATTCTATTAATGAGATTAAGATTGGTGGACTAAAGAAATGTGATTGAAGACATTTGGCAACATTACATGTAACTGATATTAATGAAATTATGACCTCTTGCTTCAATCATCTCATTCTCGGTTACAACCTAAATCCTCCCGATCACAAAATAGCTGATGTTGTTAATTAAGGATCAATGAGGTCTGCAACCAAAAACTTTTCAGTACAACTCCGATCCCCAAAGGAGATCACAGAAGCCATAGACCAACATCAAATATCAAAATGAGCCTTTAACATATATTGAGAAAATTGGATACTCATGTATGACCCAGACCAGATACACATCTCACCAAGTTGCTAATGGAACTGAATGCCTACTCGCAATGGTAATATTATTAAAGACTAAATCATAAGAAACAAACAGAATGAAACCTATGAATCCATATGACGTCCGGAGTCTATGACCAGCCAAAAATATAATCCAGAACGTAAACCAGTACCAGGGAGAATGGGTAAAGTAGGTATGCGATGGAAGTTGTCCAAAGAGGGAAGGTGGTGCGTAAGCTGCCAAAAACACCCATCACAACACAAACGATAACAATGACAAGGACTTCAGCTGAGAAGTCCCATGTTAATCCCCTAACATAAACCAGGGCCAAAAATACCGATAGGCAGAGGACGTTATTCATGGTCACTGCACCATACAACTGCATAAGATACACAAGGAAAGGAGGTTATATTTTTTCATTCACTAGGTCAACCATTAATGTTAAAAATAAATAAAAAAAGCACACAAACAACCAGCAGAAAAGCGAATTGAACCATTTTCTTTTCTGCTTCTCTATGTAAATTTTATGGTTTCCATGCGATCATAGATAAAGAGAAGAGATAAGACATACAAACCTCAGAAAATGTTAGCGAGGCAGTCCTTCTCTTTTTACGACTGGCAAAGATTATCGCAGATACAGCCTCACTAGAATTAGTAGCCAGGGGTAGTGCTATGAATGAAATGAAGAAAGTTGGAATGCTTGTGGCATCTGAGAAATTATCAACAGCATCTACCAGGGGATCAGCAAATGCAGCCGCAATAAGAGTTCCGGCTAACAACATCAGCCCCGCTTTGATCGAGGTCCTCCTGGGATTATCAACACCCTCAACAACCTCATCACTTTGATCTTCATCCACCCCCACAAGATCATGCTCTTTCTTTGTTTGCTGTATATATATTTCCAAGTGGTGAGTTGCCTATAATCATAATAAAGTCCTAAAGTCTCAATAAGAAAATCTTACCTCATGGAAGTCACTCAAAAATTTCATAGTGTGAGAACCAGAGGTAGTTTTGGAGTCTCCTGCATGTTTTGCCTCATTAAGCCATTTTCGGACACCAGCAATGAACTCATCACGCGATATGTGAGAATCACGAGAAGTATCAAAATCTTTCATCACTTTATCTACAGCATCATCCTTATCCAGCTCTATTTCATCAAACCGGATTCCAACTATCAGTGCTCTCAACTCAGCTGGTGAAAGACGATCATCTCTGTCCACATCAATTGTATGAAATAACCTGACGTTCACAAAATCAGTACAGAAACCAGTTACAACAATCTCCAGGAATTAAAAAAGGCAGAAAAGTAAAGACATCGAGAATTACAGGAAAATTCTATAAAGTCTAAACAACACTAACTTTGTTACAACTTCTATATCGAGTTCACCATTATCGTCAAGTAGCCTTCCCAAAGCACGCATCTTTAGATGTTGTAGAAGTCCTGATATAACATGCTTGTGTTTTGCATAAGCAAAGCGTCTCCTCTGGATCCACGGCTGAAATACCTGATACCAACAACAAAATATATGAAAAATTGACATTAACTCAAATAAACAGAGAGTCTCAAGAAAATTTGGAACACATTACAGACTGAATAAGAACAGGTTCAGAACCAATTTGCATAAATGGCAACAATCAAGGCCAATTCCTATAAGAGATGAACCGAGAGAATGAAAAGGGGGTTCTGCTTCTCAGAATAAAAGGTTGTTGGAACATAATTTTCAGTGTTGACATTACTATCATTTGAACAAGTAACAACCTCAACAGATCTAATCACGTGCAAGATGTCAAGCTAAGCTATATAAAGTAAGCGTAGTAGGAGATAAGATCACATTCCATAGAATGGTTTTGAATCCATTCTATTGATATAGACAGAAATCATCCTGCTGTAGAACGAAATGTACATACACCTAACAAAGATATAGAACAACGAATACCCCCAATTTGGGCCCAAAAGAGTTCTCTCAACTGTATGTGATGTGACTGATGTCCAGTGACCTTTCTTTATGTTTTCTAAGACAAATACAAACAAACTAAAATAACAGCAAGAAGAATGATTAAAGTTGCTAGATATGCACCATTAACTAAATGAAGGAAATAGCCGTCTATAATCTAGGCGAAAGATTAGTTCAACAAACACGTCTTTGTAAGCCAGCAAATTGAAAACTAAAACACTTCTCAGACAAACAATACACGTTATTTCAATATATGACAGTTACCTGATACGTGCAGTATGATATCAATAGTGCAAGAGAGAAAATTAGTCCAATTAGCACTGCCCACTGTCTTGCTGCAGTGGAACTGAGGAGCTGCGGTAATTGAACAATAATAAATGGGATGACAGATACAGCCATTATTATTGCAGAATAGCTAGTCCAGATATCAGTACTAACACCAGAACCTGAAATTATGAAGAGATTTAATTAATTTATCCATACTAGATATTTCCCTTTTATTCTTGAGTGAGAAACACATTCATCTGAAAAGTCTAGGTCAGGTTGGCATATAGCGTGAACCCGTACACTAAATCTACTACAAATGCGATCACTTATTTAGTAATGTGCAAAAGTTACTGCATCAAAAGCATCACTGACTGCATGTAGGCATAAGGTAAATACTGTTTACTTAATTTATTGCTGTAGTCAAGATCCTTTTGAAACACATAATAAACCCCAGGAAATGTAAGTTTTTTCAATTGCATATACAATTCCAGTTTGTTTGTTAAAATCATGAATTGTTGTGAAGCAGAGACTGGGAAGGTATATTAGGGCCCGGAGAAGGTTACAACTCTATCACAAGGACCGAGCAGAAAAGGATGCACCCTTGACATGAATTAAGCATAAGCCAAGAGTCACTGCATTTTCACAATTCATCTAGAAATCTGAGTACCTAAATAATTCCTCAGTGCAAAAAGTGCATATCATATCTAAGAATCCATTTATCGTAGATGGCTAGTAGGATCCAAACAACATGAGAAGAAGACATGGAAATACCTGTTAAGCTAAACCCTTTAGTATCTTTGTTATCTCTGGCAATACCATTCTCAATATCACACTTGCCAATAATAACACATGAACCCCATACTACAGTGATGAGCATTACAGTCGACCCAGCTAGCAAGCCCATTCCAACAGAAACCTGATCTTGAGCTGTTTCCGTACTCCCAGAGAGTCCCGATACTGAAAACAATACAATACAGCGTATCAAAAACAAATAGTAGCTACTTATTATTTGATCATCTAATTAACAAAAAAATGCGCACAAAAAAAAACACGAGTATCCACAAATTCCAACAGGGGCAGACAAGTCTGATGTGGAAGACTAAAGGTAGAAAGAGATCGATCAGATAATATAACGTCTCCCACTTTACACATACAAAACTAGGAATGAAGGAACCATCCTCATGTCCTCTTTATTCTGTTTCGCTTCTGTCTTCCTCCTTCACTTTTATTAAGCCAAACACAGTCCAATTCAATGAGATTCCAGAATGTATTCCGGCAAAAAGAGAAGTCCATTCATATGGGACAAGGATAAAGCAACCAGATCGAAATGACAAATCACAATTCACAAGTGGGTCTTTTCTTATTGTAATTCTTCATCTAAGGATTTCAGAAAGCGCACACTATATTATAAGATTTATATTCCTTCCCACTAAGGATTCACAGTATAAACTGTAAAGTGCACTATACCAAAAATCCCACTTATTAAAAAATAAAAATAAAAATAAACATTTCAAAACAGAGAGCTTGAAATACAGGAGTCGGAAAAGGTGACAGGGGTATGTAATTTTCTTCAGAAAATGTAATTAGCAAATACAATTCCTAACGTCCTTTCATGCGTCTACATGTCTATAACCCACTATAAACCGGACCCTATAACCCACTAGTAAAAAAACACCTTACAAAACCCAACTTGGACGGCTGTATAAGATTCAATACGAAAAATGTAATATCTGGCTGATATTATTTTCGTTTTTTGCGGACCAAACAAAATTGATAAAAGAAAAAGAAAAAGGACTGACCGAGAATGAGCATGGCGTCGGGAAGAGCGCCGAGAATGGGGAGGAACAAGCCTCCGATAATCCCGGGGCCGAGAATCTCGAGGAGAAGCTCGCTGCCGTGGGAGAGGTAGGTGGCGGCTGTGTACATGAGAGCGCCGTAGACGAGGATGAGGAAGAGGTTGCCGAGGACGGTGGTGGTGCAGGGCAAGAACCCGTAGGTCTCGTCGCAGGTGGACTCGGCCTTCAACAAGGAGGGGCGGTGGAGAGTGAGAAAGCTGCTGGAGGTGCCGGATCGGTGGACCCCATCGGAGAGCAGATCCAATCGAGGCTCGGGGAGGCTGAAGCGGCCGTGGGATTGGCCGCAGAGGATCAGGAAGGAGAAAAGGAGGAGGAGAGGGACGAGTTTGGACATGGCTGGCTGAAGGTGGTGGTTCAGCAGCAGAGGAGCATAGTGAGAGAGAGAAGGATTTGATCGTGTGAGGTGGCGACAGGGGAGAGAGATAAAGAGAGAGAGGAGTTCAGTGTGTGAGACGTGTCTGGGTGTTTGGGGTGGGGACGTTAAGACTTAAGACGTTTCAGTTAACCTTTTCCAATTATGTCTATTAATTTTCGGAAATTATTTGAATTTTTACATCGTTTTATTTTTACAAGGAAACATTCTATTTAGTCTTTCCTCATTCGTCTTCTTCTATTCTATGATTTCTATCCGGGAGATATTCTCCTATTTTCGTTCGCAGTAGTTACTGAATTACTGATTTGTTTTTATACTAGAAAATGTGATGATCAGTTCAAAATACGTATTAGGATTTTCTATTTCCGTCATTGTATTAGATAATCTTAAATTTGTATATTTAAGAAATTAAATTTTATAATTCACACTTCATTTTCCTTTTTTTAGTAACTTATTTTTTGTCTTTTTTACAAAAAAATTTATCATAAAAGGAAAGAGAAAGTGTAAATTATAAAACTGTGAGTGTCAATCATATTTTTGTTTCAATTGTTTCTGTCTATTGCCTATTGGTAGAAAACTGTCGCTCTTCTTTATTGTTAACTGATCATTTATTATTATTTATTTTTTATTTAATAAAAAATTAGCGTGACAATCCTCGAATCATTCACTAATATGATTATCGATCGAGTCTTAATTTGTGATAATAATGAGCATTTAGAAAGATGCCCTAACGCTCGGAAATGGAAGAGTCGGTCAGCTAATTAAAAATTTCTAAGAATCTCCCCTTATAGAGTGAAATTGAAGTAAAAAAGATCTCCTACATTTCTGTAACAGAAGAAAAATCGTCTCCATTTCCAAAAGCCGAGACGAGATTTGAGTGATCTGTACGTCCTTTTCTTAACAGCATTGGATCTGACATTTCCCATCTTGTCCCATTTCTCACATGATTCCACGTGGCATATGATTAAGCATGGGATCCTACACGCTCTCGTGCGTCGGCAATCAAGTTTGAGCTCACGCGGCTACAAGGCGGCCATTTCATTTGACTTTTCATTTTCTCTTTCGGGGGTTGGTTTGACTCTTACTTTAGTAACCGGCCTAATCTATGAAGGGGCTCCACTCAATCTAAAACCCATTCTCCTTCACCGTTTAGAAGAGATTGATGTGTTGAAAATTCATGTCACACTTTCTCCTTCTAACCACTAACAATAATTTAAAATTTAACTCTAATTAGTTTCGGCATGGTTACATAAAAGTTGATAGGTGTTAAAGTTCCACACCTAAGCTCTTATCAACTCAATTACATATGTTAGTTATAAAGCGAACAACTTTTAGCATACAAAGCTCGTAAGTTGTGGAAACAGTTTGTCGAATTTATAAAAAATAAAACGTAAAATTGCATGTCACCAAAATTTTCTAATACTATTTTCTAATACTATTATCTTTTTTTTTATATATACACAAATCGATGTACACACCAAATGATTATATGCAAAGACTAACGAAAGGAGCTAAGGAAGCAAAGAAATACCTATTCCATCGACATGAACACATACAAAGATCAAGGAAGTGGAGCAGAGAAATTCCTACACTATCGACAGGACCACAAGATTTTTGTAAGATATTTTTTCCATTAGTTGACAAGAAAAGCAAAGAATCATCATTATTTGAGGACTTTCTCCCACCACATCTTCTCATGTTCGATTATTAGTGACTGAAACTCTGCAAAAAAACAATAACCAACGACATACTGCATAAATATCTTTTCTTTACCTACAGGCCAATCCTGCATAACTTATGAACAAGCACATTACGTACATTGCTACCTGAAGAATTAAACAACAGTTGGTATATCAAGGAAGATATCAACTGTGGATATAAACGGTTGATTAGAATGTTGAACAGAAAAATCGACTGTCGAGGATATACTAGCGCAAAATCATCTGTAGTTACTCAAACTCAATACCTGGAATCATCTTTGCTTTGTCCATCATTCATCAAGGTAGAAGAAGATGATAAAATGCTCCTAGGCAGTTATATTTAAACAATACAATATAATACTATTAGATAGGAAACTTGGCAGTAAATATGAAGATATCACATTCTCTAACTACATCACCTGTACAGTTTGTATCTGGGTGAAAATGGATTTGGTCGGTAACTGTAGTACTAAAACTGAAAGACTGATAGCTTATAAATTTTAAAGGTACCGGTACAACGGTTAGCAATTAACTGTAAGTGTATGAAAAGGTACACAGGATTCAGACAAGGGAACTGTACTAAGATAAGTGGACCAGGTCAGAGGACCACTCCAATGCCAGTATAAGTGAGCTATTTGCTACTTGCCTGATCCAGCACAGAAGAGTCCCACAAACTAACCATCAAACGACTACAACCAGAAGAGTTACCTAACTATCCAAGAACTCCAACCAAAGAATCAGCTCTTATAAGAGGCATACCAAGTTCATCAAAATGCCTAGAACTAGTTCATCCCAACCAAGTCTTCGCTAAACAAGCAACTCTAGACCATTTCTTTAACAAACAAGGAAGTTTAGATCAAATGGACCAGAAGAAAAGGATTTTGAAATAACCAGTAAAGCTACAAAGTGGAACACATCACTCATGCTATTAAACAACATTTTCTTGACCCTGATCCTTTCAGCATGTAGACAAATTCACAATTTTCAATTTTTGTTATTTTTTATAGAGGATAATGTTTTGATTGGTCAAAACTCAATCCCATCCAGTGTAACATTATTAAATATCAGTAAAATGATATGTAGCCCACCTAATATGCCAATAAATATGAGCTGCTGTGTGAGCAGGCAATCTTGTTTATAACATTTTGTGATTTGATGACATTGTCTTTGTCAGGAATGCCAGATTATACAGTACGTGGAGGCATGGCCTCTCTACATCTATGTCGGTAGAGTTACGCAAACTTCGGAAATCTGTTGGTCAGCTGTGACCAACCAATCATCTTTCTCTCTTCTCTCTCCCTCTCTCTCTCTCTGGTTGGTCACAGATTTGTTGGTCAGCAAATCTGATTCCGCAAACTTCTCTTCAAGTTACTTCACTATGCTAAGCACCACGTATTAATGTATCACTAACACATCAGTCTTGGTTTTTAATATCGGACAAATGTTTCTTCTAAAACGAAAAGAACAAAATACACACATGTTTAACTTAAAGCGGAAACTTAAGAGACAAGAAATTGACAACTGAGTGCAGATTTCAAAATAACCTTAACTGCCAAGATATATGACAAAAATTGACTAAACCTAAGGTCTCCGATTAAACAAGAAAGAGAAAAATTTACAAATGGTAACCCAAGTAAGGCTCATTTATCATTTTAGTATACCAATTTTAAAAATTATAATATCAGCACCTCAACATCGAACATCAAGAACCTTTTAGTACCCTCTCTTCCTATCTCAAATAGTCAAATCCATGCCACAAAAATCCAGAAAGTATAAACAGTAACTTCAAATCAAAAGACTAATGAGCTACAAATTTGATTGAGTTGAATAATTTGAATCTGGGGCTGAAGTTGATGGAATTGTGGAGAACTTTCTTTCAACTGCATAGGTGAGGGGGAGGGTTGATATGCAGTTCAAGAAGTGCTTTAAGTTTCGGTGGTGGGACGTTTTTTTCATTTTGTGTGAGAGAGAGATCAATTATCCATTGAGGTCATCGTTACACCACTACTACTACAGACGATTGCCGTCCATAATACATATTACTACAACCTAAAGTCGCAATAGCTTGCTTTCCATCAAATATAGAAGGTTTTTTTTGTTTTTTTTTTTTTTGTAGTTGAACCACCAAAAATTTAGCTATAATAAATAATAAAAAACAAAAAACTGAGCTGAAATATTGAGAGACGAAAATATCCTTTGAGAAATGGACGTTTGACACCGTTATAGACGAGTATGTATTAAAATTGGTTTGAGTTTTAGTGTTGAGGTACATATGTGATAGTTTCTCAAAATGATAAATGGGTTGTTGGGGTACTATATGTAAAATTTACTCAACAAAAAAATGCTCCATCCCCCCCAACTACCATCACCAAAAAAAAAAGTAGCATTCCGTATCAGTTTCACCTTTGCTTTAACCTCTGTTAAGTTTACGAGCTTTAAACTCTCAGAACGAAAACAACAATATTACAGATTGATGGCCATTATAATCACTACCCCATAAACTGAACAACCTTAAATTGCCTAAACATATGTGCACAGATGAGGAGAAAAAAATGGTCACTGTTGTAAATTAACGTTGAAAAAAGTATTTTCTCAAATTAGCAGAAATTTAGTGCTTCAGAGTTCAGAGAGTAGAGATCATGAGAAATGTAGGGCAACTAAGGAGTAACCAAACAGACAAACACAAAATATAAAATTTGGGAAGCTAGGTGTATTATGGGTTCAATCACTTCAAATCTTCAATGCATGCTTGCCTACATGTATATAGGGTAAGATTTCAAATTTAAAAATAAAAATAATAAAAAAGCTGAAAGTTCTGTGCATGATTAAACATTAAGTCACAACTCACCAGAGTTCTTTTACTATCAAAGCAAATTAAAATAAGCTAAAAATTTGAAATCCTATTAATCGTCTTAGGAAGGAATTGTAGCCCAAAAATTGATTTGCACACCATCCATTTACAAATATATTGAATGTTGTTGGAAGGTTGCTAAAAGATGTTGATTGATGAGTGACTGCATGTGTTGGATGGCCGGCATTTATCATGAAGAAAAGTACATTGACGATAAGCAGATTGCAGAAATGACAGTGATGATTGGCTTTCACTAAGCAAAAGAGATTTTGTAGGGAAGAATTCATCTGTTGATAGAGGTAATGTATAGAAATTCCTAGAGGGGCAAACTTCAGGTACACTTACCAAAATTTTCCCGAATTTATATGTTGTTTACTTCCGTGATCTTTCAGTTTCTTTTTTTTGGTCATGAAACATATTTATAAATGCCCAAAGGCAAATGGAGGCCCAAACAAAACCATGAGTAGACCCATAAACAAGTCACCCAAAGTCAGATTTATAAAGAATCAAGACAAGAAAAAGACATTAAACTACACAAAATAAAGCCTACAACATAAAAGCCCAAGTAGCCCAATACATCCAAACCCTAAAAAAACTTTTTCTTCAACTGTAACTCGCAGCCGCCATGGAGGACTCGTCGCCAGAGCTCTGACGGAAGTCGAGAGCATGGATAGAGAACCAAAGTGGTCTGCAGAGGTGAGGATACGGCCGAAGCCGCCATACATTCTCCACTTGACCAATTATGAGAAGATCTCGTATAGAGGAACACCCACAACCAAACCAAAAAAGATCTCAGCCAAATGAACTCAAATCTGTAGAGGTGGTTGCAGAAGAAAACAAAATCCTCCATGACATGGCAAGGTAGAATAGAAGAAGGAGCTTTGTTAGTGGTTTGGAGATCTTGGAGAACAAGGGAAGACAGAAGCTTGCAACTCATCTTGAGCACAGATCTGTAAGTATATCTTAAGAGTTTTAGATGTAAGAGATAAACAGATTTGATCCAAAATTAGAGGTAAAATGAAGAGAAAATCACCACATGGGAGAGGGAGATCTGAGAAGAAGAAAGAAGGCTGGAAAAGGAGAGAGAAGCTAACGAAACAGTGTTTTTCTCTACATTTTTAGAGTGATTGTTATTAGCTCTCGTGATCAGTTCAGGTACAGTTTTCTACTGCCCACTAAGCTATTTTCCTAGAGCTTAAAGCTTGAAGTTGATAGAGGTTCTATAATAGCAGTCAAGGACAGTAGTCCATGCTTATGACTTGTGAGCTAATATTCCTTTTATCAATTTAACCATTCATGGTTAAGAGGAAAATCAGACAATGTGAGTAACAAATACTACATCAAACCAGTTCTGATAGATATTTCTAATTTAAATCGTTAGAATATGTACTAAATAGAAATCAAAGAAGAGAGTTTCAAACACTCACTCTGACATCTTTGGAGGCATGTGTCATTCCAGTTTGGTACTTGATGTTGGTTTACACAAACAGTCCGTGCACATGCATCAGCGCATGCATCAAGCTCAGAAACACCGCAGACTGTAACACAAGTATCAGGAATTGGGTCCTTTGAGAATGCACCAACTTTCTTCAGCATCCTCTTAGAAGTGCATACCCTCTCGCAGACAAAAATCTCATCAGAACTCTTCTCCCTTCCTCTAGCACTCTTTAATTTCTGTTGTTCATCACATCTTGTCTTCACTCCAAATGCGTATCCTGCAACCGCTGCAGGTATAGCAGCCAAAAGGGACCACCACACTTCCACCATCACCAAGTTAGAGGTCAATATCTTCTCAGCAGTCTATAAGACTATATCTGTTGTGAATTTGGTCAATATGTGTGTCAAAGAAACCCAAACAAGCACAGCAAACCAAGAGAAACAATCACAGAGAAAAGAACACAGATTTAAGAGCAAAAATTTTACCTACGTCCACTGGGCAGAAAACACTCTTCCACTATATTAATAATGGGTACATTAGACAGAATAAGAAAACAAGGACTCTCTCTTCTCTTCCTATCTCTCTCCTCTCTGCCCTCTCTCACCCTCTAACCGAGAATGGAATACACTTTGCTCTTTGTCTACAAAACCCCAAGAGCTGAACCCCTCTTAATGTAGCCATAAGGATATCAGATCTTTTCACCAAGTAGGAATCCTATTCCTATTAGTGGTAGACAGCAATGCCTCCTCCTTCTCTATATTACAGGTACCATCATCAATAAGGATTTAATTTCCTTATTAGAACACCATTCATCAGTAGGTGATAGCGACCGAAACCAGGCGTTTCAATTAAAAACCTTTTTGTGTTAATTGTAGTATATAGCAAATAAGGGTATCGTTACAAGCCGGGGATTGAGGGTACCTTTACAATTACGTTAATTACAAAACAAGAGAAAACAAAATATTATAGTACTAGAGATATGAGGTTTTGTGATTATAAACAAGAGAAAATAAAGAAACAAAATAAATCAGAAAACATCAAGATGGATGAGACGTTAGAGACTTGGAAATCCACCACCAAGTATGTTTCAAGACATGTTAACAACCAAAACTTCAATCATTAAGTCACAAATCGGTATCAATCAAGAATAAACCGTGAACGCACTGCTTAAGTCCTTATTACTTCCCTTCAATACTTAAGCAAGATGAACGCACCATTTCTAAGCCTTTAGAATAACCAATCAAGGTATAGACGCTATCCTATCAACAAATTATTCTAAGCATTAAGATCAATGAAAGTGATTGAACAAGTATGCAAAACTAGTGTGGAACGCCTACCTAGCATGCAATCCTTTTTATTTGATTTCACCTATTGTCCTATAGGTTTCACTACTTTGAAACAGACATTTTAACCGTTTAGGAGATTAATCAACCTATTTCTAGCCCCACTCACAAGTTCTTAATGTTCTATGTTGCGCATACATGAACATAAACAAGCAAGAGTTCTCCATAAACCAAAACCAAATAAACAATTTGAAAGACTCAATAATTTGAAACCAAGGTTCAAAACAATATCTAAAACATTCTTGGGGCTTCAAACCTTGCCCCTAACTAAGAGAATTCAGCCACACATGGCTGCAAAGACACACAAGGAGAATGAAAGATGACAAAGGAAAGATAAACCGTGGATGATGGAGAGATCAATGATGGCTTGGCGGTTTCCTTGTGCGAGTCTGCAACTATGGAGGTTTTGATGATGTGAGATCGCTGGCCTCCTCTCTAATCTTTTCGTCCTCTCTAATCTTCGTCCTCTCCTTTGCTGTGATTAGGGTTATAAAACCCTCAAAACTCGTCCATGGGCTTACCAATGTGGTCTGGGCCTCAAAATAGAAGTTTTGGTCCAAATCAGAAATTCGGGCAGACTGACCTTCGGCCACTCAAACGGTCATAACTTCTTCTCCAAAATAGGTATTGACGATCTGTAAAAAGTTCTGGAAAGTAGACTCTTGTAGCTTTCCATTGATATATGGCACATCTCCTAGATCATTGTGATTTAATCACAATCTTCTGTCGAAGTTGACTGACGATTTCTGACAGATTTTCTGATTTCTTTCCTTGCACAACATGAATTCTTTTTCCTTCAAGATTTCACCTCTTTCATCTCTTTTGGGCTCCTCGGCTTTATTTATGACCTAAAAACACAAACTTAGTTAATATGAATATTGTTAGGGGAATTACATAGCTAAATAGGGTCAGAAATACATTGTAAACGTAACACTTTGTGCTCCTATTAGTAGGAGACCAAAACCTACTGAGTAAACTTTCTCATACTCAAAAGACAAACATCTTAGGAAAAACACATGGGTTGGAAATCCAACAATAACAGCAAAGAAATACATAAAGCTTAGCTATTCATCGTGTCATCGTAAAATTATTAGGACATATCTGGTATGATGCATTCATAGGTCAAAGATTACAAAGTTGAGAATTTCAGGTCAAGCTGAGAAACTTCTTGAATCCGCCTAACAGATACAATATCACAAATTTCATTAGATGCAAACTTCTCTCACAATGGAGCAAGCAACACCAATGTGATCAGAAGTTTATGAACTCACCAAAGTTATGCAGCTAGATTTTTAACGTGATAAGGAAACCAAATAATTGTAACTGTTGAGATATATATCCCACATCGGGAATATGGGACCTTGCCTGTTGGTTAATAAGAGTTTGGGCCACTCCACCCATTGCCAATTGGTTTTGGATGTGAACCCCATACTACTTTATCAGTAACATTCAACATAACTGCCACCGCTAGAGTTAAAATATCATTACAGAGTTATGCAAGATATCAGAGGGATAAGACAATCACATTTGATATGGTTAAGACACATTAGGATGACAAACTAAATACAAACAAAAAGTCCCTTTCCCTAGTCTGGAAATGATCATCAGCAAAAGGGACCAATTTCTCCCATTACATCTCACAAACACAATTTAGTTTCTCTAAAATTTACCCACAAGAATTCTATCCATTTATCAACTCAACCACATAAGCTACATTGTCTACAACAATGACAATCACAATGAACATTTCCAACAAAAGTTGACAATTAAAGATCAATTAGCTTCCACAGTCACATCAAAAGAAACTAATCCGAAACTCACTCACCTAACCTTTTCTGGGATTTAAACCCAGAAGCCCAAAAGTTCAATGTTCTCAAAACAGAGATTGCAACTCAATCAACAACACCAATTAACAATTACCACACAAGAATATAAGAAACAACTACCTCATTGATAATCAACCTATAAAGTGAAGCAAGACTATACATTTAAAATGACTAAACAGTAAACATCAGATACCCAAATCTTAAACCCAATTTGTTTTCTTCTTTTTGTTTCTTTCTACATTTCTGTTAACAACCCAGGTGCTCTATTCTAGGGCTGGCATTGGTAGGTATACCGACTCTATTTACCAATACCATGTACCAACCAACTTAAGGTTGGTAGGCAAAATCTTGTACCAATACCAACCGTCAAAGTTGGTATACCAACTTAGTTGGTACGGTTGGTACTCGGTTGGTACGGTTGGTAGT
>NC_020493.1:10185628-10211563 GCF_000184155.1 Fragaria vesca subsp. vesca | reverse complement strand
TTACCTTGACCTCAACTACACACACCCAAATCAACATTACAAATGCAAGATATAGTGAGAGGGAATAGGAAGTACTTATTAGTTTCCTCCTTGACTTGCTTCGAGAACTCATTGAAGACACTGTATCGACGATTCCCTGAATACCCATTTCCCAAAAGCAATCGTATTTTGGTGTTTGAAACCTATCTCACCCAAAAGCAGCATAAAACAAAAAAAATGAGAATCAAATCAAATAAACAACTGAAAGTTTGAATCTTTGAATGGCAACAGGTTGAGATGTACCTGAGAGTGAAGAAAGATAGGTTGTCTGTGGAGGAACAAGTCTCGAACAAGGCTTGGCGAAAGGCTTCTTGAACGGAGCCGATGGCTTCTTCGTCGGAGAGTCGAGGAGCTGCCCTTGGCGCTGCCGAGTCGAGGCGCTGCCCTTGGTGCTGCCGAGTCGATTGCGAGAGAGGCGAGGTGCTGCCCAGTTCTCGAAGCGAGGTGGCGAAGGTGCTGTGAAGTCGAGGTGGTGGAGGTGTGAGGTGAGGTGGCGGAGGTGCGAGGTGCTGCTGAGTGCCGAGTCGAGGTGTCGAATCGAGAGACTGAGAGAGGCGAGGTTGACGGCGAGAGAGGCGAGGTGCTGCCCAGTTCTCGAAGCGAGGTGGCGGAGGTGCTGTGAAGTCGAGGTGGTGGAGGTGTGAGGTGAGGTGGCGGAGGCATGAGGTGCTGCCCAGTAGAGGTGGCGGAGGTGTGAGGTGCTGCCATGTGCCGAGTCGAGGTGCCGAATCAAGAGACTGAGAGAATAGAGAGCAGAGACTGAGAGAAGTGAGAGAAGAATTAGGAACTTAGGGTTAGATCAACGATGGAGATTCATCTCCACATATCAACGGCTTGGATTAATAGTTTTAATTATTTTTTTATTATTTTTAATATAACTCGGTTGGTACACGGTATACTGTATTTTAGGAAAACTTGTACCATGTACCAACCGACTCCTCAAACTTGGTACGGTACTACTGTACCGAAAACTCGGTTACCAACTACTTGGCATACCAATTTGCTTGGTACGGTTGGTACATGGTTGGTTGGTTTCGCCAGGGTCTAAATTGCCAGCCCTACTCTATTCACTCTAACCTTAATACTTGAAAATGGTTAAAGCATGAAACTGAAGAAAAGAGTCCCCAATTCACAGAAAAATAAAGTAAACTCCAGAAAGTTAGAATGGTTTGTAGAATTATGAAGGAAGAAGACAGTTGGGGTTTAAGAAACATTACCTGGTAGATGCAATGAGGCGTCTCTTCTTTCTAAACACACAGCGGTGGCAGTAAACCGAGGAATGTTGAGTGTTTGGACTTGGGCTTAGAAATGGGTTTTTCTGGACCAAATTGGACTCCAAAATGTTGCTATATATTGTGTTCCTTTTGTTCTGAAGGGATCACTGTGTTTCTTTGTCCTTTTATAAATGTGTGTTGGGTCCCTTTTGGCCCAAGTATAGTTTAAGTGTGTTTTAGATATATCTCCGGTATCCTGTTCAAAAAAAAAAAAAAATCTACTGGTAATATTGCTAAAGTATTGCTAAAATTGAAATTTGTTAATTTTTGAGAATATCAATCAAGCTGATAAACGAGTAACTACATTAAGATATAGATACTCATCAATGGAAAATAAGATTAGTTTTCATTTTCATTTTCCTTGTTGCATGTTATTTGAATAGCACAACAAGTATTTCGTAGATCCTAAAAATGTATGCTATTTCATGTATGTAGTAATTGAAAAATTATTAAAGTTTGGGCGCAATGATTTATTTCTTAAATGTGAGACAATAAGAATCGAAAGGAGAACCAACAAGAAAATAGATGATAAAAAAAAAAAATTCGATCGGAATACATTATTTACTTAATCTAATCCTACAAAGAATGGCAAAATTGGTGCCAAATGAGCCTATTAAGTACAAAATAATATTTCTCAACTCAAGAGAGAGTTTCAGTATTTAGGTATAACCGATGACATCATTGAGAATATAGACTAGAAGCAATGATAGTGGGTAGAGCAAGAAGGCAACGAATGCTGTCCAGAGAGGAAAGGTCGATCTCACACTTGCAATGAGACCTACCACAAGGCAGACTATCAGAACCACTAACACTTCTGCAGAGAATTCCCATGTCATTTCACGAACATAAATTATGGCCAGAAGCACAGAAAATCCCAGCACATTGTTCATAAAAACCCCACCATAAATCTGCATCCAAAGAACCAATTAGTCTGTATATGACAATGCAGACATTTCAATCGAGGTAATGTATGCCATGCAATGTTTAAAAGCGCAGAACGACAAACTGAGAGTGTGAATAATAACATGTGAAGTAAGGAAATTACCTCTGAAAATGTCAAATCTGTGGTTCTTGGTGTTTGGCGACTTGCTGCACTGATTGCTGAAGCTGCTTGTCTAGCATTGGTTGCTAACGGGACAAGCACGAATGCTACGAAGAAAGAAGGTATTCCTGCAGCTGTGGAGAAGTCCTGAACATTATCTATGAGAGGTTCTGCTAGAACTGCTAGTACAACAAACCCGATCACCATATATGAAATGGCTTTGAACCAACCCCATAATGACTTGTCAACAGGTCTACCGCTGCTAGTCTCTTCATCCACCAACTTATCTGTTGCATCCCAAGTTCTCTGCAAAATCATTATTTTTTGATAATTAAACTTCCATATCATAGTTGAATGTGTTATGTAGCTTGATCTGAATGTATTACTCGATATACATTCACCTGGCTAAGCCCTATCTAGCTAATTGCTTAAGTTTTTGGTTGAATCTACTAGCTGGCTAATGAGCACAATTTGCAATTCATCATTTCCTTAACAACTTGGGAGATCATGTTGATGCTAGCTAAGCTTTAGATAGTTAAGTTTACTTACTTGGTAGAGATCATCCTCCGACTCTAATGAGGGAAGACCTTGGGAATCATGGGATTTATTCATCCATTTTGTTAAACCAGTAACGAATTCTTCCTCATTAATCATATGGTCTCCGCTTGTGTCAAGTTCTTCTACCAATTTGTTAACTGATTCATCCACGTCAAGTGGAATGTTACCAGACTTGATGTTCATGATCAGTTCTCTTAGTTCTGCTTCTGATATATTGTTATTTCCATCACGATCAATCTGTTCAAACAAGCTGTTGTTTCATACAGAAAGAGTAAGTGATTAGTACATATACCATATCACAAAAAGCCTATATGTCGAACAACACATATACATACCACTAGCTTGTATGGATTACATTGCTGATCCCATCTCTCAAAGATATTTAACTAACAATCCATCTAACGGTGGTATGTACAGTTTGCGAAAAGAGTTTCATGCATGTCATCTCACCTTCTAATATTGTCCTTATGAGGCATGCCATTCTCTGTGAGAATCGCTCCAACTGATGAATTGCCCTGGATGTGTCTTAATACTTCTGACATCAAATTTGTCTTCATTTCCCGTTCTTTTCTTCTATTTTGAATCCAAGGTTGAAAGACCTGCGCAGCCACAAAGGAGCTTAAATATGAGTACATTAGCTTTAGCTAATCTAGCCTGCAGGTGTGGTTAGCTAAGTTCCTTCCTTAGCAGAAAACCGATCAAAGAGATTTTCACACTCTTTGACATGCATTATGTCAATGTAATTTGCATATATATACACTAAAATGTGGAATTCATACATGGTATGGCACAATATTACCTGATACATGTCCTCCAACGATCTTTCGGTATTTTCTTTATGCAGTGACTTGTACACATCAAGCCATTTTGTGAAGCCATTCATAAATTCATCTTTACTAATTTTTCCATCGTTATCGACGTCAAACTTTTGCATCACTTCTGCTATTCCTTTGTCCTCATCATTTTCCAATGATGTGAATTGGATTTCCTGAAGAAGTTTCTTTACTTCAGGAATTGATATATGATTGTCACCATCTTCATCCATTTCCTCAAATAGCCTGTAATATATAGTCAGACTATTTGGGATACATAAAAGGGCTTATATATATACTTTTACGTTTTGGCAAAATCTCATACCCTAAAAATAAAAGGAAGCCTCAGTACCTTCGTATGGCACGTACGTTAGGTGCTCCTTGGACTGTGAGGATTCTCCCTAGTGCATGTTTTTGCACATGCTGTAAAATGTCTGATACCAAATGCCCATGTTTCACAAATTCTAATCTTCTTTTTTGAACCCAGGGCCGGAAGACCTGTACTTATACATAGTAAAATAGATTATGATCGAGTACGTACTTCATACAAATTTGTAATAGTAAAAGAATACAGTGAGTTAATTGACATATTAGTCATGAATGTGTGTACCTGATAAATGAAGTACAGCAATAGGAATATGATGGAAACACTGAGAGCAATCAAGATAAAAATGTTTTCCGCAGAGGAGGAGTGAAAGATATTGGGGATTTGCATTATGAGAAATGGAATCACTGAGAAAATCATGATCCTTGCGAGGACGCTGGTCTCCATATCAATTGTAATACCGCAATCTATAATTCAAGAGGAAAGAAAGAAATGAGCCAATGTAATACTTATACATTCATTTCAACCAACACTAAAACTAAGTTGGAGTCGGAGCTTCTACGTACTAAATTGAGAAATTGTCAGAGCTCGGTAAACTAATAATCAAAGGGCCGGGTGTAATTTAATCAAGAAGAAATTAAGAAAACTGACTTGTCAATAACGCAAGTATTCTTTCCCATGAAAAAGCTGTTGAAGAATTTGCATCATTACAACTTGTGAAGTGTTGCCGGCCAACAATTACACAAGTCCCCCAAAGCACTGTTAGAAGCAAAATTGATGTTCCAGCCAACAATCCAACCCCAGTGTACACATAATCTTCAGCAATCTCCTTCGTGTTAAAGAATCCAGAAGCTGTGATAAGTTGTTCAACACACATATATATGGTTACAAAACTTAGTCAATATGAATGCATTTTAGTGATATTACAACAGTCGAATCTGTTAGCAATGTAAAGGGTAGTTAAGTCTTTTTCTTATTATCCCTACCTATAAATATCCTTCAATGTACTGTTCACATATCAATCAACAAATACAAAGATGTAGTCTCAAGCTTTCTCTCCGTTTTCCTTTACGTTTTTCTGCTTTTCAATTCAATAAACACTGATTCCTATCAGAATCATCAAAAGAGAAAACATCACCTAACGAAAACTTAACACACTGATTTTTTTGTTGGCCGCCTACACAGAATAGTTATCTCGTTGGCTTTACATCTTTACTGTTAGAGTGAGCGATACATGAGCATGATCCTAGTACAGATGGGTAGGCGGCTCTCCTACCAGCTCGTATGGGATCGAGGGGAAGAAGATCAAGGTTTTTTTTGTTTTTATTAATGGTCAAGTTGTTATCTTGGGATTAAACTTTATTCTGGGTATACATTATGAATAAACTATCATCATAATTCATAAGAAAAAACAAAACAAACTTTCAGAAGAGGGAAAATTTATGTTGAATCTTCAAAGGCGTACAACAGTTGACTTGAAAAAGAGGGTCTTTGCATTCCTCGCTTCTCACACAAGGCAAGCTTGCCAAACCTTATATATAATGCATCAACAAGTCAAAACTGTGTTGTATGGTACCTAACACTCGATCGAGACCACTGGTTACTTGGATAATAGATAGTGATGACACTTAGATTTGTAAAAAACGTGTCTATAATATTATATGTGCAATAACAGCAAAATAATTGAAGCCACATGCTTTCATCTATTTTCTTTGCTGATGGGAATAATAGAAACCACAGTGATGCCAGCAAATTAAAGAGTTTGTGAAATTTTCATTGCTGTATTTCCATTATTTCTCATTGTCGTATTTTTATGTATATATAGTGCTTGTGAAATTTCTCTCTATTTTGTTGAAACAAAACGAATTGATGATCGATGAACTATGTATTGATCCGTCGGTTCTAGTTCAATTTCAGAATATATGAATGAAGATATATGCGAGCATGGCCGGAAATCAAAGAGCCAGATATTATTGAAAATTGATACGTACCAAGAAGCAACAAAGACTCTGGGAGGGCGCCGAGGACATGGAAAGCACTGGCACCGAAGACACCAGGACCCAGAATCTTGAAGATCTGCTCACCACCGGCGGCCAAATACGACTCTCCATGGAACAGCAAGTACTCATACACCACCATCAAGAACACATGCCCGTAAACACTGTCCGAGCACGGCAAGAACCCGTACAGTTGCTCACAGGTCTCGTTAGACTCGGCTTCAATTCCTTTGAGAAGTTGGAAGGAGCTTCTGATCGTTCCGTTACTATGGTTGAATCCAACATTATGATGATGATGATCATCAACACCGTCTGAAACCGATTGAGCAGTTGTTGTAACAGTAGCAATATATCGAAAAGAACGGCCTCTGACTTGGACTAATAATGCTGCAAAAAGAACCAAAATGAAATATGCAGCATTTTTGCTGAGTGTGTTCATTCCCTCCTTGCAGCTGAAATGAACACGAAAACTATAGCTAATGGAGAAGGTGGACAAGGATGTATATATTTTACAGATTTTGAAAGTTCATTAATGGTATATATATTATGGTGATTTGTGGAAAAGTATTAAGAAGAATGGAGACGCATACGTAAATAAGGTCAATGATCCTATGTTGATCTTGGTGGATTAGGTGTTTATTATTTTTTGTAGCTTTATTCCAGATAAGCCAGAGAACACCCAAGCAGCAGCCATGACTTTATAGTTTATACTTGAAAATTAAGGAAGAAATTAATCACGAAAACTAGAGATGATGAAATAAGTAAAAAGAAAAAGAAAAAAAAGGAAAACCCAAGTAGCAGGCTCCAACGTCATTTCATATGACTAATTAATTATGTTTATATATGATAATTACATACAATACTGGTAGTGTTTGGCTGATTAAGCTAGTTTATTGATTTATTATTGCAACATAATTTTCTTTAGGTTTTTGTGTCGTCTGGCACAACATATGGACCTTGCTGGCTTTCATGCTTCAAGCACATGGATTTGTTCATATTTTCTTCCTGTCTTCCCTAAGGTTAAGTATTAGACTATGGGTTTAAGTCTCATATCATATTACTATAAAACATGAATGTAATATCTGACTTCATATACATAAGTGACTCTGGCTTAGTCTCTATCAATAACGAGACTTATGCGATATCAACCAAAAACTCATAAGGACCATATAGGGAATAATCCTCGTTTTCTAGGCATCTTCATCTATTGTTATCATCTTCTTTTCTCTTTTTAGGGAATTACTGCACTTCATCAGTTCAAATTGGCCTGGCTATTTTTAGCCATGGCTGCAGGCAGTTTTGAAGATATATAGCTAGTCTTTCAATTCATTCGTGTAGATAACATTGGATCAACACAGAGTTTCTATTCTTCTCTTTTGTCTTCACTGTAGTATACATTCTTTTAATCCAGACAATAAGTCGATCCAAAGAATTTTGGTAGTCCCTAGCTATTGGTGGCTGCAGGTTATATATTGGCCAGCAAATATGGAAACAATCCAATCAAACATTGAATTAGTCTTGATCTGACAAATATGAAGGAAGAGTACCATTTAGTTAGCATATATATTAATTTTCCAGATATTTCCAAAATATGGTCAATATTGCAATACTAGCTAGTTCTTGTTTGATAGTATAACCAAACAGCATTCAGAAGATTATTTATTAATATTGAGGTGAACATGAGTAAAGGGTAAAATGAAGCGCTTTAACTGAAGCAAGAATGCACTCATGCTGTATATTGTTCTAGCTAGCTATCCAGCCTAGCCAAAGACTACTGTGTTTTCATCTTTCTAGATGTCAATGATGATCTATGACCAGCCAAAAATAGAATGCAGGATGTAAACCAATGCAAGCGACAAGGGATAAAGCAGGACAGCTAGTACCGATGTCCAAAGAGGCAAAATGGTGCGGAAGATGGTGAGAGCACCCATCACAGTGCAAACGATGACAAGAACCAGCACCTCAGATCCGAAGTCCCAATACAATCCCCTGATGTAAACAATGGCCAAGAAAACTGATAGGCACAGTAGATTATTCAATGTTACCGTCACGGACAACTGCACCAATAAATTCAGACATAACATTTAATGATCAGACGATTAATATTAGTACTTCTTGAACTAATGAAGCTGAGGCCAGACACACACCTTGGACAATGTTGATGATACTGTTTTCTGGTCTTCTGGCGAGCCATTTTGATTGCTGACAATGTTTCGCTACATCTTGTAGCTAAAGGCAACACCATGAATGATACAAAGAAGGTTGGAATGCTGGTGGCTTCCGAGAAATCATCAACAGCATCTATCAAAGGTTCAGCAACTAGAATAGCAAGAGAAGTTCCAAGTAACAACATCATTGCTGCTTTGAAGGAGATCCACTTGGGGCTTTTAACATCCTCCTCCCTCTTATTTTTATCAGACACCAACATGTAGTGCTCTCGGTTTATTACCTGTACATATGAACTTAATTATAATTAATCTATCTCTAGGAGCAGTAATTACTTTGAATTCTTAACACTTAATCCTATACCTTCTGCATGCCCTTAAACGAGTACTTAAATGAGCGACGGCCAGGCTCATGAAAAGCATTCTTTGGACGTTTGGCCTTATTAAGCCACACTGATATGTGCTCGATAAACTCTGTAACATCGATGCATTTATCACCAGACCTATCGAATACTTTCATAATGTTATCCAAGTGATCATGATTCCTAATCGAGCCAGTCTCTGCAGATTGGATTTTGATAACCAGTGTTCTCATTTCATCAGGTGAAACAAATCCACTTCCATCCGTATCGAGGGTCTTAAACAGCCTGTGGAGAGTGGCAAAGTGAAATCACATGAAGTTCGATCAATAAATCATGTAGCACCTACAACTGAACATACTAATAAAAGTAAACTAAAATATTTTCATTAAATGACTAACCTTTCCAGAACATCTTTATTAGGTTCACCATTGCTGGTTAGGAGCTCTCCTGGTGCACAAGAATCTAAATATATTAAGAGTCAGGACATAACTTGCTTGTGTTCAACATAATTTATACGGCTTGTCTGTATCAAAGGTTCACAGTAGAACTGCACCAACAATTGCAAATTGCTAAGAATCAACATATAGTAGTTTACTATATATAACAGTTTACTATATAACAGGCTGTCAACAGAATCAAAATTTTCATCCTGTCCAGTTACCTCGTAGAAGAAATAAGCTATAGTGAGTATCACAGAGACAATGAGCGCAATTAAAATTGTAAGGTCTTGGCCACCTGAACTTAAGTGGAGAACTTGAGGTAATTGAGAAACAACAAATGGTCCAAATTTCTGTACTCACTCCAGAACCTTCAATTTCAAATCAAATAACTTAGATATGACTTGTTAGTGTATGTCATGGCCAATAATAGCAAATAATATTAAAACCATGAATAAATCATGGGATAATGTTTAGTAGTAGTTAAAGATTTTGACTTCTCCATAATCTGCCCAACTCCCTAAAGCATCTTTGGAACAGGTTACTGCAGATTGCTGTTAGTATTTGATACATTTTAATTTTTCTTATAGTGATTTCCTTGCACAATTAGAACCTCTTCATAAATTGATACTGCTATAAATGCCAAAATTTTATAGAATATCAATAACAGTTTGAAGTATCTACATTTATTCAGTAGATCAAGGAAGCCTTTTATGAGGTAGATGCACATACCTAAGAGGCTGAACATTTTAGTGTCTGTTGTATCTTGGCTTTCCTTACCCTCAAGATCACACTTGCCAGCATAAACACACAATCCCCACACAGCTGTAAGGTAGAAAACAGTTGATCCAACCAGCAATCCTACTCCAATGGAAACTTTACTTTGAGCAGTTTCTGTACTGGCAGTTAGCCCGGATACTAGGGAAACAAAAGAGACTTGTGAATCAACATCCAAATTCAACTATAACCTACTCATATATCTATTATGTATCTTTGACATATAATTTCATAGACATTGTTCCCCTTGAGGAATACAACACAAAAAAACCTGCACCCCCAACTGGTTAAAAAATATTTATCTTTTAATATATTTTTTTAAACGAAGAACGCAGAAAAGCAGATGATAGATTGTAAGTGATCAAGGAAAGCATTGTACCTAGAAGTATGATGGCATCTGGAATGGCCCCGAGGATGTGAAACAAATTGGCTCCTACAGAGCCATTAACCTCAAAAATCAGCTCACCGCCAGCAGCGACATATGATTCTCCAATTATATACAGAAGAACATATCCCACAATCAAAAAGAGTTTCCCCAAAACGGTATAAGAACATGGGAACAAGCCATACAGTAGGCTGCAGTCCTCGAAAGAATATGTTCCTCCAAAAACAAGAAGGGAAGTTTGGGTGACTGCTTCAATATTATCAGTGCCATCTGAAACTAAATTAGATGAGCTGTGTTGCAGAGAGCGGCCTCCAACTTTGATCAGTATTACGGCAAAAATAAGTAAAGTAATGCATACAGTTTTCATGTCAGACTTGAACAATAAATCAGAGGATAGGAGAAAAGCTTAAGCGATACAGGTCATGATCTAGCTGCTTTTTTACCATGCAGATTTGTTGAACATTAGCATATATATAGTATGTGTTTTCCTTATTATACTAAAATTGTCCCAGATTAGGTAACTGTCATACATCCTTTAATTCCAAGTTGATACTAAACATCCAAAGTGGATCATGAGGATAATTGTGGCATGCAATATGAGTAATAGTCTATAATTTTGGCACTGGCTAGTAGTAGTTAGTTTTATACATTCATGAAAGAACACTGCGTTTGACAATATACAGAACACTTACTTCTTCATAGAAAAATTATGCGAAAGCTTCTATATACTTGGAAATTGTTAGAATATTGTTCCTAAAGAGATAATGAAACAATGTTTAAACTCTGTTAGGACACGACAAACAAATGTTTCTCATTGGGAATTAGTACAAAATTCTATTTATTCAGTTGACATTAGTCATTATATTGCAGTGTATTTCTTACAGATAAGATGCCTTCAAGCCAGAACTAGCAAGAAGCAACTCAATGATTAGATTATGCAATTTGCATTAGACTATCCAGATTAACAACCTGCACTTGCAATTGGCAGTTAACATTAATTTATACAAAACAATAATCTTCTTAATATAGAATTGACTTCATGCAAGTACCTCTCGAAGTCCTTCTTGACCATGGTTGTAGCACATTAGAAGCTGCGTAAATGTTACTCCTACAATTGGTTCAATTCTTCAAGATAGACATGCTATATGCACAACTAGAAGTCGAAATTTGCAAATCTAGAATGCAGATCTGCTAATAGTTAAATGTTGATCCTGGAAGACACAACAATTAATAAAGGAAAGTGAATTCCACATTCCCCAGATTGTAATCCACACTCCCACTTTCTATTCATGGTAACTTTAGTGACTTAATTTTTGTTTTCTTATGAAAATGATGATTAAAAATAGAAAGTGGGAGTGTGGATTTTATATTCCCTAATAAATATATCAGTTAGTCTTTGGACAATGTTCAAGAAAATGAACCTACTAGTAGTTGATATTATAAACGTATGACTGCAAATATGCCTGCATTCTTCTTTATGTATACACTAGTAAACTTAAATCAAATTAGATAACTTAATAAATGCCTTGCGGAGGAAGCAATGCTGATGTAGACTCTCCAAATACTACCCTTCTTGAATTTTTGCATTTCCCATGAGGTAGCTATGACCAGCCAAAAAAAAAAAATGCAGGGCATGCACCAATGTGAGGGACAAGGGATAAAGCAGAAAGGATACTATTGTATCCGAAGAGGAAAAATATTTCAGAAGCTAGTGAGATCACCTATACAATGCAAACAATAGTGAGAATCAGAACCTCCGGTGAGAAGTCCCATTTCAACCCGTTGAAGTAAACATTGCCCAAGAGAACTAATAGGAAGAAGGGCCAATTACATATAAGTCCACTTTAAGACATTTTTTCCCACATAGATCCACCTTAACATTTTTACCCACATAAGTCCACCCAAGTCTAAATAAAGTTTTGTATTAAGTATTAAAGTTCAACATAATTACAGACTGCCATCAAACAAAAAAATTAGATTTTCACCTTTATATTTACAAGAATGCCACTAGTATAAAAAGTCAACAACCACTCTCATTTCGGAACAGTCTCCGGCGGACCTCCGGCGAGATTTCCAGCGGACCTCCGACGAGGTTTCCGGCCGACCTCCGACGAGGTTTCCGGCGAAGTTTCCGGCCGACCTCCGACGATGACAAAAATTACTACTACCAGCTGAAAAAGCTACTACCACCAGCTACAAAAGCTACTACCACCGCCTACAAAAGCTACTACATGAGTTTCCGGCCGACCTCCGGCGATACTACCACCAGCCACAAAAACTACTACCACTGCCTACAAAAGCTACTACTGTGAGGTTTCCGATGAACACAAAAGCTACTACCACCAGCCACAAAACTACTACCACCGCCTACAAAAGCTACTACTGTGAGGTTTCCGATGAACACAAAACTACTACCACCAGCCATAAAAGCTACTACCACCGCCTACAAAAGCTACTACCACAGCCTACAAAAGCTACTACTGTGTGGTTTTCGACAAACACAAAAATACTACCACCAGCCACAAAAGCTACTACCACCATCTACAAAACTACTACCACCGCCTACAAAAGCTACTACGTCCATTGATTCATCAAATTCCACAACTAAATTAGCAGTCAGTGATGCGTGATCAAGATTGAACAAGAATAGAAATGAATCGGAATACTCACAAAACCATAGCCCTTGGATCAGCCGGTGGATCCTCGATATATCTGTACCTCACCGACGAATCACCTTCGTCGTCACCGTCTCGAACTCATAGGAGAAGGTGCGGAGAAGAAGACGACGAGGTTGATCGGAGAAGGTGCGGCCAGTGATGACGGGGCTGATCAGAGGATCGAAAAAGGTAGAGGAAGGTCCACACACACTGGGGAGATCTACTAAGGCGCATAAATCTCTGCTTCCAACTGCGGCGGGCGCCGAACAAGTGGTGGATGACGTCGTTGGAGTTGGTTGGACCTTGTAGATCCGGCTGCGCGTTGAGGAGATGCAGTCGAGGTCGAAGCGGAGGTCGTCAAGGAGTCGTCGACGGTGGATCCAGATGTCATCGTCAAGGCGACGGCATCGTCAGAGCCGGAGATGCAATCAAGGCTGAGTCGGAAGTAGCGCCGAGGCGGCGGCGGCTTCGCCATGGCAGTGGGTTCGCGAGAGAGAGAGAGAGAGAGAGAGAGAGAGAGAGAGAGAGAGAGAGAGAGAGAGAGAGAGAGAGAGAGAGAGAGAGAGAGAGAGAGAATTGGTGTAAAGGAGAGGAGGGCATTTTAGGTACATCGTAAAAGTAAAATAACAGATTTAGCCTTAAAAGTGGACTTATATGAGTAAAACTGTTATGGTGGACTTATGTAGGAGAAAATGTTCAGAATGTGACTTATATGAAATTTTCTATAGGAAGAACATATTAGTGGTGTCACCGTTACAGATACCTCCATTTAGACTTGTGATATTTAAAAGAACTAATTTCAGTTTACCCCCATCAACTTTAGGTCGATCATCATGTTAATCATTCTTCTTTCAATTTTATCAAAAACACCCCTCAACTCCCAATTTTCATCAGCCGCGCATGTCCAAACCTTCAATCTCTATCCAATTCCTTTGTCAAGTGATAACTTGATATCAAGAAGAAAGAAAAAAAGAAAAATAGACAAATTACATTCAATCCCACCAAAATCACAAAGGTTAGGGGGTTGTGATGAGAACGAAGATGTGTATCGATATGGGGGAAAAATGGTCCGAAAGGTAACTTTCAGAATTTGAATTTTGTTCTTGATATCAAGTCATTACTTGACAGAGGAATTGGATGGAGGTTTGGACATGCGCGACTGATGAAAATTGGAAGTTGAGGGGTGTTTTTGATGAAATTGAAAGAAGAAGGACTAACATGATGATCGACCTAAAGTTGATGGGGGTAAACTGAAATTACAACCAGAGGACACAGATGTAGAAAACAGAAAACGATGTTGTGGCCTGAAAATTAATAGGAAACAAAACTCGGACAGTGCCAACGAGACTGTTCTCTGCATCTTGTCGCACAACATCTTAATTACTAAGGTTCTTTTGCTATAGCTAGTGGAGCACAAAGAAGGTTATATATAAAAAAAGACGAATCGTGTTTTGTTCAAGAGGCTTTCCGATTCATTTAATGACACGTTTACTTATTTGGAATGAAATTTATCAGGAATGAATGATGGAAGAAATGGGAGACGAAATAGAATAGTATGTAGAGATTTCAATTCCATTGAGCTGTTATTTACAACATGAAATTAGAATAGGAATGTAATTAATTACTATTTTAGTTACTAATATACCCATGAAAAAAATGAACTACACTTTTCAATCACTCTCAACACAATTTTTTCTCTATATGTTGATCTAGTTTTGTTTGTCATTTTGGTTGTCTCAGTTGATAAGTTATGTATAATAAACAAACCAGATGAACTATTTCGATTCAGTGTATTGATTGTAATCATGTGGTTACAAATTAATAAAATAATACAGAGGTTACGTGGTTATATTACAATCTCGTCCTTTCATAAACTCTCCTACCATGATTTATCAAAATCATTTGGACCTAGTACTAGAATTTTGGGTGTCTCTCAAACCGCAAGTTGCAAGGGTTGAACAACAAAATTAAGGCATCATAATTTTATACATTTTAGTAATATTAAGGGAGCCCTTCTAATGAGGACTCTTAAGTTGAGGACTAGTTGAAGATTTTTAGGTTTATGGTTTAAATGACCCAATTTTCGATCACATTTTGACATCTCTCATCCGTTCAGTTTTTAGGTTTATATGAGTAGATCATTTCTATAAATTTTCACCCAAATTGGTGTTCGTTAAGATAACAAACTAAATCAAATTAATGGACGAACCAAATATGAACCGTTCAAGTTCATAATTGATAAATCACACTTATGAATGCCTTAACAATTTTCAATATAGTTGAAAATTTGGAGAAATGATCTACTCATAAATACCTATAAACTGAACGGTCAAGATGTGGATATAAGATTGAAAGGTGGGATAAGCCGAAAAGACCTCACCAAGTCCTCAACTTAAGGGTCCTCACTAAAAGGGTTTCCTTATATTTAAATCAAGCAAGCAATCTTATGAATAAAAAAAATTAAACAACTTCCACAAATAGTATATTATTAGCATAAAAGCCTTTAAGAAAAAAAAATGAAATTATTAGCATCTTAAACAAATTCCTCAATATTATTAGCACAATAAAATTAAAGAGGATATTTTCGGTATAAAAGTTTATTCCTTATGGTACCATTCCTAATCCCACCTCCTCGGCCCTCTTGGTATTACAATTCTGGGTTGTCAAAGAATCGATTTCTTATTAAGAGATGGAAACCCACACCCATTCCAATTCCATTACGTGTAAATAAACGCTGGAATTCTCTTATATATGCCACAATCATTCTCTCACTTTTCAATTCCATTACATGTAAATAAACGTGCCCTAAGTTTACTCCATTTCATTGGCCCTGGCACAATACAGCCCGTGCGCTCGCACTGGGCCCAGTCCAATGGGGGCACGCCAAAACTGAAACCCCACTTCAGAATCTGATCAAAATTCAAGAAAACAAGGAAATTGTGCCGATTGAGATTCGAACCTTGGTTGTGTAAATTGAAATCAAACAACACAACCAACCTTGCTACACAAAGAATTGTTAACTATCTTCATATTCCTATATTTAAGGATATCTCATGATTTATTTATTACTTTCATTGGCTTACTTAAATATCATCTCATGGTTTATTTATTATTTTATGTTGGCTTGTTTTGCAGTTATTAATCAGATTTATTATTATCTTGATGTTATATATGAGAACAGGGCCTTTCCAATGAGGGATCCATTTTTTTGTTCATTTCTAGCGATAGATCATTTGACGAACTTTTCGATCACAAAACCAAATCTCCACCGTTTAGTTCGTTGGGCTATATAAATAGATCACTTATGCAAATTTTCAAAAAATTTGGTGATTGTTAAGTCATCCAAATGTGGGATTTATGTTTAATGATTTTAAACGGTGTAGGTTTGACATAAGTGTTAAGTTTTTTGTTTTAATCTCAGTCATCCAAGCCCATTAAAAAACATATCTAATGGTGTGGGCCTATCCCTAGAAATGAACAAAAAAAAGGATCCCTCATTGGAAGGGCCCTGATATGAGAATTAGTAAAACACTTTATTTTGTTTAATGAAAAGATTATAAATATTCGTCGAATTAAATCTCAAGAAGTACCTGATCTATACTAATTCACCTTATACGATACTATATAACCTATAGCGTAACAATATCTTTTTCATATTTTTTTTAAATACATTACATAACTGGTATAATAAACATTTCTCACAGATATACAAACTACGTACTTTTTATTGTGCAAGGTTCTATAGTTTTTGTTGAAGTTTTATCGATCTCGATATTTTCCCCTAATTTTTAAATTTCAGATCATTGACATTTCCGTGATCTTCAATATTTTACTCATTGGTAAAAGATGGCTTTTCCTCGATGAAATGAAAATTAGAGCATATTTTTTTGCTGGTTTCTAACCTAATGCCTATATATATACAGTCCTTATCAGGTCCAAACATCATTATTTATTCAAAAGGTACGGATTTTGCCAATAGAACCACTTTTCGGTCATAGCCAACCAGTATCTAGATATATATGACATGATCATCTCTGTAAAATTTCAGCTAAATTGGTGATCGTTAAGGTATCGAAACTATATGATTACAATGAACGAACCAAATCTGTTCAACAGGAACCGTTCGTGTAATTCACAGTTTTGAATACCTTAATGATTATCAATTTGGTTGAAATTTTGTAGAGATGATCTACTCATATAATACTAAAAGATGAATGGTTGAGATGAGAAAATATGATAAAAAAGTATGTCAATTAAGGAAATCCGTACCTTTTGAATAAATAAGGAGGTTTGTATCTGAAAAGGCCTATACATATATGATGCACCATAAAGAACTTCATTTATATATATCCTGTTCTACTCTACCAAGTACTATCCAACTAGCAATTGACCTGGTGATTAGGCATTTCTCTCCACCAAGGTTTTGATTGATGTCCCAAGTATTTTACCAAGTACCACAATGCTGTTTCTGTTTATTATTGATAGAACCTAGTATCTCAACTACTAGCCGTAATTATTCTCTCTAAAAGGTTGGTGTTCATGTTATTTTCCTGCAGAATGTTCATCATGCAGGACAGCCAATGCCAGGTGACGACCAGGATGACATTGTAATGACTAGTACTGATAGCAATATCCGGAATACCACGTGCCCTGTTAGTGGAAAGCATGTCACTGATTTGGAAAATCCAGTTCGCAGGTGTTGTACAAGTCACTTCAAATGCTTCTTTCTCTGTTTTCACAATACAAAACATATGGTTTTTCAGAGCATTTGCTGAATAAATTACTGTCTACTTGTCAAAGTCTTTTATATTGCCATGACATGGAGGAGGCTTTTAGCCCTTTTTATTCTAATTTTTCGTTTGTTGGTGCATCTTTGCGCCTAATGCAGTATTGACTGCAAGCATATATATCAACAAAAGGAGATTATGCACTACTTGCGGGCAAAGGGGGGACGTGGACCATGCCCTATTGCAGGTACTCTTTCATTCCCCCGCAATAGACTTTTTACAGTTTAGCTCGATGAATTAGCTTCATCATTGGATGTTTCTCCTCCTGTCAGGTTGTCCTAGGATGTTGCAGGCGGACAAATTTGTTCCTGATCCACTGCTACCACTTGAAATTCAAGAATTGCGTGATATGATGCAGCACCAAACCTCTGATACTAACGCCATAGAGGATTTCACCTTGCTGGATGAAGACTGATGGATTTGAAATGTAGAAAACTAATTGTCTTGTTTAAGTGCATTTCCTAAACTGATTTTTGTATAGTGACCTGGTTTAGGAGTTGCCAGTAGTTCAGTATATGCATAAAGCACTTCAAGGAACTTCCTTGTATTCCTATATTATGTTTGGCATGGCACAACTCTCAATTTTTGTACTACTGGGATGTACTTTTGGTACCCTATGTATGTTAGGTTCTTTAATGGGAACAACAAGGAAATTGACTAGACGTAAGTTTAGCTTCCTATCCAACTTCTAGGCCTTCTTTGTGGTAAATACTTGTATTCTAGAATGTTTTGTAAAATTTTATATGCATCCTCACATTGTACCCTGTCAAGAAAGAACTTGACAAAAACCTGAAACGAGGGAAAAGCTTATTGTTCACATATGCACACACACAAGTTATATTCTAATAGCTTTCATTTAGAGAGGAAAAAAAAATCTATCTAGCTCCAACTTTGAACTCATTGGCAAAATTTAAGAACCAGAAAAGAAAAGCTTAACAATCATAGAGGACAAAGTTGATGCACTGTTTCTGAATTAAAAATTGAGCTAGAGATACGTATTTCTAAGAACTTCATTTCTTTTTATTGTTATAGGAGATGGAGATTCGTATTTTAGTTTAGTTTTTTATAAGATGAACTCACAAGTTCAAACTCACAAAAACGAGATTTATATAACTGTTCCAAATTATACCAGTTTTTTTTACTTTGTTCTTCCTTTTAAAGGTACATGCCGATTTAGAGTTGAGGCAGTATAGAAGTAGGCGTGGTTTCCTACTTGAACCAATTCTGGTTCCGTGATTACCCGCCAAAGAGGCGGTTATCTCTAAACGACCCAAACCTCACATTCCCTCTAAACTCCCGGAGAGATAAAAAACATAGTAGGAAATCGGAATGGCATTCCCAAGAGCCGTAGTGACAGCTCGCCCTTTGCTCCCTTTACTCTTCTCAACCACTCTTACTAGACCCTTGATCAAAACCTCTCGCCCACTCCGCCCAATGCGTCCCTTCACCGCCTTCGCCTCTCTCCCTTCTTCCCAAGAACTCGGCGAGCCGTCCGCTCCGGCATTCCCGCCTCCGAGAAGGACCGGCGAGCGGTGGAGGCCCATGTGCTTGTACTACACGCAAGGGAAGTGCACCATGGTAGGGCTCTAACCCTCCTCCAAATGAAATTGAAGTCTTGAAATTTGTGCCCAGTATTGGTTTAGTGAGAATGTGATAGTTATCATGTTGTTTTGATGTTTGGATGAGTGTTTGGGATGTTTTTAGTAATGTAAGTTGTTGCATGCCACCTGTTTGATTAAATGCCTGAGAGAAAGTCTGTCTCGATTTATGATGCTGTTTGTGTTTGTTGCGTTTTCTGGCTGGCTCTTAGCACGTATGTTTACTGTTTCGATTGGCATCATTTTACACACTAGCTGCCCAGTAGGGCGTGAGTTGCATTCGGAGGGGAGAATGTAGTTACACATACACTACTTTTTAGCTAGGTATTTGAATTTTTATTGATTAGGGTAATTGCATATTGGGATTATAGAAAGGGCGGAACTTGCAGTTTCCTTCGATGTCTGTTGGTTCTGTTAGGAAGGAACTAAAGGGGAAAGGGATGCATGTTTGATGGTCGAATTTTACTTTATAATGTTAAAAATAGAAGTGCTAAAACTAGACCTGATATGACATTATGTCCGTTTGGCTTGGTACTTTTTGTCATGGGTTCTATTCTTGTACACATATGCTTGTATTCTCATTAGAGTTGATTTGTTTTGAAGATGGAGGATCCTGCCCACATGGAGAAGTTCAATCATGATTGTTCCAGAGATCTTCAAGTGACTACTTCCATGTTGAATCGCATTTGCTCTCAGCACTTAGATTATTTTCTTGTGCTTGATCTGGAGGGAAAAATTGAAATTCTTGAGTTTCCGGTTTTAATCATTGATGCAAAAACCTTGAATGTTGTGGATTTCTTTCACAGGTTTGATACACTCCCTCAAGACATTTTACCGCAACTCAGTTACTAGTCCGCCTTTCCTCTACTAATTCTATTTTGGTCACATCTCTACATGTACTTTGTATAGGAAGGCCAGTGCATTACTGTTATCGACATTGTAGATAATAAATAGTAATGTTATTTCTAAAAATTTTAAGGAAAAAAAACCTTTGCACTTTCATGGTTTCTTTTTATGGTTAAGTTTAATTTACAGTTCTCAAAGCCATAAATTACTATATGCCATCTCTTAATCTGAGTAAACAACTTTACTGATGACCGTGTCGGGTCTATACAGATGGCGATCACTGGTATTCCTTTTACAGAAGAATGATGTAAACTTGTAAACTATCAATTGCTTTCTTCACATTTTGTAAATTATAAATATCTACTCTATGCTCTTCACGCTTGATTAACAATATATATCTTGTTGATGTACATTATTTAATGGGTGGGGAAGGATCTATTACTGTGCCTTAGTTTACCTAGGAGTTCTATATTTGGTTCTTTTTTTCGTCTTTGTTATGTCAGTTCATACCTTTCTGTAATGTAAATGCACAAAAGTAACTTCTTCTTTTTTCTTTTTCTTTTTTCATCTGAAAGGCATGATTTCCCTAACTGGCTAATTTGTTCTGAAGATCTTATCATTCTTTTGCAGGTTTGTGAGGCCAACGGAGATGAGCGAGAAAAGGATAAATGAATATATCGAAGGGAAGTATGGTAAATTTGGAGTTGACCGGTATGTCAGAACTTCAGATCTCTCACATTTGACCACACCTATTCTTCACATCTATCACATGCAGACCAAAAGAAAATCGGTAGTCAAACCCTTTAATACACAGGATACATAAAACCATGTAGTTGATATGAGTGTTTGGGTAGAAAAGCCTACAAGGTTGTAGTCAGGGGGATGACTTGAAGCCAAATAGCTTTAGGTCAAGAAGTATTAGAAGCTGATTTGAGTTAAGAAAACCAGGTCGAAACTGAGCCAGTAATCAATTAGTGGTGGTGATTGCCGAGAGTTGTTTTTTGTCATAGAGGGTCAAACAAGATTTTCGTTGTTAGATTGAGAACCATTTCATATAATACCCTTATTACTACGATATCATCTTCAGATTTTAGTAATGTTGGTAAAACAACATTTTTTGTTTTCTTATATGCTGTTACTCAACCATCAATGTAACACTTACATGGACTTGCAGTGTTTGGCATGACACAGCTATACCATTTAAGGATGTTCTTCAACAATTTGAAGAATGGTTAACTCAGCATCAACTGTGGGCAGAAGAGGTGGGCGGGTGTCTTAATCAAGCAGCATTTGTAACTTGGTAAATCTCTCTATTCCTGAATGAATAATTCTTTGCCTAATACTTCATTAAAACTACTCGTTCTGCTTTCATTTCAAATTTTAGATAATGCTGGTAGTGCTCTGTCATTGAGTATGGAGGACAGAAGCATTGTCTTCCAATAAATCTCATAATGAGACCATGTTGTGTTTTACCTTGAAGCTTTATATAAAAGTTGCTTAGTTACTCCATGATTTCTCGCAAAACTGTTAGTAAATTGTCTTCTTATACTCACCTGAGATGCAGCACAAACATCTGGATTTTACTGATATAACTTTGTTGCTTCAGTGGAAACTGGGATATAAAAACAAAAATTCCTGAACAATGCAAAGTGGCAAAGGTGAAGCTTCCGTCATATTTTATGGAATGGATCAATCTTAAAGATGTCTATCTAAATTTTTACAAGAGAAGGGTAATGATCACTCAATTTGTATTTTCTTTATTGATTCAAGAAATTGCCGTCTGCCTTTTGTTTCTAAATATGGAACATTAGAATGGCTAGTTTTAACTAAACAATGGCCTTTTTTATACTTTGTACTGGTGTAGGTGACTATTTTATTTGCTCACTATTGGTTTGGTATTTTTGGTGACTCTAAATATGAAGAAAATTTCATAGAACCAGCCCAGTGAGGCCCATATTCACTTGGTTAGTGTGTGGATTAGTGCTAATTTGGCCACATACGGCGTATTGAGTTAGTTAACTATTCCCTTATGATTATTGTTCGTGGTGAATATCATGATCACAGCCATGACCAATAGTCTCCTAGATCAAGTAATTCCATTTAAAAATCTTTTTTTCAACCACGAATTTATGTACATTAATGATGCATAAAACATGTTTCCATTTTGTGAAATCCTGATGTCAAGCATCCAAGTTAGGTTCTTCTTTAGGCTAGACCAGAACACACCTCTGTTTCAAGCTTTTTAGGATGTTTCTTTGAATCCCTGTTGAATGGTTTTTGGTTGCATACTTGCATTTGGATGACTGAAACAAGATGAGGGATTTATGTTTGACTACTTAGTTTTAATTTTTTACATCAAATACTGGAATTCGAAAAAGGAGGGTGGATATAAACAAATGGCATCCTCTTTTGTTTTCCTGTTGAGTACTTGACTTTCCTTTTTACATATGGATAATTTAATGAAACTCTGAAGTCTCATTAAACAGTTTACACTAAATAATTTTCTGGCCAATACTAAGTTTTTCATATTGATTTTTTTTTTCCAAGTTGTAATTACAAACAAAACATAATTTTTTTTGCTTTGTTATGGATGACAGGCCACAGGAATGATGACAATGATGAAGGAACTTCAGATGCCACTGTTGGGAAGTCACCATCTTGGGTTTGATGACTCTAAGAACATAGCTAGGGTGTTGCAACACATGCTTTCTGATGGTGCAGTAGTGCAGATTACAGCAAGGAGGGATCATAATTCTCCTGAGAAGGTTGAATTTCTATTCAAGAACAGAATAAGGTAGTTGATTCCGGATGGATTTCTTTGAGAACTGTTAGTCGTAACTTGTAAGATGAAGCAGAGAAAGATACAATTCTTCAGTTCAAGGTTCTCTTTCTGGCTGGTTCTTGTTCTGCAATCTCTTGGAAGACCTGAAAGATATCTGAGGATGCCAGATCCTTGCATTTTATCAGGTAACTGTTGGCACCGAGGTTGTTAGAGCTTCAGTGAAATAATTCATCATTAATAGTCTTTTTTTTTACCTTTCTTGTTACTGGACCAATGAAATGCCTCTATATAGTGTTCAAAACTGTGTTTAGATTTCATTTTCATGTTATCAAAATATTACCAAATATGTGTTCTACCTGGGCATGTAAATCTCCCAATCGAGCACCGACTTTACAGAAGTGTTGTTGGACTGGACGAGTGAGCTTAGCTTATCGCTGAAGTTCTTTGTGAATATTGTGTGCTAGAATGATTATAATGAAGAGCAATGCCTTTCCTTTTTTATACTTTTTCTTTCTTTCTCATCATTGGAATTGCCCAGAAGTGTTACGAAATTTTGATTTAAGTTGATTTAATTTTCAGCACTAGAGAAAGTGATGTCGTATGTATTTATTCGAATCGTTATAAACAACAAAGAAACTATATAGATCATCATGCTAATAAGTGGATTCATGTTTCCTTGTTTGATGCTTAAGTCACTAATTTGGGATCACCCCACTTAACAGAAATAATGACTACCAATTCGCCTAATTGTACTTCACTTCAACAATAATCCTAAATGATCCACTTTTCCTTTAATTTTTAGGTGAGGGGACAAGGAGGTTCTTGATAATTATGAACGAGGCATGATGTTTGTACTTTGTAGTTTGTACCATCCCAAATTGCTGGCCTAGATGAAAATCTATGAACAAGGAGAAATATACCCCATTAAGGGTTCTAGAATCCTTTCCCAAGTGAAAAATCACAAATGGTGAATATATCCATGTACGTATTTCCCTGCTCCACTTAGGAAAAAAGAGAGGGGCATCAACCTCCAACAGATTTTGGCACTAAAAAAGAGCCGTTGTGCTCTTCAAACCCCCCTCACTACATATTCCAAATCCAAATCGTCCCCCATCACTTTGTGCTCTCTCCTATTTAGAAATTAGAAACCAACATATTTGGCGGCAACAACACCAAGGCAACAAAAACCCCAGCAAATATGCAAAAACCCCGTTCTCAGGTACCCACCCCCCAACTCCCTCCCCACGCGCGTGCACTAAATCTCACTCCATAATCCCCACATAACTCGTACTCGTGTATACCATTTAGTTTTGTGACATAAACTTGAAAAATAATAATGTCCGTGGAACGCACGCGCTACTGGTGCGCGTGGGGGAGACACAGCGGAAGCTCTCCTCTCGCCCTAGTCGTTTCTATAACTGAGGAGCTCCCAAGACCAAATTTCAGAGCAACACAAAAAAGATAGAAGCTTTGAGAAGGAGAGTGTCCCAAACCCAAAACCCACAACCAGTCTTCGTCTGAAACAAGCCCCAAAGCTCGTCGGAGCTTCGCCGGAATGTTATCTTAGGGTTTCAGTTATTTATTTATTTATTCATCGGAAGTTGCTCTGTTTCTAAATCCAGAGCCGATCTTTGCAGCTACGCCCTGGTGAGTCACTATAGAGAATCTATTATCTGAATCCGAGCTGAATCGGAAACCTAATTAGATAAAGAGAGGGATCCATTGATTCTCATTTTCCCAAAAAGATTAGATTTTGTTAGTTTTTGTTTGTGGATATTGGAATTTGTGTTGTGTTGGATTGTTTGTCATGCGATCGTCGCCGAGTGATTCGAAGCAGTTCGGACAGAGGAATCGGAAGAAGCACAAGAGGCTTGATGCTATCAGTGAAGCCGTGTATAAGAGGAACCATCTTCAGGTTAATGATGATGGGGCGGGGCCGGGGCCGGGGAGCGGTGAATCGGAGCTCAGGAGGAGCTCCAGGGCGCGGCGGGCCCCGGTTGTGCTTGATTTGTCGCCGGGGCCGCCGAAGAAGAGGAGGAGGAGGGTTGGGAAGGATGTGAAGGAGGAAGAGGAGGAGGAGATGGAGGGAGGGTGGAAGGCGAGGTTGAGATCGAGGAGGGGGAAGTCGGGGTTTAGGAAAGGGAAGAGGAAGCTTTTTGAGGTGGGTGGGGGTAGTAGTGGAGGGAAGGGGGTGGGGTTGGATGATGAGAATGAGGAGGGGTTGGAAGGTGGGAGGCCCAAGGTTGTGAAATCGAAGAGGCCAGGGAGGGTTAGAGCAACGCATGGCTCGGAGCATGAGGAGAATGAGTTGGATGAAGTTAAAGAGGAAGTTGTGGGGGAAGAAGAGGAGGTGGTTGGGGAGGATGGAGATGGTTTAATGCAGTTGGATTGCGAGGAGGATGGTGGAAATGAGAGGGAAACTGTGGAGGGTGATGCCACGAAGGTAATTGAGGTGGCGGAGAATTTAGAGTTAGAGGAGGAGTGCATTGGCGATGAGAAAGTGGAAGATGCAGAAACTGCAGATGGTGGGGAAACATTGGAACAAGTTGATCAACCGGTGGAGCAATCAGTTGATGTGATTGAAGAAGAAAATGATGATGTGATTGAGGAAGAATATGATAAACAGACGGAACAAGAGCAGGCACCGTGTGTTGTTGAAGGAGAAGATCAACGTGAGGCCATAGAAGCTGTTGGAGTCCCAATAAATGAAATGGAAGTTGAAGGGTGTTGTGATGGAAAGGATTCACATTCCAAGCATGATGAAAAGCTTGCAATAGAAGTGAATAATGTGAAGGTGGATATGCTCAAAGTTGGGAAGTCACGGATTAAGGAGGGCAGACGGTGCGGTTTGTGTGGGGGAGGGACTGATGGTGTGCCTCCAAAAATATTAGCTCAGGATATGGTTGACATTGACAATGAAGCATATAGTGGCTCTTCTGCCTCTGAGAAATTTGACTATAACATATGGGATGGTTTTGGTGATGAACCTGGCTGGCTTGGACGTCTCTTGGGTCCAATAAATGATCGTTATGGTATTGCTGGAACATGGGTTCATCAACACTGTGCTGTGTGGAGTCCAGAGGTGTGATTTC
>NC_020493.1:10156267-10185585 GCF_000184155.1 Fragaria vesca subsp. vesca | reverse complement strand
GGGATCTGTATATATGATTTTAATATCTAAGCATTATGAACCTGTTGATTTGCTTTTATCGTTACTCGTGTTGTCCATGTTGGTGATGAGTTAGGAACAGAGTAAAACTTGATTTAAAAATTATCTTTTGGTAGTGAACTTGACGTGCTCCTTCACACCCTCCCACACTAGCCCAAAGGTAGAAAAAAGGATGAACTTTGAAATTAGCCCGGTACAGATCATTGCCACTTTACATATTGACTCCTTGGAGCTTTCTCACATCTTTACAATTTGTGTTTGTTTTTTTGTTTTGGTAAGTATATGGTTTAGAATTTATAGTTTTTACAATATCATAGGCTCATAGCTATGGTGTTAAAAAACAAAACAAAAAAATGTAGCAGCCTGCCTATTGTGTTTGAAAAGTTACTTCTAGAACAACATCATCTTGGAAATATTGAAGTTAACATTAACAAGAATAATGCCACGTGAAACATTGTTTTAGGTACCACCTGGTAGGCTGATGTGGCATAGTCACATCATTCATTGAAAGTCTCTGATTGAGTGGTTTTTCTGCCACATTCTGCCACATAAGGGGTTTTAGGTGGTACCTAAAACAGATTCAGTCAAGTGATCCTTCATAGTGTCTTGGACTATGTTTTTGTTGAATGTATGTCAAAAGGAGGAGTTTATATGGACCATAAGACTTTAACTTAATTGCTTTCTGTTTCTATACGTCTTCGTGCTGTAGGTTTGCCTAAAGGGTTCATGTCGTGTCATAAGACTCCACATACAGCATTAGACAGATATACAGTCAGTTTACTTATATCAAAACTTGTAGCAGTCTTTACAAACCGCATGGGCCTTAGCCAAATGTAACATTGAAGTTACAAAATTCACTGATGGATAGTTTATCTTCTGAACCATGCTTCTTGAGTTCGGGGATTAGTTTGATACCTTTAATATGCATTACATTTAAAATTCTCGTTCAATTGCTATAGGCTATGTTCTTTCTTTTGTGCTCTTTATATATTAGGGATATTGGAAACTATGGCTGGTTTGTCCACTTCTGTTAGCTCTCTGCTGTTGGTGATCCTGAGAATAGATTCTTTTGCAAGAGTGTGCACTGATGATGTCTTTTTATCAGATTAATAGGGATCTACATATTACCTTTTCTGTCTTCCCTGTGCTGGAACACGTAATTAGGAAGTAAGCAACACTTTTTATGCGTGATCATTACAAAGTTTAATGTATGTGGAATTAACTATTTGTTTTTTAATTTAGCGTTGATTGTATTAGTAGATCTGCTCTTGTACTTTAAGAATCTATATTTATAAGTTAAGGCCATGTAAGAATAAATTCATCTAATTTGTTTGCAGGTTTACTTTGCTGGTGTAGGATGCTTAAAAAATACAAGGGCTGCACTATGCAGAGGAAGAGCGTTAAAATGCACCCGCTGTGGAAGGCCCGGAGCAACTATTGGATGCCGTGTTGATCGGTGTTCAAGAACTTACCACTTGGTTCGTATCTTTGTCATCTACAAAAATTATCAATAGATTATGTATATATGTACTATACTTTTATTTTATTTATTTATGTATTGTATTATTTTTATAAGTAGACAGACAACACGCACCCTCACTCTCAAGAACTTAGTATTCATTTTCGATTTGCATATCTTTTATGGCCTCTTGCATTTTGTGTCTTGCAGCCTTGTGCACGAGCTATGAATTGCATATTTGATCATCGCAAATTTCTTATTGCGTGTACTGGTCATAGAAAACTCTTCCAGCCTCTTGGTTATCAGTACTTAGCCCACAAAAAGAAATTGAAGGTCAAGAAAATGAAGTTGGAAATCAGAAAGGTATCAAATGATGCTTGGCGAAAGGATATTGAGGCAGAAGAAAAGTGGTTAGAGAAATGTGGCGATGATGAAGAGTTTTTGAAACGTGAAAGCAAGAGGCTACATCGAGATTTAGTGAGAATTGCACCTGTGTACATTGGAGGCTCCGACTCCGAGAGTGGGAAACTGTTTCAGGGTTGGGAATCTGTTGCAGGTCTTCAAAATGTCATTAGATGCATGAAGGAGGTTGTCATATTACCTCTTCTATATCCAGAGTTCTTTGATAGTCTCAGTCTCACACCTCCTAGAGGTGTTCTTTTGCATGGGTATCCTGGAACAGGTAAAACTCTTGTCGTGCGGGCATTAATAGGCGCTTGTGCACGTGGTGATAAACGAATAGCATATTTTGCTCGTAAAGGTGCTGATTGTTTAGGAAAATATGTTGGTGATGCTGAGCGCCAGCTAAGACTCTTGTTTCAGGTTGCTGAGAAATGCCAACCTTCTATAATATTCTTTGATGAGATTGATGGGCTGGCACCTTCTAGAACAAGGCAGCAAGATCAGACACATAGTTCAGTTGTGTCAACACTGCTTGCTTTAATGGACGGTTTGAAATCTCGAGGCTCTGTTGTAGTGATAGGTGCTACGAATCGTCCCGATGCCGTTGATCCAGCACTAAGGCGGCCTGGAAGATTTGATAGGGAAATTTATTTTCCACTACCGTCAGAAGAGGACAGAGCATCCATTCTTTCTGTTCATACTCAAAAATGGCCCAAACCAGTCAGTGGATCTGTGCTTAAGTCGATTGCAAGAGGAACTGCTGGATTTGCTGGTGCAGATCTGCAGGCACTTTGCACTCAAGCAGCCATAATTTCTTTGAAAAGGAATTTCCCTTTGCAAGAAGTTCTGTCTGCTGCTGGAAAGAAAGATTCTGAGTCCAAACGCCTCCCTCTACCTGCCTTTGTAGTGGAGGACAGGGATTGGTTGGAGGCTCTGACATGTTCTCCACCTCCCTGCTCTCGTAGGGAAGTAGGAATAGCTGCTAATGAAGTAGTGTGCTCTCCTCTTCCAACCCACCTTATCCCATGTCTTTTACAACCATTATCTACCATGCTCGTATCCCTTTATCTTGACGAACGCCTGTGGTTGCCAAAGCCTCTGAAAAGAGCTGCAACAATGATTGAAAGTGTGGTGGTTTCTGCCTTGAATAGGAAAAACATGCTCAGTGATCGCTGGTGGTCCCATATTGATGTTTTACTTGAGGAAGCAGATGTTGCAAAGGAAATAGAGAGAAAGCTATTGCACGCTGGAATCTTACAAGGAGATACTGCTGTTGCTGATACTGATGTTTGCAATGATGATGATGTTGACAACGGTATATTGAATTCTGAGCTGTCTGTTAAACACCATGGTGGTACTCGCCCTAGTTTGTTGCAAAACACATTTGCCTCGACATACAAACCTGGATTCCGGATACTGATTGCTGGAAATCCCAGATCTGGCCAAAAGCATCTTGCTTCCTGCCTTCTTCACTGTTTTGCTGGGAATGTAGAAATCCAGAAGGTTGATTTGGCTACAGTTTTGCTAGAAGGACACGGAGATATTGCCCAAGGGATAACACAAATATTAAGTATGTTCCTCTCTATTTATCTTGTCTGTCGTTGGCATAGAGATCTGCAACTACATGAGTTTCATCCATTAGATAATGCCTCCCTACTTCATTCTTGAGATGTTGTTTGCTCTCTCTCTCTCTCTCTCAATGTGCATGGAGATTTTACAAGCATTTCAATTTCAATATTTTGAGCAATTTTGTTTGTTTGTTTCTGTTGCAGAGAAATGTGCCAGCATGGGGTCATGTATAGTTTTCATGCCAAGAATTGATTTGTGGGCAGTGGAGACACCAAATCAAGTAACAGAAGACAGTAATGCAGATTTATCAAACCATCAATGTCCTGACAATGAAAAGCATCAAATTTCTGAGAACGAAAAGTCCTATGTTGCACATGGTCAAGTAATTGGAGGCGAAAGTGGGTTCTTATCACAGCAATGCAAATCAGAAGAAATGTTGGAGTGCCAAGATGACGCTGCTCAGACTGCTTCACATGCTTGGAACTTGTTTGTAGAGCAGGTGGAGTCTCTAAGTGTCTGTGCATCCTTAATGATTCTGGTAGGCTGTTGTTCTTTCTCTCTTTTTGCTGTTATTTTTTTTTTCTCTATTTGTTTAATTTTATCACATAGTTTTAGAGCTTCTTTAGCTGTGTTTTAGCATGTAGCTGATGACAAGGTTTGAATTTTGCCACTTTTTTCTCGACAAAGGGGAATTATAATGCTCATAACATCTATGTATTTGCTTTCTTCCATATGTAAAACGCTACATTTGCCCCTGTTAATGCTATTTAAGTACCCCCTGTAAAACCTAACATTTTAATTCTCTCGAAGTGTCAGCTTATAGTTTAGCTTTTGCTAAAAATATAATATTTAATGATAAATAAAGTGGGATATTCTTTCACCATAACTGCAATTTAGGTAACTACCGCAATTATTGGGTTCCAGATGCGTATTAATTCCCCTTCAGGCCTTCAAGAGCTATTCTTTCAAGATGTTGCATGTGTGTCCAGTTATAGGAATTAGCTAGTTCAGTTTTCTGTGTTTTACTTTTCTCCCTTTTAGACGTTAGGCATATAGTCTAACCAACATAAATGTAATGTTGTGGCTATATATTTACTTGTTGAGTTGGGTGTTATCTGAGTTTATCTCTGACATCTATCGGATGAAAAGCAAAAAAGATAAATCAGATAGTTTTCTGCTATATCCGAGTACTAAATGATATAAGAACATGTTTTATGGTGAAAAATAAGAGCAGTTCTGTTACCCAGGAGGGATCATGTGCTCTGTTTGATCCGAATTGATTGTAGGCTTCTTGTTTTTCAATGTTGAAAGCGAAACCTAATAAATACTAAATTCCTTGAAACTTTATGTAAACAGTGTTTTCGGTTTCTTAGGAGGAATCTCTTTTTTATATAAAAGACAGAATAACTATTTTCCAGGCTTTAAATGACAAATGGTCATGTCTGGGTTTTTTTTTTTTTTGGCATTAGGGAGAGATGGAAGATGTTGCATGCTCTTAGAACTGTCTTTTCAAATATCTAATAATAACAAGCAGTTACACACAGTTTGACTTTTATACAATTCCCACTGGATTTTATGTCTATAATACCCTGTTATGTTTTCAAAAAAAATTCATCATTGTTCAGTTATATTGCCTGAAAGTTGTGTGTAGATTGACAATTTATAGAAATGTGTATAGTGAAGTCAAAATGAAATAATAAACAAATGGAATACAGATATGCAAATTGACTATTGAATGTTTTCATAACAAACACCCAAACACCCAAACACCCAAATCCGTAAATATTAAATAATAAGAAGTTAATAAGACAGAAGTGTGCCACGTTCATTTAGATTGCATAAAGTTGCTTCTTGGCTATTCTGTTCAACTTCATTCTTTCATTTATGTTCTGCGAGTTAATACTTCAAGAGTCTGATACTTCTGTATTTATCATAGAATGATCATCAATACTAGTAATTTAATATCTACTTGTTTCTATTTTTCCAACAGGCCACATCAGAAGTACCATGTCCGGTGCTTCCGGTCAGAATTAGGCAGTTCTTTAAGAGTGACATTTTAAATGACCTTCAGTCAGTTCCTATGAAGCATACCGTTCCCAGATTTTCTGTTCAGGTTGATGGAAATTTCAACCGCGATCTGGTGATCAATCTATCTTCAGCAGAGTTATCAAGGGATCTAGTTCAACAGATTGTTCTTTTAGTTCATCAAACTTCTCACATTCATACAACTTCGTGTAAGGAGAGAGACTTGCATGTTACAAATGGTCAGTCTCAGATAGTTGATCAGAATGCAGATCATGGATCGGCTGATGCTAACAACAATTCAACTCTCTCTCCTGTTGAAAGTCTTCTTAAAGCTCCTCCACCACCTAACAATATAATTGGAAATGGGAAATCTAGCCTTCTGCTAGCAATATCTTCATTCGGCTATCAGATACTGCGATATCCTCATTTTGCTGAACTTTGTTGGTTCACATCAAAACTTAAAGAAGGTCCTTCTGCAGACATAAGTGGACCTTGGAAGGGTTGGCCATTCAATTCCTGTATAGTTCGTCCTAACAACTCACCAGAAATGGTAGCTGTGGTGAAGAAACTTAAAAGCAAAGAAAACTCTGGCGTAGTTCGGGGCCTGATTGCTGTTGGTTTATTGGCATATAGAGGTCTCTACACATCACTCAGAGAAGTCTCTTCTGAGGTGCGGAAAGTTCTTGAGATTCTAGTTGCGCAGATCAATGCAAAAGTTCAAGCCGGGAAAGATAGATATCAATATGTTCGCCTTTTGTCGCAAGTAGCCTATCTGGAAGATGTGGTTAATAGCTGGGTATACACCTTGCAGAGGTAATTTGATATTCATATTAGTGTTTGTGGATTTATTCTTTATGATTATTTGACCAGGTTATTACCTAATAGCAATTGGTCCAAATTTCAGTTTAGAGCAGGATGCTCCAATGAAAATGGCAAATTCTAAGCTAATCACTGCTCAACCTCCAGACGATAACCATATGCATAATCAAGTTCAAAGTGAGGATTGCAAGCCAAAGGTTTCAAGCAAATGCTCCAATGAGCATGAAGTGCTGGAAATTTGCCCTGAAGGGTTTGATGCTGAAAAAATTGTCAGTATTGACGTGAATGAACAAGTTGCCGATTTGGGTTGTTCCGAGGGTAGACTTGCAAGTTTAGATTGTTCTGGACAGAAGATTGTCCTACCAGATTCTACCTTGGATAAATCTTTTCAAGATTCTGATGAAATTTTGAATGAACAGAATGGGACAAAACCTAAACCCTGCGAGTCAGAACATACAGTTAATGGAGATTCTGAATCTTTGAAACGTCCAGATGGATTTGAATGCACTGAATCTATTGCAAATCCTGGGGATAGTCCGGCTACTGATATATTTGGCAGCATGAAGCTCTCCAGTTCTGTGACGAGTTGCAACAACCTTAACGGTTTGCCCCCAGCAGAGGCGGGTAGTAGACATAATGATGGTAAGCTTGATGCTGATGAGGCTGCTGGAGATGTCAACTTCTTAAGCATAGCCAGTTTGCCTGCGTTACTAGATAAGGCTGATGCAAATTTCTCGAGTAAAAGCAATCTCCCTGAGTGCTTAGGTAAGGCCAATGATGATGAGCATAATGTTGATGTCAACTGCTCAAGCCTCAGTAGTTTGCCAGAGTGCCTAGATAAGCCTGATGCAAATTTCTCGAGTAAAACCAATCTCCCTGAGTGCCTAGATAACGCCGATGCTGTTGAGCATAATGTTGATGTCAACTTATCTCCGGAAATCAGTCCCTCCACAAAGTCTGGATTTGTTTGCATATATCATTGTTGCTCTGAATGCTTAGATACCCTCCACGGTTTGACACAGAAAATTCTCATCGAGGAATGGCAATCAAATGGGAACCCATGGACAGTAGAGGATGTTCATGATATTGTGGCATCACTGTCTGTGGATCTTCATTCAGCAGTTAGAAGAATTCATGTTTCCGGAGGTTTCAGCAATTCATTTGATGATAATAGGAGACACAGAAATATTTCAGTGTGGCCGGGATCAGGAACATGTGATTGTAAAATATCAGGAAATAAGATTCTTTCGCCGGCGGAATGTAGATGCCACACAAGCAGGGAGAGCTTTACTCGAAAGGGAAATGCTTCCGCAAATACTCATCTCAGGCTTGGTTCAAAATTTGTTTTCCGAGATGGTGTGTTGGTTCACATGCATCCTGACAAAGACGTTTCTTACCACTGTAAATTCGAGACACTCTGCCTCTGTTCACTTATAGAGTTGATAGTACTGACCAAGCCACCTCTTCATTGACCTGATGATTTCACAGCTTGGATTGCCTTACCATGGCAAAAATTTTGTGCTGTTGCGGCATATGGACGTGAACATTTTTCTCCAAGTCATTTAGAAAATGAAATTCATATTTATTGAGACCACGTTTTTCCGAAGTACCTTCTGAAGTTGCTACTAGTCCATGAGACACAGAGGAGGTAATCACCATGTATAGCATCATGACACTATTCTTTCATTCATTTTCTCATAATCAATGTTACTAGCATTAGATGTATTCACAAATATATTTTCAAATTGCAACACAACCCTTAGAATTTGATTTTCTCTCAGAGGAGAACCTCTCATGTCTCAAGTCTTGGATTATAGGTTCCTGGTCTTCCTTTTTATTTTTTATTTTTAAATTTTTTTTGTATGTTCTCATTTAATTTTTGTTACAGACTTATAGTGTTCACTTGATCCGTAGATTGCTATAGCGAGTAGCATTTGGAACAAAAAATTGGGTTATGATGAAGCATAAACAATAGAGACAAAGAGCTCTAGTAAGAATAAAGAATCATCATCTTATTCATTGATAGAAGCTTTTTATATAATTGGGTTATGATGAAGTATAAACAGTAGAGACAAAGAGCTCTAGTAAGAGAATAAAGAATCATCATCTTATTCATTGATAGAAACCTTTTATATAATGAATTACAAAGTACTAATATGGTAATGATAAAGAATATATAGTTTTATTCCAATTACATATCTTGATGGCATAAGACCAAGACACCCATATGAAATATCTTAGAACACTTCCCCTTGTGTTGTGCGTCGGTATGCCCGTGGTGTTGATACGTCGCCTCGTTAAAAACCTCGTCAAGGAACAAAAACATTATGGGAGAAAATTTAAACCTTGATCGTAGCAGAAAAAAAGTATAACGCACCATTCACATTTGATAGTGACATGTATGTGTTAGACTTCCCATGGAGTTCGCACCTTCCGCTGATCTTTACATCAATCATAGGGCTCTTCCTGATTCTTACTAATCACGGAAATTTCAATAACTTAGCATGTCAATGTTTTTTAACATGTCTTCAAATGTGGCAGTAGGCAATGATTAACTAGATCATACCGTATTGTCCTAAAACATGATATTTTACACTTAGATCTTGAGGAGAAGGCCGCTTGTGAACTCAAAATATAAGTTTTTGCAGGAAATCAGATTTCCGCGCAGCATGATCTTCAGTTACTAGAACAGCCGTAACTTCCTCTAGGAAATACATATGAATGAACCGTAAACGGTTTTGGAAACTAGACTCATTTAGCTTTCCAACCGTATATTACACACATTCTGGTTCATCAGGAGCTGTTCACAAAGTCCCGCCGAAGTTGACTGTTTTGCCAAAATCAGATTCTCGGAAAGATTCGTCTTACTTTACGAGAACGGCCATAACTCACTCAATATGTTAGGTATGATCAAATGGTTGATATCCCTGGAAAGTAGACACATAGATCTTTCCAATGGTACTAATTTCACCATTTTCCAGTAAGTGAGATTTCTTGTAGGTCCCGTGGAATTTGATCTACGAAACTTGGCAGATTCTTATTTCGCTTTTAATGTGTCTTTTTTATGTAGGGATAGAATAAGCCTCAACCTTTCATACCATTAAGTATTGAAAATGAGTTACTGCCATTACATTGGTGTTGCATGGACGCATAGCTACACTTAACTTTACAACTTTTCATAGTGAATGAGATGTCGAGTCTTTCTTATTGTGTTGAGTACATTGATGCGTCTTATTGTACTTAGATTGGAATTCCATCTCTTAACACATATTTGTCATATTTCTTTAGAAAAACAACGGATCTCTCTTTAGAACAAAGACTTTGACTAATCATGAGAGTATATGTAGGCCTCACAAGTTATAGAGCGCCTAAGCCGATTGATCGAAAATCATCATCAATACAGTCATCGAGACCGTGACTTCCCAAGATCTTTTTCATTCTAACTTCGGATGTTGATACATATTGGCATCTCTTGATCCATCAAGAGTTTATGTAAATCCGAAATGAACACGCAAATGCATAATTCACCATATCCCTTCCAAATCAAGTAGAGTCCATATGCATTTCAATACCTTTAGCAAACGCGTGCTCTTGTGGTCTAGAGCCACTTGATTCGGATGAAGAAGTCTGTTTAAGACCTTCATGTATATCACTGATCTCATAGAGATGTTATTATGACCACATTCATAGGCTGCATGTTCAGTTATTCAGAAACTACCAAACTGACAAAGTAGTGGAGTTCAATGACATCCATTACGAGAGCATATCTCATCGTAGTCGATCCCAGTGCGTGTTAGTGAGAGACCTTGAGCCATAAGGTGAGTCTAAACTCTTGTTCTCACTACGCTATCTAACAAAGACATATTTGATAGGGTTTAGCTTGCGGTGTCGGCATCACCTGCCCAAGGACCAATCTCTTTGTTAATGCTGGATCGCATCTTTCCATTAGGTCAATCAACTAAGTTGACATCCATCAACAAAGGGTGGTTCGATAATATATACCCATTTTCCTACGTCCTCATGTACACTAGCGTAATACTTGTAGAGATCTCTATATGGATTGGATTTGACATTGAGGCATCCCCCAACGATAATCATAATTCAGATTTCATGAGACGAATTTGAGTATCACTGATCAATAGATCAGGTTGTGCCAATTTCGCTTTTTTCCTAGTGCGAGAAAGTATCGAACCTAAGGGTCTCCCTCCTTTTGGGGAGCCACACGACCTTGTGACACCAATTTTGCCACTATATGGCGTCACCATATCACTATCCATGGTGATGGCGCTAAAACCAACTTCTTTCGCCATGTCCTCTTGATAGGACATTAATCATTGCAGACATATTTGCAGCATGTGTTCTCGTCACTTTAACACTTTAAGCATTTGGGATTAAGATGAGACTTAGTGGGGACAAACCACGACAATTTACGTCGTTCAACTTGAACACTTGTGTTCTTATCTCCCCCTAACGGCGAGAATATTGTCTCATCAAAATGATAATCCGCAATTTAGCGGTGAATGAGATCGCCTGACAAGGTTTCTACATAAGCAGATTATAGGTGGAGGTTTAGATCCAACCTAAATACTTAGGGCTGGGCACGGGACGGAATGTGCCGGGATTTAGTGAATCTCATCCTGTCCAGTCCCGTCCCGAAAATAAAAGAACGGGACGAGACAGGACCGGAAGGCGTTTTTAGAAAGCTGTCCAGTACGTCCCGATCCCGAACGGGACCGGGACGGGATCGAGATCTCGATAAATTATCCTCAAACAACAACTGAAAAATATCCAAAATCACACAAGCAAAAAAAAGAACATGAATGAAATTAAAAGTACTAAAATCATCAAGAACATAGGTGCATAGGTGCTAAATTAGATCCCATATTAAAAGTACTGAATGAACTTGAAAAACTCAAACCATAATATATCAAACGAAAGATAGGACCAGCAGCAATGCCTTTTCCCTTTGCTTTTGCTCTTGAAGGTGGAGGTGGACATGCATTAGCTTTGCTAGTTGCTGTGCTCTCATGCTCTCATGACCATGAGAAGGTGTTGTTGTCAGAAGAGGTTAGGGTAGTGATTCAAAGGAGACTCCCTCCAAAGTTGAAGGACCCATGAAGCTTTACAATACCTTGCCCCATTGGTGATCATAACTTTGAGTGTGCTTTGATAGATTTGGGTGCTAGTGTCAACTTGATGTTGTACTCCTTGTTTCTGAAACTAAAGCTTGGTGACTTGCAACCAACATTCATGACTTTACAATTTGCAGACCGATCAGTCAAGCAACCAAAAGGAATTGTGGAAGATGTGTTGGTGAAGGTTGATAAGTTCATGTTGCCTGCAGACTTTGTCATTCTTGGGACGTGCATTCATGGCTACCGCGGATACGGTGATAAAAGTGCAGGATGGTAGTCTATCAATGAAAGTTGGTGATATGTCAGAGGAGTATAAAGTCTTTGAAGCTAGTCGACGTCCTTCGGATGATGGTCAATACTTTATGGTTGATTCCTTTTCTCCTATTACTCATGAAGCTTATGTTTTGAATTCTTATAAAGATCCTCTTGAGGTATGCTTGACACAAGCGATAATGGATTTTGATGCCAAGAAAGAAGTTGATGAGTTGGAAAAGCTTCTTAATGATGCATCGGTTCTTGAACCATGAAAGTGGAACCAATTTGAGCCTTTACCTCTATCTACAAACAAAGTTGTGCCTTCCATTCAGCAAGCACCAAAGCTAGAGCTCAAACCGCTGTCCCAACATTTGAAGTATGTATTTTTGGGTGAGAGTGAGACACTACCGGTGATTATTGCCTCGGACCTTTGTGAAGATGATGAAAAGAGCTGTTGCAGGTTCTCCAAGCTCACAAAACAGCCATTGGGTGTCCATTGTAGATATTAAAGGTATTAGTCATACAATGTGTATGCACCGCATCCATCTTGAAGACAATGTGAAGCCAACACGTGATGCACAAAGGCGTTTGAATCCACCAATGAAAGAAGTTGTGTGTGTTGAATTTGAAGCTTCTTGATGTTGGAGTTATATATCGAATTTCCGATAGTGAATGGGTGAGTCCAGTTCAAGTGGTGCCTAAGAAGTCGGGAATAACCGTTGTGAAGAATGAAAAAGATGAGTTGGTTCCTACAAGGGTCACTACGGGTTGGAGAGTTTGCATTGATTACTAGAAGCTCAATAGTGCCACACGCAAGGATCACTTCCCATTGCCTTTTATTGATCAGATGTTTGAGCGATTGGCCGATCACAATTATTATTGTTTTTTTTATGGTTATTCGAGTTATAATCAAATTCCTATTGCACCGGAGGACCAAGAAAAAACTACATTTACTTGGCCTTTTGGTATTTTTGCCTATCGAAGAATGTCTTTTGGTTTATGCAATGCACCGGCTACCTTCTAGAGGTGTATGATGAGTATCTTCTCGGACATGGTGGAGAGATTTATTGAGGTATTTATGGATGATATTTCTGTTTTTGGTTCCTCTTGTGATGATTGTTTGCTACATTTATCTCTAGTGCTCAAAAGATGTCAAGAGACCAACCTTGTGCTTAACTAGGAGAAGTGCCATTTTATGGTCAAGCAAGGTATTGTGTTGGGCCATGTTGTTTTAAGTAAAGGCATTGAAGTTGACAAAGCAAAAGTGGATTTGATCACCAATCTTCCTCCACCAACAACAGTTAAGGGAGTGCGTTCTTTACTTGGTCATGCCGGGTTTTATCGGCGTTTCATAAAGGATTTTAGCAAGATTGCAGGGCCATTGAGCAATTTATTAGCAAAGGATGCAGAATTTGTCTTTGATGAAGCATGTCTTGAGGAATTCAACAAGCTCAAGGCACTCCTCACTTCAGCTCTTATCATCAAGCCTCCGGATTGGAACTTACCGTTTGAATTAATGTGATGCATCAGATTATGCAGTGGGTGCTGTTTTGGGGCAACGTATAGAGAGGCTTCCTCATGCTATTTATTATGATTCACAGACTTTGAATAATGCTCAGCTCAATTATTCCACCACAGAGAGAATTGTTTGCGGTTGTGTTTGCTCTAGACATGTTCAGATCGTATTTGATTGGTTCCAAGGTCATTGTTTACACCGATCATGTTGCCCTTAAGTATTTACTTGCCAAGATAGAGGCAAAGCCAAGGCTGATCCGTTGGGTACTCTTACTTCAAGAATTTGATTTGAAAATTAAATATAAAAGAGGAAGTGAGAATGTGGTGGCAGATCACTTGAGTAGATTGGTGCATGAAGAAGATGAAGTGGGCAAGCTCTGTCCACACAAGGAAAATAGTAATATGCATCTTGATCACATAAAACCTTTTCTAATATCATTTACTGCGCATAAGATTAACAATTCTACAAAGCTTCGTTTTATACCTGATGTTTCAAAATCAATCTCCCCTGTAGATGCAACTGCTTCACTTGGAGGTTGGCTGGCAGCAGGTTGGGTCGCATCAGGTTGATTTGCAGGAGTGGGTTGACTTCCAGTTGGTAGGAGAAGTGCAGACCAACTTGTTGCTGATGAAGGACGATCCGGTTGAGTAGAAATTGCTTCAAAAGAAGCCTGCAGACCAGAAGCAATTCGTTGAGGACGAACCGGTGTTTTCTTCCCTTTAGCCATTAACAAGTTGGGAATCGAATTGAGGTTTAGGTTTGGGAATCGAATTGGGGATCGAATTTGGGAGAGACAAACTAGGTTTTAGGTTTAGCATTTGGGGATCGAATTTGGTTGAGAGGCTAGAGCTTGGAAGGAGTGGAGGGAATGGAGGTGTGCGTTATGTTTGAGAGAGTGAGATCGAATTTTCTTCTGTGTTTAGGTTTTACTGTTTTAGACCGAATTGAGTGTGGTTGAGTGCATGGTAACATCATGCAACCTAAAAAATCGAATATAAAATGATTAAAATCAGGTATTCTAATATTACGGGACGGGCCGAGATTTTTCGGGATAGTCCCGATCCCATCTCGTCCCGTTTCAACATTACCATAACGGGACGGGACGGGATTGCCATTTTCAAAACTTATCCCTTCTCGTCCCGCTAACTTTCAGGACAGGACCGGTTACGGGATCGGGATTCCAGTACTAAGTGCCCAGCCCTATAAATACTTATTCATCTGAAATGACCCATCATTATGCGCAGTGGTAGTGCGATTTGACACTTAGAAATAACATCTAGCAAAGCTTAAGGATTGGAGATCCATTTCGATCCTATTTGAGCTCAAGGATTGCAATTTAGTGTCAATCCTCATACACAGTCACGAGTTGTAGTACAAAAATATTCAATGATGGTGGGTCATAGATGAATAGTAAAGCTGCATGCAAATATTGCATAGCCCTAAGACGCAATAGAAAGATTAATGCGCATCAATAATGTTCGAGCGACAAGCTAAAGTTGCTTGGTCGTAGCTTCGGTGAGACCGTATTGCATATGAACATAGGGTACATGACACTTATATCCCGATAAACTTTTTTAAAGAATGGGTAGTGAGCCCATAGAAATATAAGCAGCATAAGTAGTAGATAATAATGTGTTACAGGACCGGTGTGTTAACACTTCAACCAACACCATAAAGCATAAAAATGTGTCTGCAAATTGGTTGTATAGATCTACATAATTTGATGTAAGAATAAAATGTTCACTTTTGTGTCATTTAGCGTAACACAAGACCGGTGTGTTAACACTTCAACCAACACCATAAAGCATAAAAAGGTGTATGCAAATTGGTTGTATAGATCTACATAATTTGATGTAAGAATAGAATGTTCACTTTTGTGTCATTTAACGTAGGAGGGTCTCACACCTAATTTCACTAAAGAATAGGCTTTCAAAACGAGCAATGAGCATTGCAGGGGGCCAATGAGACATCAAGGGAAGACCGGTGCACCTCAATTGCTTGAGGAATTGACTGGACGGCCTCCGGGAAGTTGGAGCCGTGTTTGGGTGACGTCAATGTCCCTAGGGTGTAGCCATTTACAACTATGGCGTCACCGAATGTCTTCGTTTTGAGCGGAAGAATGGATGTCCATGAGAATTTCTCAAAATTTGGACCATTATATCTCTTCTAGGATGACCGATTTGGTCATACCAAAACCTATATGAGTCGGTGTCCCAAATATCATGTTTGGCGACAAGATGTGATTCGATATTCGAATCATAGTGACATACAGTCCACTAGATTGACTCATAAACTTCTCCAAGATGCGCTTCAGTCCGCATTCATGAGAAGGTACACACAAAAGAACTCTTGTTCATTCTCAATGTGTTTTCAAATGAAAACCATTAACAGGAATGTCTTTAAAGCTCAACATGGTTCGGTTGCATCTCAATGCATAGAGGGCATCTGTGACGTTGATCATAGTGCCATGAGGCATCAAGATTCAAGCTAAACTACATCCCTGAATGATTGGTATGATTCAATTATTGAAGTCACAGAAGATTTACAAAGGCCAAAATCCAAAGATAGTTGTCGGTTTCTTAGAATGTTGTGGATAGTTCCACTATCTGCGAAGTACTCAATGTCTCTATGAGATAGATCTACAAAATAAAGTAGATAGGAGAGTAAATAGTTCCAGTTGAACCATTTAGAGGGATTGAAAGAAGCTACAAAAAGCTGCAATCCCGAGAGTGCATAAAAATTTTGGCGCAAAATGACATTTGCACACTAAAACAGCCATAACTTCTTCGTTAAAATAGATATGGACAAATCGCGAAAAGTTCTGAAAATTAGACTCGTAGAGCTTTCCAATGATATAAATCTCACTGCCTGGTTCGTCCGGAACTGTTCACAAAGCTCAAATGAAGTTGACTGTCCAGAAGGGACAGATTGCTGTTTTTTTGTAGATTTGGCATTGGCAATGCTTTGGAGCTTGCGGATGGCATGTGGGCATAAGCCGAAGCCAAAATGACGTGTATATGATCAAAATCAAGTCCTTTCGGTCGTTCCAAGGTCGTAAACTCCATGACTAATTAGCAAAAGCTCCCTGACATGAACATATTCTAACTCAGAGGACCTAGAGGATTTGATCATGATGATGATTGTCCGGTTTTGATAAGTCTTCAACGTCTTTTGCAAGACAAAAATTGATTTAATAGCGTAGGGGGATCCAAAATCAAAAGCTTTCGGTAACTCCAACTCAGTATGACCAGACATGTCCGTGGATGGTCGGTAGTGCGAGGCACACTTGAAACCATTATCTCCTTAATTTCGGACAATTCTAAGACATCACACTGAGCTTGGATGAGCCTAGTTGAACAATTGATGATGGAAAATCTGCTATAGGGTAGAAGACTTAACCGGAAACACGTTGGCGATCCTGATGCAAGGCCGTGCGTCATCTTCACTTGGAAAAGACCAAAACGGCACAATCTAACCATGTAGATTGTAAATATGCCATGCTTCTAAGGACGACGTAAAAATGTACATATTGTTTGTAAATCAATACGAACCATAAGAGGAGAATAGTTTCATAACTTCGAAAAAATTCTCAAGGCATTCATTATTGCCATTATTGCTAATGTAAGTATATATCGAGGTCTCGAATAAACAAAGGACATCGATACGACGTCTTATTACATATAGCTTGGAAAGAAAATCAAAGTCGATCTAGCCGATGACGTTAAAGTCAGGGGTAGCTAGAGCTGGATCCGAATCTTTGAAATCCGCGATCATGAGGATGACGTTCTTGTCCTCGTATTGATTTTCCATACCTTTTTGTATGCATTCATGATTTGAGGATGAGCTCGACAACTCATCAACCAGTGATCTGGAGATCCATACTGTTGCATTGTTCGGAGCTGGCATAAGTAGTTTTGACAAATTTGTGTCTAGATCAGGAGGCCGGCGGCACCTCCCCCTCTTTTCTAGACTTCGGCGCGGCTTCTTTACCGTTGCCGTGACCCACATTACCTTTACCACACTAGGGGTTAATCCCACGTGCACATGCTAATACATTTATCTCATTAGCGTTTATACAATTCCGCTAAAGATTATGGATTAGGATGCCACGAAATATCATCAACGATATGTAGTCAAATAAGGTGGTAAGCAATCCACTTGATGGACGTTTCAAGAAACGCTCCATAAGTGCATTCCACAGTATTTTGTGGTCATTACTTTTTGCACAGATTACCATTGAAGGCTTTGTCGATGTGGCACTGTCACACCCCGGACCCGGTGTCGGTGGTTTCTAAGCACCGGACGCCGTACCCGAGGCGTGAGCGGGAAAAATAAAAGAAACTAAAACAATTTCAAATACTTTTCCAAAAATAAAAGAAAATAAAACGTTTACAAATAACAAAACAATTACAAATACAAAAAGATGAGCCTTTGTGAATCTATGTCACTTCTAATCTTCCGTACTTCTCGACTCTCGTCCACGTAAGCTAACGTCACAGTTAGTCTTTTAGAAAGACGTGTCCACCTAGGCACCTGAGCAAGATTCTATAGGGGTGAGCATACACTCAGTAGGGCCAAACCTCTTAACGTTATTCTTAACTATGTCACACAATCAAGTTATCACATATCGAACAATACTTTAAATAAATAACGACAATGATCGATGCATAAATGCCAATGCACTCCCTCCACTCTATTACTGGCTAATTAGTCCATACACCCAAGACATGTGAGCCTACACGTCCCATACCGTGTAGATGTCTCAAATATACAACCTAACAAATCAGTAATATATAAACTCCAATACCTTTTTTGTTAGTCTTTTGTTAACCTCATGGTCCCTACTCCCGAAACCCGAAAGATCGTTTTATCGACTCATACGTCGAAAGGGCATACTTTCTTTACTAATTTGCGCAGGTGGGCTGATCATAGCTACTGGAAGTCCCCATGAGGAAACTCAACTACACAAAATATATCTGTTCTAATAATCTCATTCTCCTCTCAAGAATCACCATTCTCACCTCTCACAATTCCTCACAATGCATTATGCATGTCAATGAGTAACAACACTTGCATTACAATATTTAACACATGCTTTTAATGAAAAGCAATAACATCAATTTCATATAAATCAATGAATACACATGCTTTTAAGAAAAACAATAACATCCAAGAGTTATCACTCAATTGCACACAAAGCACTCATTTCAATTATAACCTAATTATCAATTTAAATAAAGGTTCCCCGAGAAAGACCTTACCCGGAATCCAAAGCGTTAGTTCTGACGCCAATTAAAATTAGTAACACTGCAACATGCATTCTGAAATCCATATCCTTTTGCTTCTGGAACTGCAACGTGCCTCCAATCCTCGTATCAAATTTTTATTCCAAGAATGTTGACATTTTATTTCAAATTGATACGACCATGTCCTCAAAATTTACTAAGCACACCCATAAGCTCTTTAGCCAATTTCTACTTCTCAAGTTGTCCAACTCCTGCACTTTCGAACACTCACTTTCTCCATTTGAAATCAAGCTCCTAGTTCCATATCGCAAATTAACAGTTCTTAGTTGCATCCTTTAACTCCGGCAAGTTTAGTATTAGTACTATACACATCTATCTTCACCTCCCTGTTCCAATAACACAGCTCCATTTCCTATCACCCAAATCTCATCTTTTACCAATCAAGCATCCAAATTCATGTTCCTGCACTTCATATGACTGGAAATGGAACAAGAATACTGCAGTCACCACCACAAACAATAAACCAAAATCAACAGAAAACCCAATAGTATCATCTACTCTAATCTCAGCTCAAAATCCCAAGACAACATTTGCTTCAAATCTCAACCAATTTCAGAATCAAGCATCTCAAATCACTCATACATATTCAATATGCTAACAGAGCCAGAAATAAACAAGAACAACCGCCGTCGACCCGCCGTGCACAGCAGCCACCGGCCTCTTCCCAAAACCTTTGTTTACACTCAGAATTAATATTTTACTGGACAATAATTGTCTATGTGAATATTAGTTAAATTCATGGCCCATATCACACTAGCGAGCCCGAATAATATTGGGTTTAGAGGCGGGCTGCCTCGCCTACAATATCACGCGAGCTGGATGTAGGGGTTGATTGCACAAAGGCCTTCACATATAATTAAGGAGGACTGAAATTATGAAGCGAGCTGAGGAGTTCGCACATATCAAAACAGCAACATCGCGTCTCGACTGGGAAGGTGTTTCGCGCCATGACCTGAGCTCCTTGCTGGAAGCATCTCGCCATTGACCTGGCAGCCTCGCCCCGACTTCGTGGATTGGCGCGACCTCGCCACTGTTTAATGAGGAAAGCATCTCAATGGAATCTCGACAACATCTCGCGCCGCATCTCGAATTGAAGAAGAGCATCCCGCGCGGTGCCCTCGAACACATGGGGGCAAAACTGTGCCCTAGAACGACTGCACCGAGATGATGATCCTACTGGCCAAGAAGAATCCAAGTATGCTCAATTTGTCTTATGCAATAAAGAAGGGGTTTTTGGCTTTATCATGGAAGGTGGTAGTCAAGAAGCTACTGGATATGATCATAATCAAAGATATGGTCAATTCAACCTAGCTACTGGACGTTTGCATGGAATCGGTCAAACCCTACATCAAATCCCCAGGCCAATCCGTGGCTTCACATTCCAATATAATTGGAGTCTCTGCATGCAAGTTCAAAGGCCAAATTATGGCTTTAGTACTGTATGTGGGAAACGTTTTTACTCTCATAATTGCAAGTTTATTATACATGGGTGTAAAGTCGAGTATTCTCAATGTCATCTCACTCTAGTGTGCAGCAGGGACTTGGCGGCATATGAACATGATGCTCATGGGTTTCATATATCTGCATCAGAGGCAGAGGTGGATTCGTTGGACTGTGGTGACTCAAAATTTGATTTTGACACAGAGCCAATTTATGATGAATATGATGAAGACTATATGTTGGTGCGTCTGTCAGATAATCATACTCCACAAGAGTTCAAGACCAGTGAAGCTCCTGATATGGTCTTCTTCCATGACCAATGCGTGGCTATACCTGATAAGATCATGCATTATGACATGATAGTTGGCAACAAGGCTGATCTCAACAGCATACGGTACATGAGAATGCAGTTGAAGATCATGTTTGGTCAAAAGACAAGGATACGTGGGGGGCAACGAGACGTACCCTACGAACTACCATGCCCAAATTTTCAAGTTGTTAACGCGAAGCAGCCCTGCTCAACACTTGGAAATTCTCGACGACAAGAGTCTCAAGCCGAGAACATAACGGCGACGAGGCTTGGAGTGAAGCATTGGTGGCCTCCCCCGTGGCCTTACGAAGGGTAACTAACCGAGCTATACTCTCTTCTTTCCCTTACTCTTAGCTTTACTTCAATTTTTACTTCTGTTTGCTTTCATTTTTCTTTCTTTCTTGCATTGAAAAAGAAAAATATAATAATAAAAAAAAATCAAATAGCAGAAAATACAAAAAGAGATTCTTAGTTTTGCTGAAATGCAAGACAACATTTTTGCCTCCAAAAGGCTTGAACTTTATTTGAGGCCTATCCCTAAGGCCTGGAGACAATACAGAAGGCATTCCATATGCCTTGAATTGCTGCCAGCGAAGTCAAGTCAGAGAAGAAATTCTAATGGTTGCTGAAAGTTGCAACAGCCACTACCGGACAGTCAACTTCGCCGATTAAACTGGAATGATCCAGGAAGAACCAGCAGGCGAGCCTTATATCAACAGAAAGCTCTGGATGTCTATTTTCTAGAGGATTTTATGGTTCATCATTCCGACATTTCTAGAGAGAGTTATGGCAGTTTGAATACAGACAGGTCAGGATACGCGCGAATTTGCAATATGCTTTTTCAATGTGTTTTCATGACCTTGCAGCATGCTTTCTTTTACTGGGGGGCATCCATACAAGTTTTATGTACCTTTATTCATACACCAGGATCTACCAAGGCCGATCCATGACCTTTTTTCGGTGTTTGCTAACTTCAATGATGCACGGTACTACAACTCCTTCACTGGGGGGCATACTAAAGTTTGATGTCCTTCATTCTTCCCAAGTATCGCCGAACAGACATCAAAACTGGGGGGCACATTAGGGTAGATATGTGTTCTAGATATTTCAGACTTTATACCCTTCTTGAGGTGTCTTGGTCATTATTTAGGCCAACACCTGTGGCCTCTAAAAAAAAATTCAAGATTATGCAGCCGTTCGCCGACATGGTCCATTGGTTTGATTCTCTTTGGTTCACACCTGGGGGGGGCAGTGAAGTCACTCCATGATTCGAATGTCAAAAAGATGGTTCGCCATCGCCAAGAGCTCAAGCGAAGGGCAATTTTGAATCCATTCAAAGCGAACGTCTACTCAAGGTGCATCCCTTCGAGGTACATCCATGCGAGGTACATTTCTTCGAGGACATTATCTGCGCGAGGTGCATGTATAGTACAATATCTTCAAGGGCAGAGCAAGCGAAGTGCAAAAGTGTTTTTTCATATTGATTCAAGGCCAATGTACCTATAACTTTGTTAAGTTCGTGATCATCAGTTTAATGTGGTACTAGGCGAATCTTATAGAGCATCCCGCGCGGTGCCACATTTTGAATGCCTTAATTGCATGACGGGTACGTGTGCATGCATGGGTGCATCTTGACTTGGCCTCACCTCGGCTTGGAAAAGAATCCCGCCAGCATTTTGAATAAAAGCATAGTTATCCTTGATTGCATGGAAGTGCAATTACGTACGACTTTCCTCCAATCAAATGCATGCATGAAGATGTGTTGAGGTAGGATGCAAACGTCCTAGGCTATATTTCATGCATACGTCAAGAAGAGTTCTAAACCAACTCTACTACCTTCAAGAAGAGCAATGGCGAAGAGTTGATAAGGGTTACTTATGATAACGTTGAAGACTCCTACAAGTCTTTGATATGCTTTGGGCCAATACCAGTGGCCCTAAATAACTCTATATAAAAGAGTTCGAGGATTCTCACAACACACAACTCAACAACTCAACAATTACAAAAACAATACCTTCAACACAGTTGAACCTCAAGACGCTCCCCGGAGCTTTGCTTTCGTTTCCCTGTACGCTCTCCGGAGCTTTGTCTTTTTTCCTCTCCTTTCCAATTGAAGCTCTGCTCGACCCTACGTTGAGTATCGATATTGTGACGCTCAGGCGGACTACTGTAAGTCCTTGCCCAGTACGCAAGGCGAATCTGAAGAACGCTGCGGTGGAGTTGGTCCTCTCTCCATCCTCAGTCGCTTGATTAGAAGCAGAAGGCTAAGTGCACCCCGCTACTACAACCACTACATTCCGCATCCGCGCGGTGGTACGCCCGCAATGACTAAAAGAGACTTTGCATACCCAGAATTACTGGTGTGGCCAAAACAACCTCACTTTCTCCAAAACTCAACCAAATACAATTTCAAGCATATACAGAGATAGAGCTTGAAGAATAGACCAACTTTGATACCTGTACCGAATTCGAAGATTGCTGGAAAAGCAAGAACAACGCCGGGAAACTCAGAAATCTTCCTCCCTTTGATTCTCTCTCACCGGACCTCATCTCTGCAAGCTGAAGGCACAGGGATGTCGAGGACAAGGAGATGAAGCTATCCATACCGGTCGTGGTCGTCGTCGGGGCCGGAATCGGAAAGTCCCCGGCAGACCCAGTCTCTCATTCTTTTGCTCGAATCTCCTTCACCGAAGTTCGTTTGACGAAATAGAGACCGCAGGGAGGATGGGGAGGACGAGATGAAGCCGTCGCCACCAATCTTCCGCCACGCCGTCACCGGAGGACGAAGAAAAGTCCGGGTCGACCCGTTGCTGCTATTCAGATCGAGGCTGACCCGGTCTGGATCTGAGACTAATCTGTTCTGATCTTGATCTCATTCTCTCTTCCTAGATATACACACCATTCAACAGCTGAGATCAAACAATCTAATGATTAGACGGCCCAGATCATGCCACCTTAAAAATCTATTTTTAATAAAATTTTAGATAATACCAATTTCCAAAAATCATTAAAAATAGCTCTGATATCCAAACGATGCTCTGAAAAATTTCATGAACTCGTAACGACGTCTAGTTTAATCCTAAAATTTTCGACAAACTAAAAATTGAAATAATTTTCAAAAGCCACAAAGGATTTGAAGAATAATAGAAATTGAAATAAAAATAGCTCGAAAATAATTTTCCTTTTAAAAATAGAAATTCGAAATTCAAGGATGTTATAGGCACTTCAAAGACTTTGAGCACATGAGATGTGAAATCTCGACATCTAAGCTTGTTAGCCTGGAGGTCAAAACATGTGGTTTAATCATTTCCAATGAAAGGTTCCACAGAAACCAAGCGAAGATTTGCCTTAGGTATCGAGTACGTCAAAACTTAAATGAGCAGAATGTTACGTTGCTCTTGCATACAAAACCAAGCTGTTATGAGACTCGATAGAGGTCACAAATAATGCTTTTTTAATGGTTTGTCTTATGGATTGATCACACACAATCCGGAGAAAGGTCGGGGTTGATCACACGCTCTTGACCCGGACAAAAACACACTCTTGACTTGCGAATAAAACCTGCGAATAAAATTTTAGGATTTTTACCTGCACGCACAAAATTCCAAGCATATAATGGAGATGGAGAAGGGAGGAAATGATTTTATCCTCCCTGAGTTATTGAACTTGGAAAAGTTTAGGGTTTCAAAACATACTTTTCGAAACTTCAAACACTTGAAGAAGTCAAAAATTGTAGTCGGGGGAAACCAAAAATCGCCGGCGGGCGACGGGATTGGCAGCCGGTGATGTCGGACGGTGGCTGGGAAAAACATGCGGTGGCGGCGGTCGGACATAGGAGCCGAAAACGCTTTTTTTTAGGGTTTCGGAAAACAAATGGTGGGTTATTGGCTCTAGGGTTAGAACAAAGTGCATGATAACGTGATGAAGTATAAACAGTAGAGATAAAGAGATCTAGTAAGAGAATAGAGAATCATCATCTTATTCATTAATAGAATCCTTTTATATAGAGAATTACAAAGTACCAATATGGTAATGATAAGGAATACATAGTCTTATTCCAACTACATATCCTGATGGCATAAGACTAAGATACACATATGAAATATCCTAGAACAGGTTCCTTTGAGTTTGGGAAGAACCTATGCATTTGTGGCAACTACAATTTATAAGGCAAAGCCTAAAAGCAAGAAAATACACAAAGATAACAGAGGGTGCGAATGTTAAAACAAACACTAGTCTCGAGCAACTTCACAAAGATCTTTCAGACTCTGGACAAATCTATCAACATAACCACTCATATACCCTGGACTTGATAGTGTCTCAGTCCATTTGGCATGGTTCTTCTTCACCATAACACCCACCTCGCTCTCTTTATCCATCACACTTCTAATAGCCTTGCTCAAGCTTTCCTTCGAAAACCACCGATTCGCTTCCCTCTTCACCTCCACTGCAACCTTGAGCTCATTCACCAGTAGCTTGGTGTTCAACATCTGATCACCCAAGTGCGGCACCAGCACAATCCGGTTGTTCGTCAGCAAGGACTCCCACATAGAACCAAAACCGCAATGATTCACAAAGCACCCGACTGAGGGATGGCTCAAGATCAATGGCTGCTGAACCCAACCCCCAAACACCACCCCTCTCCCTTTAACCCTCTCCTCAAACCCTTGAGGCAGTGCCTCTTCCACACTATCACATCCCATAGGTGGCTTCAGTGCTATCAAAAATGGCAACCCGGTTAGCTCAAACCCTAACACCAGCTCTTGAAACTGGTCCTTCTCAAGTATGTACTGGGTACCAAATGCGCAGTACACAACGGATCCAGGCTCGAACCCACTTAGCCACTTAGACCACCTCTCTTCTAGCTGGCCTTTCTCATCTCCGAGCCCCAACACAGGACCAGTTAAAAGCACAGTCTTGTTAAACTGAGCTTCCATGTAATCACACAAGTCACCCTCTAACTCTCTGCATGTCCTAATAGATATGGCATCACATTCTTTCAACGCCTTCGTAACCCTGTCGTAAAATGTGATACCATCCCCAAACGGCCTTGTAAGGAACATCAAAGACCGGGACTCGGCGCCACGAAGCACTACGGTCTTGGAAGGGTACCCTGCCGGCGGATTCTCAAGGTCTTCCGCCGTAATGGGCAGTTTCCTAGCCGGGACAACTGCACATGCAAGAGCAGCCGCGCAAACGACATTATAGCAAACGGTCTTAATCCCAAGCTTCCTAGCAATCTCCGGTATCCAACATGCAGCGTCGTAGAAGACCATGTCAGGCTTGTGAGCCTGCATGTACTCCTCGAGCTGTTTCCGGGTTTTGTCCACAGCTGCGGCGAGGAGCCAGCTGGCGGATAAGGGGATCTCGGAGGCGGTTTCGGTGCCCTCGGGGAGGCCCTCAAAGTGGGGGACGAGGACAGGGCGGAAGATGATGAGGTTGGGGTGGAGGTTGAGGTGTTGGAGCTGGTCTTGAGCTTTCTTGGGGACCAAGATAGTGATGCGGTGGCCGCGAGAGGCAAGCTCGTTGGAGAGGTGGACGTAGGGGGTCATGTGACCCATGGCGAACCATGGGAACATTGCTATGTGGAAGCTTGAGGGATCCATATTGTTATGGGTACCGGTGTTGGCTGCAGATGTTGGTTAGTAGTAGTAGTAATAGTTTTGGTCAAGATCTGTGATGAACGCAATATTTATATGCCATTTTTTAGGTGGTGGTTACTGGTTAGTGAAACTGACGACCGAGTAAATGCGCTAAAGATTTAGGTGGTGGCTCTCGTAATAAATGCGCTAAAGATTTAGGTGGTGGTTACTGGGTTTGAGGGACTCTCAAAGATTTAATTAGGTGGGACGTACGTATCAATATATGCTTTGTGTCTGACTATGAATGCAGAAATAGATTGACAACGAGATCGTCATCTAGATGAACAAAACGTTCTCCAAAACAATATTTTTTTTTTCTTTTTCGATTAGCTATTTCGACAACCCCAACGCGCTAGCAACATACGTAGATATACTACGAGATATACGATATTACTATAAGAAAGAAAAAGTAAAAAAACAGACAAACGATAAGTAATGCAATACTAAAGCATGACTAGCAATCAAGCAGGTACCAGATAGAGTAATGCAATGAAAGTGAATGCAGAGCTCGAGATTGCTAAACATATACATATGCCTGTAGGGGACCTAGTTAATACTAGGTGAAAGCTTTGATTTAGCTAAACTATCTCGCTCTAGTTAGACTCGAGATCAAAATGAAGTTTTACGTAAAATATTACGTAGTTTAGTTGATGTATGATGCTTTTGATCAATATCCTGCAGTCAAATTGGGAAGAAAGAAATGTTGATGCGCATAGGGAGGAGTAGAAGCTAGCCAAGTGCAACTATTTATGAAGATTAATTAGCTCGGTGGTGTCCTAACGTAGGGTAAGTGGAACTGGCTTGGGGTGCATCAGAGTCTACACCAATGTATGATAATATATAACCTCCAATGTCCAATCTGTTTAAAAAAAATAACATCATCATATAAAAGCAGTTCCCAGCCTACTTAAAAACAGGGTTAAAAACTGGGTTGGATCCATAAACACGACATAGCTAGGGTCTCTCATTTCATCTACCGTGAAGATAGACATGTTGGAGACGACTCCTTTGTCCAAATTGAACAGAACAGAGCTGTAGTAAACGCGATTGGACTTGATGTGGGAGTAGTTTGAAGCTTCAATTGAAAAGGAATAACCTGAGTCGAATCAATGTTCTATTTCCCAAGTTCTTGACTTCGGAGTATGTCCAATCGCGGTTGCTAAATGGCACCTCAGAAACCTTAACCATATTCCGATGAAACCCCAGTCTTGATCGTTCTGCAATTACAACCAATAAGGTTCCTGCTGATTCCACCAGGTGTAATTTCGTCTCATCAAGCGAAGAAGGTCGTACGTCTTATATCCCATGGTATCTGTGGAACAACTACCCGCGTTTTTGCTTTCTTAGGGTCTTCAATGTCACAAACCAAAACACGACCTTGGCCATCCAAGACATAAAATTGCTTCTTATAATAAGTGAGATCAATGTAGTTGTTAGTTGCAGTTTCCCAAGTATCCAGTACTGTAGTCCATTCATTGTTCTTTGCTCTGCAAAAGGCCAAATGGCTTCTCCAATGAGTCCAATAATCAAAACTAAGAACCATGACAACGAAATCCGATGTTAAAGATGGACTTGCTGATAAGCAAAACGATCTTATGTGTCTGAATTTGTTGTTCTTTGGCAACTTAATTTGGGTACGATTCAAAGAGTGCAACAGCTTTATAACGATTGCATCTTCTGACACAGTCATCAGCCATCCAAGAGAAGAAAACAAACTCTTATGACCCTTAAGTTCTGGATAGATTCATATTTCATACACTTTTATACCCTGAGATGTAGGATTATATGCTTAGTTCTTGTCAATTGTGAGTCATTTACTTGGTTTTTATGTTTTGTAGGTCAAGTTGGAGAAGAAGAATTTGGAGCTAAAAGTCAAACTGAGGATTGCAAAGGCGCTTTCTATCCTGAGTGATCCAGAAACTGCCATGCTGTACGTCAAGTTTGAGGATTAAACTGTACTTACTCACAAGGAATCTCGAGGCGAGCCATATACCATTGGAAAACTACGGATGTTAGCTTTCTGAGGAATTTTGCGGAAGTGGATTTGCATTCTTCTAGAGCAAGTTATGAAGGTTTGAGTGAACGCAACGCGTGGAGGCAGATTTGGACGAATTTTGTGTTTCTTCTCATGATTCCAATTCGTGAAGCCCAAGTCCATCATTCTTAATATTATAAGGAAAAGGGCTGAACGTATCCACATATTTGGAAGGTTAATCTTGCATTGATGATAATAACATTGTGTTATTTGGAGAAAAAAAAGTTATTCTGCATTGGACAATGAGAGACCAAAAAGCATTTCAAGAGGAATAAAAGCATAAACCTAAAAGCACGTTAAACACAATAAGAAGAGAAGCAACAATATTTGCATAAGGGAAAAGAAGAACGGAGCCTCACCATCACTCAACCCGAGTTCCCATCTCTTCCATTGTTTCTTCCATGCTATCTTTATTTCTAGTCATCTTTTCTTTGTCTATGTATTTATAAACTTTTAGCTAGGGCTGAGATGAAGCCCCTAGTATGATTACTCTATTTCTTTAGATGATTTGCTTTTGAATTCATGGATTGCTATGTTAAATTCCCAATCACTGTTTCAATAAACTTTTATTCAAAATTTTTGCTCGTGATCAATAAGACTTAAGTTTTGTTTATTAGTTACTTGGTTTGAAAATGTGAGGCTTGATCAAGAGTAGATGTTTTCTAGGGTTCCAAAAGATTTTTAATCTTGTGATTAGAGAGTTGTAAGTTAAGAATACAAGTGTTTGATCATAGTCGATATTCTTGTTTAATTACATGATTTCCTAGTTCTTTTGTGCTTAATGGAGTTGAACATGTTTGCTTGAACCTGATCATAACGTGAAGTAAATTATAGTTTGGCTACTTGAGTTCTATACGGGATCAATAAGTTAGATTTATTGGTTAGAAGAACTTTGGCATATGTCTGGGATCAATAAAGCTTATGTATCACTATGCCATATACATCATCAGACGACAGTCCAAGTCTGTCGTCTGACATTTTTTTTATGTCGTCTGAGGAGCTGTCGAGTGATGGTCTATCAGACGACGGAGAATAGCCGTCGTCTGAAATGCTATCACACAACATATCGTATGCCGTCTGAGAAGAGTGAAGATTGAAAAATTTCAGTAAACACACCACAGTTAAGTGTGGACTAAATAAGCATCCAAAAACTGTAATATCATATCACAAGACACATCAAATGTTGTCTGTTTTGTATACCTACCACATATAAGTGTGGACTGATTGGAGAATAATTTGATTTATTGGATTTTTCTATCAAATCACACTTCAATTAAGTGTTGAGTGTGTGAGCTTACAACGTCAAAACTTGTAATATATGTGGTTATATAGAAGATCTAACCTCACTTATCTGTCGTTTCACATTGTAAACTATTAAAAAAATTTA
>NC_020493.1:10155004-10156217 GCF_000184155.1 Fragaria vesca subsp. vesca | reverse complement strand
GTGAAGACACAAGTATATATAAAGTTTATATGTGGTTCCTAAATCTCACCATCCTATGGATTTACATAACATACTAGTTCCAAGAGCTAGCTAATTCATAAAAACTTAAATCACCAATGTCCATCACTTATAAGCAGGTCATGATTAATCTACAAAATTGCAGTACCTTTTTATCAAGGTCAATGTTGTTGTCCTCCACAATTTCCTTCATGTAGCGCATGACGTAATATCCACAACTCACATCATCTTTTTGTATCGGAGCACCCTGAAAATTATGAATCAGGCTTATCAAACAGAAACAAAAATCAAATTATACTATAAAATTATACACTCCTAAGTTTTAAAATGCTTACAAGTAGAGGTTTCCAAGGAGATGCTTTCTTCTTTCCAAGCTGCTTCTTCAGTAGGCCTTTGTACATTTTTATGGAGCTTCCAACAGAAAAATAATAGTTAACATCTTCATGGCTAAAATGATCAATGAGTAATACTAAAAGGCTAGACCATATAGGAAAACTAGCACACACTTACTCAGTGACAATAGCAGGCCATTCACTTCCATCCAAGTGCCTTTTCAGTGGATCCATATAGCGTGCGGTTTCCAATTCCGGGTTCACAATCGTCAAGGTCCAGTGTTGACTATGCAATAACATACAATGTCATCCCAGATGTTTGTCTTAAGCACTAAATCATTTGTACCCACAAAATCTAGTTCATTGTTACGTACGTACCCTGTGTTATATGGAATCAAATAGATCTGCCCAGGCTTCCCATTCTTGTACATAACGGACAAATCACGAGACCTCGCTGTGGGAGTTTCACTTCCAATTGCACTGACTTTATCAGAGTCGACAAACCGTATCATATCCTCCATCTTGTTCTGCTTTAACACTTTATTCAAGTAGCTACAAACACATATTGCAACATGAAATGATTATAACTACTTCAAAATAAACAAAGAAACATGCTTCATAATTCAGCCGCATAATCCATTATGAAATATAAGAACCAGTAAACAAGTATAATAATTTACCTCATGTAGAAGAAAAGAGCACTGTTCGATACTTCTTTCTTGTGGGCTATGGAGTAAACATCAGCTCTGCATATATATGCTTTCTTTGGATGTCCAAAAAGATCTGCTTGAAACACAGTGTTCACTGTCTTCCTTCCCTAAGAAAAGTGTTTGCCCAATTGCATAAGTCAATCAATGCCTTGG
>NC_020493.1:10101904-10147592 GCF_000184155.1 Fragaria vesca subsp. vesca | reverse complement strand
TCACGGGAAGCGATATGATCAGTCGATAAACATGTCCAAATGTTCACATAAAAATAGTTTCGTTGACACTAAATGAGGGTATAAGAATTGACGAATCTCAACTTTAAGTATTAGTCGGTCTAGATAAGAGGGTTTTCGTTTAGATAAAAGTGTTGACTTTTAAAAGTATTTTTCAGACAACATATATATGTCGTCTAAAGTTACTAAGCAAGATTCCATTCATGTTGACCGTATCGACCGAGATCCGAACTTTATCGAAAATGCTTGAATTTTGTTCTACACCCATAATTCGCTGTCATGTTAACATCTGACACTCAAACTTAAAAAAAAATTATTTCCGCCATTTGAATCACAACGTGCGTACTAATGTGCTATAACATGTTTACTAAGTGCTTTGTAAACATACATCTTTATAAGACAACTATATGCAAGAAACAAAATTTACCTAATCTGACCATTAGATATGATCGCAGTACTTAAATATGTATGTGGAAGAAAATTTATCCATTTTCAATAACTTATAGGTCTCGATCATTAGAGTCAACTTCATATATACATAAACTTTCTTATAGCTTTCGCAAGAAGTACATAATCGTTTCATCAAAGTGCCCAAACTATTTCATAGATCTATTTTCCTACTCTTAACAAGAGTTTGAGTACCGGCTAATCAAAAATATAAGTTTTGGTCGGAGGAGATAAGAGCGTTTCCTTTTGGAAAATATGCACAATTTATGTTGACCACTTATTTACAACATTAGACGACATATAATCGCCGTCTCACATTGAAGAAAAGCGAGGGAAAATTTCGGCGCCCAAATTCAAATATTTCATGTCCAGACGACATTTTTATGTTATGCGATGAATACATTAAGGTTGGCGCCCTCTCCCAAACTCAAATGAATTTGAATATTTCAAGTTCATACAGACGACATATTAACCTCGTTTGATGAATAGATTAATAGGTTGAGCCATTTTTCAAACTTATATATCAGGTTCCCACAGACAACATTTATATGTCGTCTTATTAAATACAATAAAAGGTAACCAAACTCAATATTTAATTATAAATTGAGTATTTTAAGGTCAGAGAGACCACTTTCATATGTCGTCTGAAGTTATACATTACAAGGTTCGTACACTCAATTTTATGGGTTTGTTAGACGTCATTTGTTTGTCTTCTGAATAAGTGAATTTAAGGGTTCAAAATGGAGGTATAAATCAAAGATTTATGGTTGTTTCAGATGACATTAATATGTTGTTAGATGAAGTACATAAAAAGGGGATTAAAAGTAGATTTCGCATTCTTTCACAGATAACTTTTATATGTTGTCCGACGTATTACCATAAAGTTGCTAAATGTTGCTTTTTTACACTGCATATATATGCCGTCTGAAATTTCGCATATCACAGACAAATTGAGCAACATCCAGAAGTATGAAAGGAGCATGGCACTCATACGACTTATACTTCACAAATGTCGTCTGAAGGGTCGAAAAATTAATCAGACGACATAAACTCAAAATCGTCCAAAATATGTCGTCTGAAAAGTGTCGTTTGATGATGTATATGGCCTAGTGTATGGGAATCTTTAACATGCAATCTAAGGAGTTCAATTGCTATCAACTAGAGAGGAGGGTAGGAGCATTAGGTGGTGGATTCAATGCTTTAGCATCTTCATAATCTGTTCTTAAACTCTTAAAATCTCATTGTTTTCTTTTGTTTCAATTTTATTACTTTAGTTTTCTGTTTTCATTCATCAACATCATAAAAATTAGATTGTTATCTCATTAGGTGTAGTATAATTGACATAGTAAGTTGTTTTAATCAATCCATAGAGGGAACGACCTCGTGCTTGCACTTCTATTCTATAAGTGGTTCGTGCACTTGTGAATATTATATTAAAACATACAACAAGTTTTTGGCGTCGTCAGCTATGGATTGTGTTAATTTAATTTGATTTGTCAGTTGTGCAATACTTAATTCTTGTTTATTTTATGTTTTCTTTTTATTTTATTTTTTTCTGATTTTTTGTTTGTTTTTCTTGTAGGTTTGAATTTGGTTTATGCAAGGTCATCGATCTCAGAATTTAGAGCTCATTGTCTATGATCCAGAGATTGAACGAACTCATAGAAGACTGTTGAGGCAAGGTTGAGCTCAAGCTCAAGTTGAAGGGGCAATGGCAGATGAGGAGACGAAAACATTGAAGGAGTTCACTGCTCCTACTGCACTCACAACATCTTCTTGCATCGTTGTGGCTCCTATTCCTGATGGAGTGCGTTTTGAGATTAGACCAGCAACAATCCAGAGCCTACCTAATTTTTATGGGAAGACAAATGAAGATCTTTATCTCCATGTGGAGGAATTCAAAGACATATGTGGAACTTTCAAGTATGGGATATCAGATAAGCAAATTCGTTTGAGGCTTTTTCCATTCTCTTTAAAAGATAAGGCAAGAAAATGGCTGAGTTCTCTTCCTCCTAATACAATCACTACTTAGGAGGATTTGCCTAAAAAGTTCTTGTTGAAATTTTTCCCTGCTACAAAGACCAATACTCTCCAAACAGAGATTTTTAATTTTCGTCAACTTGATGGAGAACCTTTTTATGAAGCTTGGGAGCGGTTTAAGGATTTGTTGGTTCGGTGTCCTCACCATAGATTTACTAAACCTCAGAAGGCTCAATTTTTCTATAGAGGTTTGAATTCCCAAAGCAGAAGTATGGTGGATGCTACAATTGGTGGAAGCTTGGTGGGAAAGACAATAGAAGAAGCAATTTAAGCTTTTGAGACTATAAAGTGAGAATTCACAGCAGTATGAGCCTTATGCATCAGGTCCAAAAAAAAGAGGTCTATATGAGGTTAGTGCAAATACCAAGCTAGAAGAGCAAGTTGCAGCTTTGGCAAGACAGATGAAGAGCCTTACTCCTCTATTAAACAAGGTTGCAAAGGAGACATGTGTCTTGTGTTCAAGTTTTTCACATACCATAAAAGCTTTTCCGAAACTTCATGGTGATATGGAAGTCAACATGGTGAATAACTATGGAAGGCCAATGAATAATTTCTCTGGCAATAACTATAATTCAGGTTGGAGGCCACATCCTAATCTTTCTTATAGTAATACCAATCATGTGCAGATGCCACAAAATAATCCTCCCATTCCAAATTATCAAGGGCCAAGTGAACAAAGGAAACCATCTCTTGAAGAAACTATGCAGCAACTTGCACAAAATCAGATAGAATTTCAAAAGTCCAATGCTCATATGCTTCAAGCTATTCAAGAGACCAAGAAAGAGTAGCAAGTTCAATCTCAAGCTATTTCAAAGTTGGAAGCTCAAGTGGGGCTGATTACCAATGCATTGAATGAGAGAGAACAAGGGCGTTTCCCTAGTCAACCTCTTGTTAATCCGAGGGGTCAATTTGAGAAGCATGAGACTATGAAAGCTGTGATCACATTGAGGAGTGGAAAAAAGGTTGATACCTATGTTCGAGGCTCAAGAGATGTTCAAGAAGAAGAGCAGCAAGAAGAGTTTGAAACAAGGATTAATGATACTGTTGCTATCCCAGTAGCTACTGAATCAGTAGGGAAGAGCTAGCTCCGAAACCAGGATTGAAGAGATTGTTTCAATCCCGGGCAGAAAGACTGATCCGAAACCAACAACTTCCAGCAGTCCAGTGACAACTTTGAAGCCTTCTATAGAGCCACAATTTGTTCCTAAACCTCCATATCTAGAGCTGCTCCAAAAGCCAAAGAAAGATAGTCACTTGTCTGAGATTATGGAATTATTTCGCAAGGTTCAGATCAATATTCCTTTGCTTAATGCTATTCAACAAATTCCAGCTTATGCAAAGTTTTTGAAGGATTTATGCACTAAGAGCATTTCCAACGGCTTCCCCATTTTCTTGAAATTTTCAATTTTGGGGAATATAGAGCAATTTTTATGTCCAATAGCTTCCCCATCTCATTCCCCAAAATGGGGATGAAGAAGAAAAAGAAGCCTTCATTCTCCAAATTTGTAGTAAAGCCTTCCTTCCCTAGTGCTCCAATGAATTTAAGACAACAATAAAATATTTTATTGGGTAGTTTATTGTTACAATGAAATATATAATGTTTTTTTGTTATAATTAATGATGATATGTTATATTTTATTGTTGTATTAAATGTTAAAATCTCCAAAATGGAGAAGCTGCTGGATTTTGATCATAATTTTTTTTGGAGATTTTAGCTTTTACTTTCCCATTTTAGAGAAATTTTGGGGAAGGTGTTAGAGATGCTCTAACAAGAGGAGATTTAAAGACCATGAGAAGGTGTTGTTGTCAGAAGAGGTTAGGGTAGTGATTCAAAGGAGACTCCCTCCAAAGTTGAAGGACCCATGAAGCTTTACAATACCTTGCCCCATTGGTGATCATAACTTTGAGTGTGCTTTGATGGATTTGGGTGCTAGTGTCAACTTGATGTTGTACTCCTTGTTTCTAAAACTAAAGCTTGGTGACTTGCAACCAACATTCATGACTTTGCAATTTGCAGACCGATCAGTCAAGCAACCAAAAGGAATTGTGGAAGATGTGTTGGTGAAGGTTGATAAGTTCATGTTGCCTGCAGACTTTGTCATTCTTGAAATTGAACCAGATGCTTTTGATAGAGCAGAAGTGCCTATTATCTTGGGACGTGCATTCATGGCTACCGCGGATACGGTGATAAAAGTGCAGGATGGTAGTCTATCAATGAAAGTTGGTGATATGTCAGAGGAGTATAAAGTCTTTGAAGCTAGTCGACGTCCTTCGGATGATGGTCAATACTTTATGGTTGATTCCTTTTCTCCTATTACTCATGAAGCTTATGTTTTGAATTCTTATAAAGTATCCTCTTGAGGTATGCTTGACATAAGCGATAATGGATTTTGATGCCAAGAAAGAAGTTGATGAGTTGGAAAAGCTTCTTAATGATGCATCGGTTCTTGAACCATGAAAGTGGAACCAATTTGAGCCTTTACCTCTATCTACAAACAAAGTTGTGCCTTCCATTCAGCAAGCACCAAAGCTAGAGCTCAAACCGCTGTCCCAACATTTGAAGTATGTATTTTTGGGTGAGAGTGAGACACTACCGGTGATTATTGCCTCGGACCTTTGTGAAGATGATGAAAAGAAGCTGTTGCAGGTTCTCCAAGCTCACAAAACAGCCATTGGGTGGTCCATTGTAGATATTAAAGGTATTAGTCATACAATGTGTATGCACCGCATCCATCTTGAAGACAATGTGAAGCCAACACGTGATGCACAAAGGCGTTTGAATCCACCAATGAAAGAAGTTGTGTGTGTTGAATTTGAAGCTTCTTGATGTTGGAGTTATATATCGAATTTCCGATAGTGAATGGGTGAGTCCAGTTCAAGTGGTGCCTAAGAAGTCGGGAATAACCGTTGTGAAGAATGAAAAAGATGAGTTGGTTCCTACAAGGGTCACTACGGGTTGGAGAGTTTGCATTGATTACTAGAAGCTCAATAGTGCCACACGCAAGGATCATTCCCATTGCCTTTTATTGATCAGATGTTTGAGCGATTGGCCGATCACAATTATTATGTTTTTTTTATGGTTATTCGAGTTATAATCAAATTCCTATTGCACCGGAGGACCAAGAAAAAACTACATTTACTTGGCCTTTTGGTATTTTTGCCTATCGAAGAATGTCTTTTGGTTTATGCAATGCACCGGCTACCTTCTAGAGGTGTATGATGAGTATCTTCTCGGACATGGTGGAGAGATTTATTGAGGTATTTATGGATGATATTTCTGTTTTTGGTTCCTCTTGTGATGATTGTTTGCTACATTTATCTCTAGTGCTCAAAAGATGTCAAGAGACCAACCTTGTGCTTAACTAGGAGAAGTGCCATTTTATGGTCAAGCAAGGTATTGTGTTGGGCCATGTTGTTTTAAGTAAAGGCATTGAAGTTGACAAAGCAAAAGTGGATTTGATCACCAATCTTCCTCCACCAACAACAGTTAAGGGAGTGCGTTCTTTACTTGGTCATGCCGGGTTTTATCGGCGTTTCATAAAGGATTTTAGCAAGATTGCAGGGCCATTGAGCAATTTATTAGCAAAGGATGCAGAATTTGTCTTTGATGAAGCATGTCTTGAGGAATTCAACAAGCTCAAGGCACTCCTCACTTCAGCTCTTATCATCAAGCCTCCGGATTGGAACTTACCGTTTGAATTAATGTGATGCATCAGATTATGCAGTGGGTGCTGTTTTGGGGCAACGTATAGAGAGGCTTCCTCATGCTATTTATTATGATTCACAGACTTTGAATAATGCTCAGCTCAATTATTCCACCACAGAGAGAATTGTTTGCGGTTGTGTTTGCTCTAGACATGTTCAGATCGTATTTGATTGGTTCCAAGGTCATTGTTTACACCGATCATGTTGCCCTTAAGTATTTACTTGCCAAGATAGAGGCAAAGCCAAGGCTGATCCGTTGGGTACTCTTACTTCAAGAATTTGATTTGAAAATTAAATATAAAAGAGGAAGTGAGAATGTGGTGGCAGATCACTTGAGTAGATTGGCGCATGAAGAAGATGAAGTGGGCAACCTTCCAGTGAATGAAAATTTCCCATATGAGCAGTTGTTTATGGTACCACTACATGAAATATCGTCTTAGCTGACGGAATTAAAAAAATTTTGTCGGCTAAGTTCTTCTTCATCGATGGAAACACAACCATCGTATAGGACACCACAACCGTCGCCTAAGATCTATCTAGGCAACGAAAAATGACTGTCGAGGACTTCCGTCGACTAAGATATTTCTATCCGATGAAATAACATTCGTCGTCTAAGTTCCATCGGCTTAGTAAATCCTAGGCGACGAATCTTTTCTGTCAGCAAACTTTCGTCGGCTTAGTAACTCTTAGGCAACGGAAACTAACTTTCGACACCTTCCGTCGACTAAGATCTTCCTAGGCGACGACAGATTTCCGTCGATAAGACTGGTCTTGGGCGACGAACCATTTTCCGTCAGCATAGTTAGTCTTGGGCGACGAATCATGTTTTGTCAACTAAGTAAGTCTTGGGCAACGAATATGTCTTTCTGAGCCGACGATTTGTTCCGTCGACTAAGAAATGGCATTATTGCCTGACACAACGCAGAACGAATATATTTGTGCCGACGCCTTTTGTCTTAGAGACGGAATATTCCGTCAGCTAAGTAAACACATCATTTATACAACTTCTGCCCAAAAGAAAAAGAATAGAAATTCAGAATTTAATATAAACTAAACTGAATTGAAAAAGAAAAAAGATTTTTTTTTACATATTTATAACTCCTAGGAGACGAAAACTTTGGTTGCTTAAGTGGTACCCTTTTGTCACATTAGAACTTTGGTGAAGAAAAATAGTTCGTCGGTTAAGGTACTTATTTGTCGCCTAAGTTTGTTGCAACAGAAACAATCCCGTCGCTTGTTCTGTTTTCTTAAGTGACTGATATTTTTTTTTTGTCGCTTAAGTGCTTATGAGACGCGTCATATACGACGAATCTTAAGCGACGCCGTTTTCGTCGCTTAAGTCTTCTGGCGACAAAAATGGGAACTTAGCCGACGATTTATTCCTGTCGCCTAAGCCATTTTTTGTACTAGTGAACTAATCTACGGTAAGGGTATGCCAGTCGTGTTGTTCAAGTGCAAATGGTTCAATACTGACCCAACCAGACGAAGGAGTACAATTATGGATCGTGGCTTGTTATCAGTGGACTCAAACAATGTTTGGTATGGGAATGAGCTGTTTATTCTTGCCACCATGGCGAAACAAGTGTTTTATCTTGATGATCCGGCTATGTGTGAGGGTTGGAAAGTGGTGCAGGTGATGTCACATATGAATATTTGGAGTGCAACTACACTAGGAGGGGATGATGAGAGTGGGCCTAGTGAACCAACAACTGATCAACCGAATGAACCATATCAAGAGGAATCTCCATATGTAGTCCCCGATACTGAGGATATTCGTGTCAACAACCAACACGTTCCGGCTATCATAGGTTACATTCCAATTACATCATCTGAACTGAACTCGCTACAATGCAACCCCAATCATGATGACGACGGCTTCATAGATGACGAATACATAGAGGACAATGAGTATTCTGACCAAATTGAGGAGGATAATGATTCGGACGACTCAAATTATCATGAGTACAATTAATATAACCATTATTGTGGATTTCGATCGGTCTAATCTACTTGTATTAATTTGGCATAACTTCGGATATGTATTTTTAAATTTGTAACCACGTACGTACGTACGTCGAACCATTAATTATTCATGCAAATTTTCATTTTTCTACATGTATATGTATGCTTTTTTAAGTACGAATACTTACGTGGAGTTACATTTGAGTTCAGTTTGAAAAGTTACACAAAAATACTTGGATGTAAATATAATAAAATGTCCAAAATTTTTAAAAATATACTTAGTCGACGGAACTTGAAGAATTCGTCGCCTTAGAAGTACTAAGGCTACAGAAACAGTACTTTCCGATGCTTAGGATCCCCAAAATATTAGGCAGGTAAATAAAAATTTATGTTACTTAGGCGGGGGAAATTGAATAAGTCGTTGGCTTGGTAGAACCAAGGCGACAGAAAGTGGTCGTTTTCGTCGCCTAGGAACCCGAAATATTAGGTGGGTGAATTTTACGCATTTTTTTTGGCCAAAATTTAATTTTTTTAGGCAACGAATATTTGTCTTAGCCGACAGAACATTTTCATCAGCTAAGATAAAATCGATACAAACTCAACACTTAGTCTTTTCTTGGTCTGAAACCCACTCTAATCCCTAAATTCCCAATCTCCTACAAACCTGCGCAACCGTCGGAATCCACCGCCTCCACCCATCGGAGACCCCGCCATCCACCGATCATTGGTGATCATGGACCCGAGCAATCATCGCAACCGCCACCAGAGCTGCTGCATCTATCCGCATCAGTCATCGCAACTGAACTCGCCACCGCATCCACCGGTCGCTCCGATCTCGCTTCTCCCACCTTCTCACCGCCTCTAGTCTCGCCACCTCATCCACCCCTGGCATGCCATGGGCGCGCTGCTGGCACCCTGGGATGTGCATGCCCGCACCCCTACAAGAAAATGACTATTTAGTGTTCCAGATTATTTTTATGATACTGCTTATTGCTTAGCAAAAAAAAATTATGATATGGTATGATATAATTTTTATGATATGGCATGATACTGCTTACTGCTTATTGCTTACTGCTTACTGCTTACTGCTTAGCAAATAATTTTCTTGGCTACTGATTACTGCTTCAAGTGTTACTGTTTTAGGTGCTAATGGAAATGTTTAGCAAGCTTGTTTATTAATTGATGTATTTTAAATGCAGAATGACATGGTTGATGAGGTCAATAAACGAAAGGATGCATTTAAGGAATAACACCCTGACGCGATGGAGGAGGAGATTATAGGAAGTGTTCAGTCCCAACAAATTGAGGTGTTGGGTATGGTGCTCAAAACTCAGAAAGGAAAAGAGATTAGAGGGATGGGACGAGGAGGCGAGCGAGACTTGAGCCATTCTTCAAATGGTTCCACTTCATATAGTCGTCCTCCTAGAGTTGATGAGCAGCAACTCCAAGAGGTGTAGGAGCGCTATGAGCAGAGACTAAAGGAATCAGAGAAGCGTGCCCAGCAGCAAATCCAAGAGGTCTAGCAGTGTGCCCTACGTGCGGAGTCTATGTATAGTGATGTGCAGTCCCAAGTTGCAGCCATATATGAGCACCTAGGTATGCCATCTCCTCCTCCTCCACAAGCCCCACAGAACATTAATGATGATAGAGGCGACAACATCGGAGTGGACGAGAATGAGCATTGGCATTGGTGATTTTGTAGTACTTCATTCATAGTTTAGCTACATTGTATGAACAATTTTCTACCTAGTTCATTATTTTGTATATATGAACAATATTTCTCCATCTAGTTATCATGATCAATATATGAATATGTTTTCCAAATCCAGTGCTTCTGATATATATGTATCTGTATGTGTTTGATTATTGTTACTGATTTGTTAATTTTTGGAAACAGTGAATAAGGTAAAAAAAATTACAATTTTTTACCCTAAATAAAATCTCTTAGGCGACGGAAACAGTGATATTTGTCGCATGAATACACCTATCAGACGAATACAAAGATCGATCGCCGACTAAGAACTATTTTGAATTCGTCGGTTTAAAACTCTGTCGACGAATATTCCGTCGCTTAAGAACGATGAAATATTTGTCGGTAAACATACATACCGACGACAATTTCGTCGGCTAAGAACAATTTTATATTCGTCGGCTAAGAATCCTTCCGACACAAACATTCCGTCTATAGAGATTCTTATCGACAAACCAGTTTGTCAACAAGGCAGGAAAAGATTCGTCGAGTAGGATCGCTCAGTCGACGACTAACTTTAGTTCTATCACCTAAGTGTCTACCTCACTACACTTAGGCGACGGAACTTAGTCGACAGATAATTCGTCCGCCAAGATCCTAGGCGACGAATAGTTAGTCTTAGGCGACGAGTTGTTTCCGTCGTCTAGGATGAGATTTCTTGTAGTGTACGTGATTCTCCTCCTTGGTTTGCTCATATTGTGAACTTTATTGTTACTAAGAAAATTCCAGAGCATTGGAGCAAGCAAGAGAGAGGAAAATTTCTTTCTCAAATGAAGCATTATATTTGGGATGAGCCATATTTATTCAAGCATTGTTCGGATCAGTTGCTTAGAAGATGTGTGGCCGAAAGTGAGTTTGAAAACATTCTTCGATTCTGCCATAGTTATGCTTGTGGTGGGCATTTTAGGGCCAAGAAAACGGCAGCTAAAGTTCTTCAATGTGGTTTCTATTGGCCAACCTTATTCAAGGATGCTTTTGCCTTTTGCTCTTTCTGTGATCGCTGCCAACGAATGGGTAATATCTCTAAACATGACCTGATGCCTTTGAATAATATTTTGGTGGTTGAATTATTTGATGTGTAGGGAATAGACTTCATGGGACCTTTCCCTCAATCTTTTGGCGATCTCTACATATTGGTGGCAGTAGATTATGTATCTAAATGGGTTGAGGTAGTTGCTTGCAAAACTAATGATCACAAGGTGGTACTTGCTTTTCTCAAGGATAATATTTTTGCTCGCTTTGGTACTCCAAGAGCTATTATTAGTGATGGTGGATCACACTTTTGTAACAAGCCATTTGCAGCACTTCTGAAGAAGTATTCCATCACTCATAAAGTGACTACACCATACCACCCTCAAACTAGTGACCAAGTTGAGATCTCTAACCGGGAAATCAAGAATATTTTGGAGAAAACAATTCGTCCGGATAGGAATGATTGGTCTCAGCGTTTGAATGATGCTCTTTGGGAGTATATGATAGCCTACAAAACCCCTATTGACATGTCGCCATATCAGTTAGTTTTTGGGAAGGCTTGTCATCTTCCGGAGGAGTTAAAGTATAAAGCTTATTGGGCAATCAAGCATTACAATTTTGACATGCATGCAGCCGGTGGAAGAAGAGCATTGCAGCTGAATGAGATGGAGAAAATTCGTAATGAGTCCTATGAGAATGCCAAGATTTACAAGGAGCGCACTAAAAAGTTTCATGACAAAGTCATTCGTCAAAAGACTTTTGAACCAAATCAAAAGGTGCTACTATATAACTCTCGACTTAGACTCTTTCCAGGGAAGTTGAAGTCAAGGTGGATGGGTCCTTTTGTGGTTACAAAGGTGTTTACTCATAAAGCAATTGAAATTCAGAATTTGAGGAACAACTCTACATTCAAGGTGAATGATCAACGTCTCAAGCCTTATTTGGAGATGACTTTTGACACCAATGACCAGCGTGCTCCTCTCACTGATCCTCCACAACAGTGAGCTTAATATGGTCTGGCTGAAGACAATAAACTTAGCGCTTTCGGAGAGACAACCCGATAACCTTTGGAAGAAGATGGATGTGTGTTCAGCAAAGATGAAGGCTTATTATGGTGCTCCTATCTATTGCCTTCATACCAAGGACATTTCCTATCTCTTTTCTCCTATTTTTGTTGTTAATTTTTAAATTTTAGTTGTTCTGGTCGTGCTTTATCTCTTGATTTTTATTACTGTACTGTTCTGCAAATTTTCGGGATTGAAAGCTGTGTTGCAATCCTTGTTCAATGCTAATATTTTTTCACATTGCGGACAATGCTCAATTTAAGTTTGGGGGTGGGGATTTCGTATTTTTTTGTTTTTGTTTGTGTGATTTTTAGGTTTGTTTTTCAGTTCTTTTAATTTAAAAAAAAAAAAAACGAAGTCTAGTTTTAGGTTTATTTTCAGTTGTGTCTTAGGAGTCTTCCAAACATTGTGATGAGTAAGAACTTTTACAGGAATTATATGGTCATGAGATGAGAACAAGCATGTGTTAATTCATAACCTTAAGTAATTGCTAATGGATTTTTATGATTATCATGCTTGATTTGTTTTGCATTGATGGTTAAATTGGTGAAGCGACTGAAATTTGATTGATGCATGCTAGGATGAGCTGAGCTTGATTTAAACTTTATGTGAGATTATTGAGCATATTTGTGCTTTTCTTTTTTGAGTGATTATTTAGATCATCCTTATGTCTTGACATGAAGTTTTGTTGATTTCACATTTCGTTTCATCTTGACTAGTCATTGACCACAGCTCTTTAATGAAACTATAGAATGCCAGAACTTGTCTTCAGACCTGTCGAAGCTTTATGCCAGTTAAATGTAGGAACCGATGAAAGGATATAGGCATTAGGATTAACAGCCAAAGCCAAATAAGCATGTATCCCATTGTTGCACACAAGTTGTGCTACCCCTAGATTAACCCTTTGAGCCTACATTGATCCATTTATTTTTAAACTACAAATTCCTTTCCTTGAGCTTAGTACAAATATATTTTTACCCTATCCTAAGGAATTAGTGGAGCACAATATTTTTGGAGATTCATAGTGGTTAAGGTGGTACTGTTGTAAGCAAATTTGGGGGAGCTCTATTGTACTTATCGATTCAAGAGAAAAAAAAAAATTGTTGGCTATAGAAAAAAAAAACAGAAAAAAATATGCATAGCCAAAGAGAAGAAAAAATAAAAAATGTAAAAAGTTAGTTTCCTTAAATCAGATTCACTATTGGTTGTAGTTGGGAAGGTTAGAATGAAGCTAAGGCCCAAAAAGATGACATTTGGCCTTCAAAGAAAGAAAAATCTGAATAATTGCTTCATGAAGTTATGAGTTGAAGGCCTTAAGGAGACATAGTTGTTAGTGCTCTACTAAATTTCCTTAGGATCTTTGTGTTTCCTTATTTATTCTTTCATGAAAACCTACACCCTTTGACCCCATTATAACCTGAAACAAAGTCCTATTTGTATCATTGGGGATGGCAGCTGGTCTGTTGGAGATTTGTGTGTGGAGATGAGCCTATGGCTTAGGTTTCATTTGGTCATTGTCTGGTATCGTTCGTGAAATCTGATTAAACAATTATATCCATAAAAAGTCTTCTTGTCATTTACGTAAGCTATTTGTTTTGTGCATATTATCTCTCTCACGTACTTAGGATGTGTGTAACAGTCAGAAAATCATGAGTGAAAAGATTAGAGTGCACCCTTGTGAGGAATCAAGTTGATGCTTGTTTGAAACATGAGAATGTTGGATTTCTTTTGTTGCATTGGTTTGATTGTTCTTGCATCATATCTTGAGCATGATGGTTATCAAAATGGCTTAGCTTTTAAGTGAGGTTGTGGATTGATATTGTGACTGTTTGAATCTTGATTGACCATATGTGTGGGCATTATAGTTCTTTGATATGGTTTGGAAGGCATTAGGTTTGTGCTTAGTTTTCTTGTTTTGCTCGAGGATTAGCAATATCTAAGTTTGGGGGTATTTGCTAGATTCATATTTCATACACATTTATACCCTTAGATGTAGGATTATATGTGAGTCATTGGGAGTCATTTACTTGGTTTTTATGTTTTGTAGGTCAAGTTGGAGAAAAGAAGAATTTGGAGCTAAAAGTCAAACTGAGGATTGCAAAGGTGCTTTCTATCCCGAGTGATCCAGAAACTGCCCTGCTGTGCGTCAACTTTGAGGATTAAACTGTACTTTCTCACAAGGAATCTGAAGGCGACCATACACCATTGGAAAGCTACGGATGATAGCTTTCTGACAAATTTTGCGGAAGTGGATTTGCATTCTTCTAGAGAAAGTTATGAATGTTTGAGTGAATGCAGCACGTGGAGGCAGATTTGGACAAATTTTGTGTTTCTTCTCATGATTCCAATTCGTGAAGCCCAAGTCTATCAATCTTAATACTATAAGGAAAAGGGCTGAACGTGTCCACATATTTGGAAGGTTACTTTTGCATTGACGATAATAACCTTGTGTTATTTGGAGAAAGGAAAGCTATTCTGCATTAGACAAGGAGAGACCAAAAAGCCCAAATCAATTGGGATTTCAAGAGGACTAAAAGCAGAAACCTAAAAGCACGTTAAACACAATAAGAAGAGAAGCAGAAATATTTGCATAAGGGAAAAGAAGAACGGAGCCTCACCATCGCTCACCCCGAGTTCCCATCTCTTCCATTGTTTCTTCCATATGCTATCTTTATTTCTAGTCATCTTTTCTTTGTCTATGGATTTCTAAACTTCTAGCTAGGGCTGAGATGAAGCCCCTAGTATGAATACTCTATTTCTTTAGATGATTTGCTTTTGAATTCATGGATTGCTATGTTAAATTCTCAATCACTGTTTCAATAAACTTTTATTCAAAATCTTTGCTCGGGATCAATAAGATTTAGGTTTTGTTTATTGGTTACTTGGTTTGAAAACGTGAGGCTTGATCGAGAGTAGATGTTTTCTAGGGTTCCAAAAGATTTTTAATCTTGTGATTAGAGAGTTGTAAGTTAAGAATACAAGTGCTTGATCATAGTCGATATTCTTGTTTACATGATTTCCTAGTTCTTTTGTGCTTAATGGAGTTGAACATGTTTGCTTGAACCTGATCATAACGTGAAGTAAATTATAGTTTGGCTACTTAAGTTCTATACGAGATCAATAAGTTAGAATTTATTGATTAGAAGAACTTTGACATATGTCCGAGATCAATAAAGCTTATTTACGGAAATCTTTAACATGCAATCTAGAGAGTTCAATTGCTATCAACTAGATAGGAGGGTAGGAGTATTAGGTGGTGGATTCAATGCTTTAGCATCTTCATAATTTGTTCTTAAACTCTTAGAATCTCATTGTTTTCTTTTGTTTCAATTTTATTACTTTAGTTTTCTGTTTTCATTCATCAACATCATAAAAATTAGATTGTTATCTCATTAGGTGTAGTATAATTGGCATAGTAAGTTGTTTTAATCAATTCATAGAGGGAACGACCTCGTGCTTGCACTTCTATTCTATAAATGGTTCGTGCACTTGCGAGTACTATATTAAAACATACAACATTTCTAGCCCAGAAAGTTGAAATCTTTTACCTTTCGCCAAGTTGTAAGACTCACGATTGGCTGTGCCATCCTTCCGGGGTAATATAAGGAACGGAACTTGATGTGTTAATCTACCAATGAAGTTTTCTTTTGTGGCAGTGCTTCTCCATGATTTACAGACCGCCCCAAAGGATAAGAAGTCCTCTATGCAAACCAGCCGCTTAGCAATAGTGACAGAAAGGTCTTGAGGAAGATCTGACCGGTTAGCCAATGAAGACATCCTTTCAGTTATGTCGTCGGTATTAGCAGTATAGATCTTTCACATCACTCTTTGTTGAAACAAAATATTTGAAAGAGGAGAAAGGATGGAGGCGGTACTTGTGTGTGTATGTGTGTGTATAAACAGGCCCGTTCTGGTGCGGACATCCGCACTCGGCTTAAAGTGCGGACGTCCCTCCGTTCTCCACCGGACAGATCCGACGACGGCACGGCTCCACCCGAGCGGACACCAGAGGCATCCCCGATCACTTTCCCTTGCCGGCGAGATTGATTTGAAAGTTTGGGCAGCAACCTCCACCCAAAACTTCAAACAAGATTGATCTCGGCTGCAAACTGGTATTCGGCGGACTTGCGGGCAAGAGAAAGTGATCGGGGATGATCGAGGATGATCGAGGATGCCTCTGGTGTCCGCTCAGGTGGAGGCGCGTCTTCGTCAGAGCCGTCCTGGTAGAGAATGGAGGGACGTCCGCACTTTAAGCCAAGTGCGGACGTCCGCACAACCCTTAAAGTGTGGACGTCCATCCATTCTCCACCGGATGGCTCCAACGACGACGCGGCTCTACCCAAACGGACACCAGAGGCATCCCTGATCACTTTCCCTTACCGGTGAGTCCACCGAATAACAGTTTGCAGCCGAGATTGATCTTGTCTGAAGTTTTGGGTGGAGGTTGCTGCCTAGACCTTCAAATCAATCTCGCCAGTAAGGGAAATGATCGGGGATGCCTCAGGTGTCTGCTCGGGTTGAGGCGCACAGTCGTCAGAGCCGTCCGGTGGAGAACGGAGGAACGTCCGCACTTTAAGGCCGATGCGGATATCCGCCTCTGATCCGGCCTGTATATATATATATAGACACACACGAACACACACAGAAACGTTCTGAAGTGGATGTCCGCACTCGGCTTAAAGCGCGGACGTCCATCCATTCTCTACTGGACAGCTCCGACGACGGCGCGCCTCTACCCGAACGGACACCAGAGGCATCCTCGATCACTTTCCCTTACCAGCGAGTCCGCCAAATAACAGTTTGCAGCCGAGATTGATCTTGTCTGAAGTTTGGGTGGAGGTTGCTACCCAGACCTTCAAATCGATCTCGCCGGCAAGGAAAAGTGATCGGGGATGCCTCTGGTGTCTGCTTGGGTGGAGGCACGCCGTCGTCGGAGCAGTCCGGTGGAGAACGGAGGGACGTCCGCATTTTAAGGCCGATGTGAACATCCGCCTCTGATCCAACCTGTACACACACAGAAACGTTCTGAAGCGAACATCCGCACTCGGCTTAAAGCGCGGACGTCCATCCGTTATCCACCAGATGACTTCGACGATGGCGCGCCTCCACTTGAGCAGACACCAAAGGCATCCCCGATCATTTTCTCTTGTCGAATAGTCCGCCGAATACCAGTTTGCAGCCGAGATCAATCTATTTTGAAGTTTTGGGTGGAGGTTGCTGCCCAGACCTTCAAATCGATCTCGCCGGCAAGGGAAAGTGATTGGGGATGCCTGGTGTCCGCTCGGGTGGAGCCGCACAGTCGTCGGAGCAGTCCGGTGGAGAACGGAGGGGCGTCCGCACTTTAAGCCGAGTGCGGACGTCCGCACCAGAACAAACCTATATATATATGATCGAATTTTTCTATTGTGTGAATTAGGGTTTTATTGTTATTTTTCTTCCATGATTATTAAGATTCTTTCTTTTTTGGGTCACTACTATGTAGTGCTTTCATTACGCTACGTTTTCCACCACAAGGCTAGGGTTTAATCAGAACGTACACTTAAATAAACCCGGGTTTTATTTTTTGTTTTTTTTTTTTTTTTGTGTGACTTAAAGATAAGCAACAAGATATTATCCGAGGAGGCCTGTGGAAGAACCAATGTTTTAAAAAAAACGCCTTGGGTGCACCTTGAAGCTTAAAAGGCGCGAGACGCATGAAAAACTGAGTCTATTTTTCTGGTTAGGCGTAAAGGCGCTAAAGGAGTGGATCAAGACGCCAAAGGTGCAAAAATCGCTTCAAGGCGTCGAAAGCAGACGCCTAAAAAAGAAAAAACTAAGAAACGCGAAATCCAAAAACATACCAAATACATACAAAGAGAAAGAGAGGAGAGATAAAATCAAACCTGGCGAGGAAGAGGAGTGAGCCCCTTTTGAACTGAGAGCAAGAACTGAATATGCAGAAACTTATAGAGACAATATAGGAAGAGAATAAGCCTAATCTAGTCCTTGATCTCACAAATCACTAGTGTGAATGGCATTGACATTTAGATTGGGAGAAGTTGTCTCCTTGAGGCTGAATCGATGTGAATGAAAGAATGTTCTTTTGTTTTGTAAGTAAACACCGTAATAGAGTTTGTCTTTGTGGCCTATAGATTTGTTGTAGTGATTAATTGAGTGTGAAGTTTTGTTAGATTTTAGGAACAAATGATCTTCTTCCATATTTGAAATATGGTGCGTCTATTGTCATCCCACAAACCACTTTACTCATCTCACATGTTGTTGATTTATTGAAATATCAAAATACTCTAATGTAAAATTACAGCAAGGGACAATAAGTTGTTACAAATTGCAAATTTTTTTCTTTTTCCTTTTTATCTTTTTGTTTTGGATGAACACAAATTTCGTAACTCTAACCCAGATTTATCATATTCGGTTGTGGGTCTGAAGACACTAGCATTTAACCTGAAGATAAGGTAAACTGTTTGTATTTTTTTTCTTTGATGATGATTCATCTATCCCTTTACTTATTATTTCTCATGTTGACTTTATATGTAAATTCTCATGGACAACAATTGTACCGTATTTATGAATAACAGATAGATCAGTTCAAGAAACTTAGAAATATGGAAGGAGTTGCTACTAGATATACATTTACAGATATTGTGCATCTTGATTTCGACTGATACCATTGAGTTGTTAAATTTAAGAGTTTTTTCTTGTTCTTTAACTTGGATTAATATTTTCATGTGAATTTTTGTTCACTTGGTGATTTACTTACCTTGAGCAAATCTGAATTTGACAAAATTTATGAAGAGAATGTAGGGTGAACAAAGTAGAATTGAGAAAAGAGTTTTTTAGGTATTGTTAATGGGTGAACAAAGTAGACTTACAATTAAAATTATATGAGTAAGGTGTGAAGAGAATATGGGGTGAGTAAAGTGGTTTATAGGGTCGCAATAGACGCACCTTTGAAATATTTATAGATAATAAGTTAATAAATAGCCAAAAAGAAAAAAACCGTAAGGCTTACGCCTTGCTAAGGCTATCGCTTGAATGTCTCGGCTACACCTTAACCTTTTAAAACATTGGGAAGAACACCGAGGATGAGATCCTGAAAGTGGCAGTCATGAAGTATGGAATCAACGAGTGGGATCGAATCTCAATGTTGTTGAATCGCAAATCGGCACAGCAGTGCAAGGCACGCTGGTTTGAGTTGCTCGAACCCTCAATCAAGAAGGTCGAGTGGACTCGAGGGGAGGATGAGAAGCTTCTCCATCTTGCAAAGCTCATGCTGTCACAGTGGAGAACTATAGCCGAAAACGTTAATGGTCGTACTGCATCTCAATGCATTGAGAGGTATGAGAAGCTTCTCAATGCAGCATGTATTGATAGCCATGATAAACATGAAGATCCGAGGAGATTGAGGCCTGGAGAGATTGATCCCAACACCGAGACCAGGCTGGCTCGCCCGGACCTTGTGGACATGGATGAGGATGAGAAGGAGATGCTTTTGAAGGCTCGAGCTCGGTTGGCAAACACCAAAGGGAAGAAGTCCAAGAGGAAGGCGAGAGAGGCGCAGCTCTCGAAGAGGCTAGGAGGATTGCTTCTCTACATAAGTCGAGAGAATTAAAGGCTGCAGGCATTGATGATAAGGGTATTAAGAATCAGTGGAAGAGGAAAAGGAATGGTATAAAGTATAGACTACAATACATAAATTCCGTTTGAGAAGAAGCCTCCATTGGGGTTTTATGATGTGGGTGATGAAGGTAGAGAAGTCGTACAGGAGCAGCATGATCAGTTTCCCATGATTATTGAGGAGCTTGAAGGGAAGAGAAGGGTTCATGTGGAAGCTGAGCTGAGGAAACAAGATGTTGCAAAGAACAAAATTTCCAACAAGTTGAATATTGATGATGTTTCCAATGTGGAAACAGTTAGAAAGATATCAAAACTTATGCTTCCTGCCCCGCAGATATCGGACATTGAATTGGAGAAGATTGTTAAGATGAGCTATGCAGGTGATCTTGTTGGTAGCGAGAATGGATTCGCAGCTGCAAATCTTTGGGTTACTCATGCAACTCCTAGATTTGGCTCCACTCCATCAAAGGTTACTGTGAGCGGGGATGAGCTCCATATCAATGAAGACATTGATAAAGATGATGGAGACAAATTCAAGCAACTAAAGCATTCTCAGAAGTCTAGAATAAATAACTTGCATAAGGGTTTAAGCAATTTGCCAAAGCTCAAAAGTGAGTACCAAATAGTTGTGCAACCCCAGAAGATAATGAGGAAGAAGTACATCAGGCATTAGTTACAAAGAAGAGATCAAAAGTACTGAATATGGGAGCAGATGAGGATAAACGTGGAGCGATAGCTGCCCTTCGTAGTACAATTGAGCAGGCTGATGAAATGATCAGAAAGGAGGTTCTTACTGCAAAGTATCCAATAAATGAGAAAGTGGTAACTACTTTCATAGAACATGAACTGAAGGAGGCGGATTCAATGATAGCCGAAGAAGCTCAGTATCCTGGAGAAGCACACAAAAGCTTCGGCTCTGGTTGTTGTCTATCCAGCATTGCTGAAGATAAGAACCCTGTGGCTTGTTTGCAAAGCGAATATGAGAAGGTGCAGTATGAATTGGAGAACGTGAAGAAGAAGGCACAAATCATTGAGAATAAGGTTAAAGTTCGTATAGATGGTTATGAGAGGCGAGCTAAAGATGTGCTTTGGCCAAAAATTGAGAAAAAGTTCAAGCAAATGGACACAGCCACAAAAGAACTTGAGTGCTTCCAAGCTTTACAGAAGCTAGAAAAATCAGCAGCAACGAGCCCGATAAATATCATGTGGGAGGAAGTTCAGAAACAAAAGGAGCTCGAGCGAACTCTATAAAAGAGGTATGGAGATCATGTAGTGAAGCTGGAAAAGTTCCAACACCAATCCAAAGGCACAGTACCAATAATGATCTTCTAGCCATAAGATGATCTCCGGTTTATCTTTAGTTCTTTTAATAATTTGATCTGATAATTTCTTGTTCAGGTGGTTCTTGGCTAGCTCATTGAAAAATGGATTAATTACAAAACACCACCCGAACTATGATATTATTTTCATTTTCATACCTAACTATCAAAAACTTGCATTTTCATACCCGAAGTTTCATTCCATTAGCATTTTGATACCTTGACCACTAACACTGTTAAATTTTGAGGGCATTTTTGTTATTTCAATAAATATATCATTTTTTACATTTACTTTAACAAAATAATTTAGAGAAATTTTAAATACACACCCCTAATATCTTAATACACACCGCTTACTTAATACAGCACCTATCAAGTTTTTCATTTCAGTATTATATTTAATACACATCCCAAACTGCTTAAAATGCCCTTAATTTATGAAATATTCTATTATTTAATATAATTAATATATATTTACTATTTGGTACCTCTTTTTACATATTATTTTGTCTAATTTTTGCTCAAAATTTGGTTATCATCGTTCAATTTATAATCAAATGATTATTGTTATATCCGAACTCCAAATCACCAATACAAGTTTTTAAAATTCATAAGCTAGTAGAACTGTAGAAGTACAGTAGCTATTAAACATAGATAGGTTATTCGATAAAACATGTCATGATAAAGATGCAGTACATGACAATATGATCTATAAGATCAAACTAAAGCTGATACAGAATTAAAAAAAAAAAAAAGACAATCCAAATGAATTGTGGAGAAGAATTGGGGTTAGAGGAGAAGACGTGCTTTCAACGATTTTAGGGTAGAAGATGTTGAAAAGAATACTTCTAGCGCGTATTTTTTTTTTTTTAATAATAGATGTTTGTTTTTGTCATTTAGCTTACCCATAAAATCTCAATGGAAACATAAAATAATAGAGGTGTGTATTTAAAATTTCTCAATAATTTATTTTTGAGGTTATCAAATACAAATAAAACAATTTACTTTAGCAAAGAAAAAAAAAACTCCAAAATTAAATATTTATTTTTGCAACAATAGTGATAATGTTCTAGGATATTATGTATCTTTCTAGATATTCTTTATGTGTGTCTTGGCCTTATGCCAATAGGATATGTAGTTTAACTAGATCTATGTATTCATATCCTTACCATATTGGTATTGTGTAATTCCCTATATAAAGGGCTCTTATCAATGAATAAGATGATGATTCTTTTGCTATCTCTTTGTCTCTACACTTTATCATTCATCACGTAATCATGCACTTTGTTCTAACCCTAGAGTCAATAGCCCACCATTTGTTTTCCAAACCCTAAAATCGGACAGCCTTGTTTTTCCCGATTTCCGACCAAAATTCCGACTGCCCTCTGCCGGAGTTTTATATCCCCAGAAAGCTCTCTCCGTCCCGGATCCAACGCCGGCGGCCTCACCCTAAGAACCGGCCGGAAAGTCTCCGAACCGGCCGTCGGAAGATTCCAGACCGCCGCCGCTACCGACCACCGGTTCGCCACCTTCCCTTGTTCCGATCAACCTGAAATTTTGACAGCAGCTTCCCCATCCAGAGTTGCTCCTCCTGTCAAATTTTCAGCCCCAAATTCGAAGTATAAGTAGGCAAAACGTTGTTTCTCCTTTCGGCAGCCTCTAGAAACCAAAGATTTCATGATTGCTCGTCTTCCAAAGAAACCAGAAAGGTATGTTTGAAACCTTAAACTTTTTCAAGTTCAATAACTCGGGGAGGATAAAATCCTTTCCTCCCTTCTCTATCTCCATTCTATGCTTGGGATTTTGTGTGTGCAGGTACCAAAAATCCCGGAATTTTATTTGCGGGTCAAGAGTGTGTTTGATCACTCTTGCTTCCTTGTCCGGGTTGTATATGATCAACCCCGACCTTTCTCCGGATTGTGTTTGATCAATCCGAGGCCTTTTTCGAATTGTGTTTGATCAATTCGCGGCTTTTTCCGGATTGTGTATGATCAATCCGAAGGACAAACCATTAAAAGCATTATTTGTAACCTCTATCGAGTCTCATAACAGCTTGGTTTTGTATGCAAGAGCAACGTAACATTCTGCTCATTGAGTTTTGATGTACTCGATACCTAAGGCGAATCTTCGCTTGGTATTTATGGAACCTTTCACTGGAAAGGATTAAACCACATATTTTGACCCCCAGGCTGACAAGCCTAGATGCCGAGATTTCCCATCTCCTGCGCTCAAAGTTTTTGACGCGCCACATCGACAAGCATTCAATGGCAATCTGTGCAAAAAGTAATGACCACAAAGTACTGTGGAATGCACTCATGGAGCGTTTCTTGAAACGTCCATATAACTCTACTTGTTGAGTTATTAGTCAAGTGGATTGCTTACCACTTTAATTGACTACATATTGTCGATGATCTTTTGTGGCATCATGATCCATAACCTTTAGCGGATTCGATCATCATCAAGTTCTCTAGGTCCTCCAAGTTGGTTTGGAATTACCAACGAGACTTGATTTTGATCATACATACGGGAATTGTATATATACGCTAATGTGATAAATTTATTTAGGATTATTCCTAATGTGGGGACAACAATATGGATCATGGCAACGGCAGAAAACGTCGTGCCGATGTCTAGAAAAGAGGGGGAGGTGTCGCCGGCTCTAATAGCGACACTCCCGGTCTAGACACCATTTGTCAAAACTACTCACGTCAGCTCATGACAATGCAACCGTTGTGGATCTTCGGATCACTGGTTCAAGATTGTCAAGCTCCTTCAAATTATAAATGCATACAAAAAGTACAAAAAATCAACAGCTCTAGCTACCCCTGACTTTGATGTCATTGGCTAGACATTGATTTTCTTTCCAAGCTATATGTAATAAGACATCGTATCGATGTCCTTTGTTTATTCGAGACCTCGATATATACTCACATTAAGCAATAATGAATGCCTTGGGAATTTTTCGAAGTGAAACTATTCTTCTCTTATGGTTCATATTGATTTACAAAAAAGATGTATATTCTTACATCGTCCTTAGAGACATGGCATATTGTGCAGATTTTTGTCCCTTTTTTGAAGGTGACTCATGGCACTGCATCCTCAAAGAGGATCGCCCACGTGTTTCCGGTTAAGTCTTCTACCCTATAGCGGATTTTCCATCATCAATTGTTCAATTATGCTCATCCAAGCTCAGTGTGATGTCTTAGAATTGTCCGAAATTAAGGAGATAGTGGTTTCAAGTGTGCCTCGCACTACCGACCCTCCACGGACATGCCTGGTCATACTGACTTGGAGTTACCGAAAGCTTTTGATTTTGGATCCCCCTACGCTATTAAACCAATTGCCGTCTTGCAAAAGACGTTGAAGACTTATCAAAAACCGAAAAATTATCATCATGATCTAATCCTCTAGGTCCTCTGAGTTAGTTTATGTTCATGTCAGGGAGCTTTTGCTAACTAGTCATGGAGTTTACGACCTTAGAATGACCGAAAGGACTTAGTTTTGATCATACACACGTCACTTGTGGCTAAGACAAAAGCCTACACGCCACTTGCAAGCTTCACAGCTTCGTACATGCCAATTCTGCGAAAAACAGCAATCTGTCTCTTCTGGACAGTCAACTTCGTTTGAGCTTTGTGAACAGCTCCGGACGAACCAAACAGTGAGCTTTATATCATTGGAAAGCTCTATGAGTTTAGTTTTTAGAACTTTTCACAGTTCGTCCATATCTATTTTAACGAGGAAGTTATGGCTATTTTAGTGCGCAAAGGTCATTCTGCACGGAAATTTTTATGCACTCTCGGGATTGCAGCATTTCATAGCTTCTTTCAATCCTTCTAAATGGTTCAAGTGGAACTATTAACTAGCCTATCTACTCCTTTTTGTAGATACGTCTCATCAAGACATTGAGTGTTTCGCAGATAGTGGAACTATCCACAACATTCTAAGGAACCGGCAACTATCTTTGGATTTTGTGCCTTTGTAAATCTTCTATGACTATAATGATTGAATCATACCGGTCATTCAGGGACGCGGTTTAGCTTGAATCTTGATGCCTCATGGCACCATGATCAATGTCACAGATACCCTCTATGCATTGAGAGGCAATTGAACCATATTGAGCTTTAAAGACATTCCTGCTAATAGTTTTCATTTGAAAACACATTGTGAGAATGAACAAGAATTCTTTTGTGTATACCTTCTCATGAATGCGGACTGAAGCGCATCTTGGAGAAATTAATGAGTCGATCTAGTGGACTGTATGTCACTATGATTCGAATACCAAATCCCATGTTGTCACCAAACATGATATTTGGGACACTGACTCATATAGGCTTTGGTTTTTGACCAATTAAGGTCATCCTGGAAGAGATATAATGGTCCAAATTTTGAGAAATTCTCATAGACATCCATTTTTCCTCTCAAAACGAAGACATTCGAGATCTAGCATCACCATGAAGCATGGTGGTGACCCGGGGGACATTGACGTCACCCGAACACGACTCCAACTTCCTGGAGGTCGTCCGGTCAATTCCTCAAGCAATTGAGGTGCACCGGCCTTTCCTCGATGTCGCATTGGTCCCCTGCAATGCTCATTACTCGTTTTGAAAGCCTATTCTTTAGCTAAATTAGGAGTGAGACCCTCCTACGCTAAATAACACAAAAGTGAACATTCTATTGTTACATAAAATTATGTAGATCTCTACAACCAACTTGCGGACACCTTTTATGCTTTATGGTGTTGGTTGGTGTTAGCACACTGGTCACGTGTTACATTATTATCTACTGCTTATGCTACTTATACTTTTACGGGCTCACTACCCATTCTTTAAAGAAGTTTATCAAGATGTAAGTTGAAGTGTCCTGTACCCCATGTTCACACGCAATACGGTCTCACCGAGGCTACGACTAAGCAACTTTAGCTTGTCGCTCGAACATTATTGATGCGCACCAATCTTTCTATTGCGTCTTGGGGCTATGCAATATTTTCATACAGCTTTACTATTCATCTACGACCCACCATCATTGAATATTTTTGTACTACAGCTCGTGACTGTGTACCAGGATTGCAATCCTTGAGCTCAAACAAGATTGAAATGGATCTCCAATCCTTGAGCTCGGCTAGATGTTATTTCTAGGTGCCAAATCGCATTGCCACTACGTACAATGATGGGTCATTTGAGATGAATAAGTATTTAGGTTGGATGTGAACCTCTACCTATAAATCTGCATATGTAGAAACGTACCTTGTCAGGCAATCTCATTCACCGCTAAATTGCGGATTGTCACTTTGATGAGACACAATATTCCCGCCGTTAGGGGGAGATAAGAACACAAGTGTTCAAGTGGAACGACGTGAATTGTCGTGGTTTGTCCCCACTAAGTCTCATCTTGATCTCAAATGCTTAAAGTGTTAAAGTGACGAGATCACATGCTGCAAATATGTCTGTAAGGATTGATGTCCTATTCAAAGGACATGGCGCGACCAAAAGGTGTTGGTCTTGACGTCATCACCATGGATGGTGATATAGTGACGTCATATAGTGGCAAAATTGGTGTCACAAGGCCGTGTGGCTCCCCAAAAGGAGGGAGACCCTTAGGTTCGATACTTTCTCGCACTAGGAAGAAAACGAGCTTGGCACAACCTGATCCATTGATCAGTGATACTCAAATCTGTCTCATGAAGTCTGATTTGTGATTATCGTTGGGGGACGCCTCAACGTCAAATCCAATCCATATAGAGATCTCTACAAGTATTACACTAGTGTACATGAGGACGTGGGATAATGAGTCTACTATCGAAACACCCTTCATTGATGGATATCAACTTAGTTGATTGGCCTAACGGAAAGATGCGATCCAACATTAACAAAGAGATAGGTCCTTGGGCAGGTGATGCCGACACCGCAAGCTAAACCCTATCAACTATACCTTTGTTAGATAGCGTAGTGAGAACAAGAGTTTAGACTCACCTTATGGCGCAAGGTCTTTCACTATCACGCACTGGGATCAACTACGATAAGATATGCTTTCGTAATGGATGTCATTGAACTCTACTACTTTGTCAGTTTGGTAGTTTCCGAATAACTGAACAAGCAGCCTATGAATGTGGTCATAATAACATCTCTACGGGATCAGAGATATGCATGAAGATCTTGAACAGACTTCATGCATCCAAATCAAGTGGCTTCAGACCACAGGAGCATGTGTTTGCTAAATGTATTGAAACGCACATGGACTCTACTTGATTTGGAAGGGATATGGTGAATTATGCATTTGCGTGTTCATTCCGGATTTACATGGACTCTTGATGGATCAAGAGATGCCAATATGTATGAACATCCGAAAAAAAGATCTTGGGAAGACACGGTCTCGATAAGACACTCGATGACTGTATTGATGATGATTTTTCATCAATCGGCTTAGGCGCTCTAACGAAAGTGAGGCCTACATACACTCCCATGATTAGTCAAAGTCTTTACTCTAAAGAGAGATCCGTTGTTTTGTCTAAAGCAAGATAACAAATATGTGTTAGAGATGGAGTTACCATCTAAGTACAATTAGACGTATCAATGTACTCAACACAATACGAAAGACTTGACATCTCATTCGCTATGAAAAGTTGTAAAGCTAAGTGTAGCTATGCGCCCACACAACGCCAATGTAATGGTAGCAACTCCTTTTTCAATACTTAATGGTATGAAAGGTTGATGTTTATTCTATCCCTACATAAGAAAGACACATCAATAGCGAAATCAGAATCTGCCAAGTTTCGTAGGTCAACTTCCACAGGACCTACAGGAAATCTCACTCACTGGAAAATGGTGAAATTGGTACCATTGGAAAGATCTATGTGTCTACTTTCCAGGGACACCAACCATTTGATCATACCTATCATATTGAGTGATTTATGGCCGTTTTCGTAAAGTATGACGAATCTGTCCGAGAATTTGATTTTGGCAAAACAGTCAACTTCGACGGGACTTTGTGAATAGCTCCTGACGAACCAGAACGTGTGTAATATACAGTTGGAAAGCTAAATGTGTCTAGTTTCCAAAACCATTTACGGTTCGTTCATATGTATTTCCTAGAGGAAGTTACGACTGTTCTAGTAACTGAAGGTCATGCTGCGCGGAAATCTAATTTCCTGCACGAACTTATGTTTTGAGTTCACAAGCGGCCTTATCCTCAAAATCTAAGTGTAAAAGATCATTTGAGGACAATACGGCATGATTTAGTTAATTATTGCCTAATGCCACATTTGAAGACATGTTAAAGAGCATTGACATGCAAAGTTGTTGAAATTTCCGTGATTAGTAAGAATCAGGAAGAGCCCTATGATTGATGTAAAGATCAGGGGAAGGTGCGAACTTCAGGGGGAGTCTAGCACATACATACATGTCACTATCAAATGTGAAGGGTGTGTTGTACTCTTTTTCTCCTACGATCAAGGTTCAGTTTTTCTCCCACAGGGTTTTTGTGACTTGACGAGGTTTTTGACGAGGCAACAGATCAGCACCATCGGCATATCAGCTCGCGGCACAAGGGGGAGTGTTCTAGGATATTCTGTATCTTTCTAGATATTCTTTATGTGTGCATTGGCCTTATGCCAATAGGATATGTAGTTTAACTAGATCTATGTATTCATATCCTTACCATATTGGTATTATATAATTCCCTATATAAAGGGCTCCTATCAATGAATAAGATGATGATTCTCTTGCTATCTCTTTGTCTCTACACTTTATCCTTCATCAGATAAAAGTTAGTAGAACTTTTGTATGTATATATATTTTTGGAGTTACATCTTAAGCATAACAAAATAAAATAAGTTAAAATAAATTATATCGAGAAAATATCGAATATCGATGGAAATTTTATTATATTTTATATAAACATGGTCTATTTAACCAATTTGTTTTTGCTTATCTGTTTTGAATGTTTGTTTCTTCCCTTTAGCGTTTTGTTACTTCTGTTACCAAATTGAGCATTACACATAGAACCTCAAGATATATGTAGTTTCTCTAGTGGAAATTTTGTAATTATATGCTTTTGCTTATCCTGCTGTCCTGCACAACCTCAAGAACAAGGGAATTCCAAGGATGACAAAACTCGTCAACGACGTAGATCATTACATCATAAAACGAGTTTATGATGATTCTTTTGAGTGTGTTAGTATCAGACACACGAGTTTATGCTAGTTAGATAGTACTTGGATGTGGTTTCTGACTAACAGAGGATTTGAGATGAACTCTTTAAGTCTTAACCACCATGACTGGCACACACGTCTTAACTATTAACTCAAGCACCACAATGATCTGACTTGGTTTATATTTTGCATATTTTGCAGGATACTGTATTGGATTCAGCTGTTGGAGTAGTTCACTCGAAACAAATAATCTGACGATTTTGAAAAGATTGATCCAAGTCATCCAACTGTGATCGTTTGACACTACTTTCTAAAGGTGAGCATAAGCTTAATTTTTATTTTCTTTTTTGTGTGAGGAAATTATACTTTTAGACTTTCCTCCATGCTACAAGCCTGCAGCATAGAAGATAAGCTGTGGTGTTATTTTGTCTGTGTGTCTTTGACATAAAAGCTTAGATTCTAACATCATCATCAAATAACCACTTTTCAAGTAGTAATTAAAAGCTTATTCCAAAAATTTAACAAGGAATCGACGAGTTGACGCTTAACTTCTGTCGAAAGAAAAAGTCGGTGATATACACTTGAAACCTTGTACATACTAGCAGAAAAACACAAAACTATACCTGAAAGTCTAAAACAAAGAAAGAGCGAGGCTAATCTTCCAATATTCAAACACCTAAAACCTTTGGCTGTCATATAATTGGGGAGAGAAAACAAGTCCAAAGGACCCTTTCAGTGTATATATCTATCTATAAACAAAAGCCCCAGCACATGGGAAGTGAGCTGGCTTGGCCCTGTCATGAATATGCATCCCCCAACTTCTTAGTTGTTACACTATAAAATCTAAATTCTTATCCCTGTGCACATCATGGAACATCATCTCCATACTAAATTCTATTTCCACATCATAATATGCTTTGATTCCAAAACCATAGCACATGGCTTCCCTAGTCACCCCAGCTGGGTTGCCCATGGTTTTAGTTTTAATACTCTTTCATTCTTCAAATATATATATAGCTAAACAACAAACCATATGCATTTGGGTGCCTTTTACTAGTTTGAAAACTTAGAGGTGTGATAGTTAGTTGTGTGGAGCCATGGAGCATGTTGATGATGACCCTTTTGAGGCATCCTCATGTAGGAACCAGAAAGTAGAAGCCAACGATCTTTTGGAAGAGTGTTGGTTCTTTGATAACTTGCTCATCAGAAAGGAAAGGATGTTGAGGTGTTATTCTGATCCTTGTTGCCCTTCGCCATCGAGCTTTGGTCAGGAAATGCTGGTGAAGAACTCAGAGTCCAAGAACTCCTTGGTTCGAACACCGTCTTTGCCGCTTCATGTAGGGAGAGAAGAGAAGGTTGAGCAAGCAGTGAAGCAGAGTACTCCGAAGAAGAGTTTGAGCAAATTGACTCGGCAGACATCACATCAGAAAATGCTGCAGACACCAACCAAGTCACCGCCTTGTGTAAGCAGGAAAGAAGAAAATAGAGAGAAGAGTGACAGTAGAAGAAGCAAATCTAATGGGCAACCGGTGCAGCGCAGCTTACTAAGGACACCATCATTGCCGCCGTGTTTAGGGAGGGAGGAGAAAAACCAAGAGAGTGTTCCGCCGCGACATAAGGTACTAATCATCCTTTATTTTAGAATCACTGATGAATGTTACGAGTCTAGGCAATGTTGGTGGACTAGCACAAGGTCATTATGCAATCCTCTAGCAAATGCTTTGAAACAGAATATTTAGGAGAAAATGAATTTGGAGCAAACTTTCAGGCTAGAATCAAGAAACCTTTCTGAACAATTTCCGACTGGATAATTCTGGAAATGTTAACTTGCCGCGTAAGTTATTCAACAAAGAGTAAATCTTGACTACAGGGAATGGTTCGAGTTAACATCATGAGTGCATGACAACATAACATGCCATACCGTCCTACTATTTCATTGCAGTTGACAGGTTGTTCTTACATTGTTACATTTGAATCTTGCAGGGCATGACACAATGTTCTAGCATTCCAAGATATCGACCTCCTGTTAGAAGCACAAAAGGAGAAAATGCAGATGTTAGCAAGGAAATAAGACGCAAATTACTTTCAAGAAAGAGCCTGAGCGACCTTGAAATTGAAGAGGTGCAAGGGTTCAAGGACTTGGGGTTCACATTTGACAAGAAAGACATAGCTCCAAGTGTGGTTAGCATACTTCCTGGATTGCAAGAAAAGAAGCGCAATGAGGAATTGAACCTGGATATGGTACGTAGGCCTTATCTTTCGGAAGCTTGGCTGGTGCAAAGCTGTGCCCCGCCACCTCCAAACTTGGGTGCAGGTAGGTCTGCTGAAGACATGAAGGCACAGATCAAGTTCTGGGCTAGATCTGTGGCATCTAATGTGCGCTAGGAATGATGAAAACAGTGTCATTGAAACTTTTGTGAATTATTGACTTCAATAATCACATACTAATTCATAGTCTGATTATATTGTAACATTATGATTCAATCCCCCAACTCAAATAATCCAATCCAATTTCAAATAATCACATGCTAATGTCATATTGTAACATTATGACCTTACATGAAAACTGCATATTTGTAGGTGTATCAGTTCCGCTCTCTACATATTTTGTTGTATTAAATCTTGTTTTAAAAGTGTGCATTTCATTGTCCTTCATGAAAAGAGCATGATAAATCGAACTTGAGACGTGATGTAGAACAGATGGCGTTAGAGATTGAAGAGCAGATTGATCGAAGCAAGTCTAAACCCGGTTTGCTCCAGATTTGGCATTCGGTGTCCGATTGACTATTATGATATCTTTCTGGAAGCGGAACGGACCAACTAACCAAACTCGTTGCTTTGCCACGATATATGGGCTTTTTAGGCCATCCAAGTCCGTTTAGGCCTTCAAAATACAGTTTTACTTATTTTCGGCAATTATTTTTAATAGTTTGTTTTGGATTTGGTTTTCTTTTAATCCATGGGCTCAGAATGAACGTCTCAATGCTCAGATGGGAGAAATCCGACAATTGTTGCTTGGCTTGAGCAACAACAACAACAACGTTAATCGTCGGGATCGTGGGAGACAACAACAACAACGTGTTGTGGAACGTGTTGTGGAGAATGATGACTCAGATTCAGAGGAGGAGTTGTCAGTTGCTGGTGAAGATCAGATTAATCAATCTGATTACAAGATGAAGGCTGAAATTCCAACCTTCTCAGGACATCTGAAGATTGAAGAATTCCTTGATTGGCTGGTGGAAGTTGACAGATTCTTCGACATGATAGAAGTGCAAGAATCAAAGAGAGTCAAGATGGTGGCTTTCAGGCTGAAGAGTAGTGCGGCTGTATGGTGGGATCAGTTGCAGCAAACTCGTCGAAGACTGGGAAAGAAACCGATTCAAACATGGCGGAGAATGCAGCAGATGTTGAGGGATAGGTTTCTTCCAGCAGATTACGAACAACTGCTTTATCGCATGTACATGGATTGTGTACAAGGCAATAGAACAGTAGATGATTACACGGATGAGTTCTTGAGGTTAGCAGAACACAATCAATTGGGGGAGTCAGAAACGCAGAAAGTGGCAAGGTATCTGAGTGGATTGAGACCTTCAATTCAAGAGAAAATTGGTTTACAAACTGTGTGGACCATTGCTGAGGCTCAGAATTTGGCCTTGAAGGCAGAGCTAATGGAGAAAGCGAAAAGAACTTATTCCAATGTTGATAGAGGAAGACAGAATCCTATACCTGATAGGGTTCCTACCCCTTTCAAAAGAGCAGAAAGCAGCAGCAGCAACAGGGTTAATGAGAATATTGAGAACCCTAAACAAAACCTGAAACTCAATCCTTATGCCAAACCCGCTGGAGATAAATTTTATCGTTGCAAGCAACCTGGGCATCGTTCCAATAATTGTCCAGACGAAAGCAGGTGAACCTGGTGGAGACGCAAACGCAAGGAGAAGTTAATGAAGATGAAGAAGATAGAGAAGACGATGACTATAATGGGGCTGAGTTTGCAATTGAAGAGGGTTTAGAACGGGTGACTTTAGTGCTACAGAGGGTCATGTTGGCACTAAAGGAAGAGGGACAACGCCACAACATATTTCGTTCGGCATGCTCCGTGAATAACAAAGTATGTCAAGTGATTGTGGACAATGGAAGCTGTGAGAACTTTGTGTCGTAGAAACTGGTGGAGTTTTTTAAGCTACCTACAGAACCTCATCCTAGTCCTTATAAACTAGGCTGGGTGAAAAAGGGGCCTCAAGCAGAAGTGACAACAACATGCAGGGTGCCTATTTTCATTGGGAGACACTATCGTGCCGAGGTGAGTTGTGATGTTGTTGATATGGATGTGTGTCACATATTGTTGGGGAGGCCTTGGCAGTATGATCTGGATGTCATAAGGGCAGGGACAATGTGATGTTGTTTACATGGAAGGAGCACAAGATTGTTATGGCTCCGTCAAGCAATTCTGAAGGCCCCAAGAAAGGAAATTCGAGTTTTCTCACCATCAGCAACAACGATTGTGAGTTGAATAAGGCCATAAAAGAATCCAAAACCATTTTTCCTATAGTGGTTAAGGGTTTGATGGCCGTAGAGAAGCAAGATGGAGAGATTCCGAATGAGGTTTGGGAACTGTTAAAAGGATTTCAGGAGTTAATTGCTGATAATACTCCTAATGAACTGCCACCCATGAGAGACATTCAACATCAAATAGACTTCATTCCAGGAGCTAGCCTACCTAACCTGCCCCATTACAGGGTAAGCCCTAAGGAATGTGAGATTTTAAGGGAGATTATTGAAGATCTGTTAAAGAAGGGGTTTATTCGAGAGAGTATGAGTCCTTGTGCAGTTCCTGTTTTGCTAGTGCCTAAGAAAGGAGGAACATGGAGGATGTGTGTGGACAGTAAAGCCATCAACAAGATAACAATCAAGTACAGGTTTCCTATCCCACACCTCGAAGACATGCTTGATGAGTTGAATGGTTCCAAGTGGTTCTCAAAGATAGATTTGAGAAGTGGATATCACCAGATTCGGGTCAAACCTGGGGATGAGTGGAAAACAGCGTTCAAGACCAAAGATGGGTTATATGAGTGGTTGGTGATGCCTTTTGGATTGTCCAACGCTCCTAACACTTTCATGAGACTTATGAATCAGGTTCTTCGTCCTTTCATTGGAACCAAGGTTGTTGTTTATTTTGATGATATCCTTATTTATGGTAAGCAGAAAAGCGAGCACCTAGAGCATGTGAAACAGGTCCTTGAGGTGTTACGGGAAAACAAGTTGTATATCAACCTGAAAAAGTGTACTTTTTGCACCAATAAGCTACTGTTTCTGGGTTTTGTGGTTGGGGAGGATGGCATACAGGTTGATGAGGAGAAGGTACATGCAATTAGAGATTGGCCAACTCCTAAAACAATCTCGGAGGTGAGGAGTTTTCATGGATTATCTACCTTCTACAGACGTTTTGTGAGGGGTTTCAGTACCATCACTGCACCAATTACGGAATGCATGAAGAAAGGAAAATTTCATTAGGGTGAAGCGCAGGAGCAGAGTTTTGCACTTATCAAAGAGAAGCTTTGTACTGCACCGGTTTTGGCTCTTCCAGACTTTGACAAGATATTCGAGGTCGAATGTGATGCTAGTGGTGTTGGAGTGGGTGCTGTCTTGTCCCAAGAAAAGAGAGCAGTGGCTTTCTTTAGCGAGAAGTTGAGTGAAGCTCGACAAAAATGGAGTACCTATGACCAAGAGTTCTATGCAGTGGTGAGAGCTCTAAGGCAATGGGAGCATTATCTGATCCAGAGGGAGTTTATTCTGTTTACTGATCACCAAGCCTTGAAGTTTCTGAACAATCAAAAACATGTGAACAAGATGCATATCAGGTGGGTGACGTTCTTGCAAAAATTTCCTTTTGTGATCAAGCATAAATCTGGAACACTCAACAAGGTGGCAGATGCATTGAGTAGGCGAGCTAGTTTGGTGGTTACCTTGTCCCAAGAGGTAACTGGTTTTGACTTTTTGAAAGAATTATATGAGGCAGATGATGATTTCAAGCAGGTTTGGGAGCAGTGTGTTAGCAAGAAGCAACTAGTTGCTGGTTTCCTTATCCATGAAGGTTATTTGTTTCGCGGCAATCAGTTGTGTGTGCCCAAAACTTCTCTTAAAGAACAGCTGATTCGTGATTTGCATGGTGGAGGATTGAGCGGTCATTTTAGGAAAGACAAGACAACTACAAGCTTGGAAGAGCGTTATTACTGGCCTCAGTTAAAGCGAGACGTCAACAATATTGTCAGGAAGTGCTATGTTTGTCAGGTATCTAAGGGTCAATCCCAGAATACTGGTCTTTACATGCCTTTACCTGTTCCTGATGATATTTGGTAGGATATTTCTATGGATTTTGTATTGGGTTTACCTCCGACCCAAAGAGGAGTGGATTCTATGTTTGTGGTGGTGGATAGATTTTCAAAGATGAGTCACTTCATTCCTTGCAAGAAAACTGCAGATGCTGCAAATATAGCCAAACTGTTTTTCAGGGAGGTTGTTCGTTTGCATGGGGTGCCTAAGTCCATCACTTCTGATCGTGATACAAAGTTTTTGAGCCACTTTTGGCTAACATTGTGGAAGCAGTTTGGAACAACTTTGAAGAGGAGTACTACATCTCACCCCCAAACGGATGGGCAAACTGAAGTTACCGATAGAAGTTTGGGAAATATGATCAGGAGTGTCTGTGGTGATAAACCGAAGCAATGGGATCTTGCCTTACCTCAAGTAGAGTTCGCTTACAACAGTTCTATGCATAGCGCCATTGGCAAGTCCCCTTTCTCTGTGGTCTACACTTCTGCCCCGCGACATGTAGTAGATTTGGCAATGTTGCCAAGAGGTCAAGGAGTTAGTAATGCTGCAGTTAAAATGGCAGAGAGAGTTCAGACAGTTCAAGAAGAGATAAAGGCAAAGTTGGAGGAAACAAACGCCAAGTATAAGAATGTTGCTGACAAGCACAAACGTGTGAAGTTGTTTAAGGAAGGGGATTCGATCATGGTCTTCCTAAGGAAAGAGAGGTATCCCGTTGGCACATATAACAAGCTGAAACCCAAGAAATATGGGCCATTCAAGGTATTGAAGAAGATTAATGATAATGCTTATGTTATTGATCTACTTGCTTCTATGGGAATTTCGAATTCTTTTAATGTTGTTGATCTACATGAGTTTCATGAGGATGATTCTCTTTCTGGTGATAATAACTCGGGGTCGAGTTCTTCTGAAGTGGAGGAGACTGATGTAGAACAGATGGCGTTAGAGATTGAATAGCAGATTGATCGAAGCAAGTCTAAACCCGGTTTGCTCCAGATTTGGCGTTCGGTGTCCGATTGACTATATATTATAATACCTTTTTGGAAGCGGAACAGGCCAACGAACCAAACTCGTCGCTTTGCTACGATGTATGGGCTTTTTAGGCCATCCGAGTCCGTTTAGGCCTTCAAAATACAGTTTTACTTATTTTCGGCAATTATTTTTAATAGTTTGTTTTGGATTTGGTTTTCTTTTAATCCATGGGCTTTTAGGTTTTGATGTTAGTTGTCCTAGGGTTTATTTGCTCCTATATAAGGAGCCTTTATCAGTTGTAGTCGTCAGCTTTTAATTAATAAAAACCTTTGAGTTTATCTCAATTCTCTTGTGGATTTCAGATTCTTTCATGGATTCGAGAAAACCAGACTTGTAGATTCAAGTCGCCGTTGGTGGATTCCAACGTTTTATATTTCGCATCAAGACATCTACCAATATTTTGTTAGAAAGAAACGTCACTTGAGACATCTACCGATATTTTGTTAGAAAGAAATGTCTTATTCACTCGACCAAATCCTAGATGACTACTGGTGAAGTTGAAATTAACATTTTCTAGAAGGGAGATAAAATCAAAATTAACAAAAAAAAAAAAAACTACGATATTTTCAAATATCCAAGCCCACCAGGAATCCAACAGAACAAAGATGTTATCCAAGAACAGAGCAAAAACCAACCACCAAACCAAGCAGCTCCTCTGTCCCTCTCTAAAACCCTCAAATGTTGCAGACCCAACACCTCCTCCTCCGTTCCACTCTCCCCATCTCCCTCTCTCCTCCTCAAACCCACTTTCTCTTTCCTCCCAATCTCTCCTCCTCACCTCTCAACTTTCTCCACAAACCCATTAACCACACCTTCCTCTCAGCCCACTCCACTCCCAGACCGGACCAATGGCTTGCCGAAGCTCCAGAACCTCCCACCGGAACCGGAACTTATACAGTTCCAGACGAAGAGGGCCCCATTGAGATTTTGGATACTGATTCTCCCATATTTGCTACCAATGATGACCCTTCTTTTATCCAAACCGCCACCAGTGTTCTCCTCACTGGAGCCATCACTGTTTTTCTCTTCAGGTCGATACGACGTCGTGCCAAGCGTGCTAAGGAGTTGGTAAAGATCATAGCTTTTCTCTTCGTTTATGTGTTTGAAGTTTGGAACTTTATGAAATTACCCTTTTTGTTTTTTACGTGTAAATTTTTGTGTTTGGGATGAATGATGAGGAATTGGGTATTTCTGCTTTGATTGTAATGCCACCCCTTTATGCATTATTGAGCTTTGAGTTTAAGTTCTTGTGAGCTGGGTGTATATGCTTTTGCTCATTTTGGATTTTGGAATGATTTTAGTGGATACCCTTTATTAGTTTATTTGATATCACTATGCATGTAAATGTACTGTGGTAAAATTTTGATTTTGAGGAATTGAGATTTACATTGTGCCATTTGGGTTACTTCCCAGTTTTATTTGTTTGGAATTTAACCAATATGTGGACTTTGATGGAGTAATTTTGGTGACTAGAAATTTAGGTCTACTGGAGCAACCCAAAAAAAGTCATTGAAGGAAGAGGCTTTGGATAGCTTGAAAGTGATGGCTTCAGGGTCCATTGAATCAAAGACACCTTCACCTGTTCAGGCATTGTTGGGTGGAATATCAGCCGGAGTCATTGCACTTATTCTTTACAAGTTCACTACCACGATTGAGGCATCTCTCAACCGCCAAACGATTTCAGATAATTTTTCGGTATGTTCCTTGATATCTGATGCCACATCTAGCATTTTTTCTCAATTTGCATCATAAGAAAAAGAAGAAAGTGATTGTCAAATGTATTGAATAGTAGCCTGTTTCTGGGAGTATTAGTCGTTTTACTTGATTACTCTCTAGACTCTAAATATCATACTTGTTTGTCTTCCATTCAGGTTCGTCAGATTACAATCACAATAAGGTAAGAAGTACTACTTGCTTAAAATATGCTGTGATTTTTCTATCCATGACGAGAATGATCACTTCCAATCTTGTATTTGCAGGACCATTATCAATGGGTTGTGCTACCTTGCAACATTTGTTTTTGGCATCAATGCTGTTGGTTTAGTTCTTTATGCTGGCCAGATTTTCATCAATGACGAATTTAAAAGTGAAGGAACTGAGAAGCAGAGTAACAAACAGTCAGGCTCACCGACTTCAATGGTTGAGAGTCCCACAGATACTGCTGTGGACAATAACAAGGGGGATGAAAGTTCAGATGAGCCACAATAGAAGTGGAAGAACCAACATTGAGGTAGAGGAGTAAGATTTCGTCATTTTAACTGTTTGAAAATATCTTCTGAGTGAAAGCTGTGTAATTTCATGCTGCATCATTGTTCATCAAATCCTCTATACTAGCATTATTAGATGATTATAGAAGGGGCATTGGTTTTGTAGAAGCAGTTGTAATGTTTCTGTATCTTGCTTATTCATCTGGCAAGAAAGTATCAAGAATTGAGGATCCAGGAGTTTCATGCTACTGGATGAAACTTGATACTCCATCATACCTGTCATTCCTATATACTAATATTGGTAGGATGTACACAGTTCAACAAAACATGTTGCAGTCTAACTATCAGGTGCTTAATAGGCAAACATCTGTCTGTTACCTTGGACTCTGTCAAAAGTAGGCAAATTATGCAGAAAAGGGATTCTGCCTTCTAAGAAGCTGCCCAAAATTTTGTGCTTTCTGAAACCCGCAGAATAGGTGAACTTGTATATAGTTTTGGAAATCTTTGTTTAGGAACATTATTCAAAAGGACACAGAATAGTTGAACATGACTTCGCTGATTGATTGTGTTTGCATTCGCCCATGACCTCAGATTGATGCTTGCAGATAAATATGTCGTATCTATCAGACTATCAGAGTAACGTTGCTGAATGAGAATTTACCCAAAAAACGTCTAGATGGAAATAAGCTTGCACAGCATTTGACTTCCCACATCTCTCTGTTGCATCTCCAAATCCTTTAGTCTATATATGGTTTAACCTATTGCCTCTGAACTGAAATCTTTACCAGAGGTAGGTGATTGTTGACGGTTAGAACCTTGAGTTCTGCTATCATCCATGTTCGATCTTTCGTGTTGCTCGATAACCCTCTCTATCCGGGTTTTCTCTTCGGCAAGTTTCTTCATTAACCTATTATCATGACTCCTGACTGGTTGGAACTGGTGCAATGGAGTGGAATTGGAATCCAGCGAGTGCAGAATCAACACCAGAGTCACTGAACAAACAAACATCGGAATTGGACCAAAAAGCCAGAGGAGCATAGTAGTAGCAAAATAGATTGCTCTCAACCCCAATGTCCAAAAAAGGCCTCCATGTATCACAGCCTTCTGAACATCACTCAGAGGTGTATCACTGTTCGGCATGCTGATGAGGAAAATGGCATGGACAAAGCTCCTTATACAGTGTAAGAAAGAAGCCAAAGCTAATAGAAAGCAGGCCAGAATGCTAACGTATTTGATAGACATAATGGCAGGGCTTGTGTCACCATATGTAAAAGTAGTGATGAGGGTGCTGTTTGAAGAGTTTCCAACCCATGCTCCAATCAAAGAACTCAAGGCTAAAGAGGTTGAAGCCAAGAAATTTGCTGCTGATATAGTGCTGGATATTACTGTTAGGGACTGACCTCTATCCTTTGCTTCAATCTGCACCAAAATGAATCAAAGACACATCAAAGAGTTGGATCTTGTGATATTACAGCATAATACAGTTAATGAAAATAAAATTAGACTGACCTGCAACATTCTCTCAACCCAAGCTTTTCTGCAATGATTTTCGTAGCCAATGATTGTGGTTTCAGGATGCCTTAGGAATCTGTAGAGGAGAAAGAGATGGTAGCATAACATTATTAGCATCCCAGTTGGGACCAAGATTAAATCCAAGTATTCCTTCCTCCAAATCATTTTCTTTCTTTGATTCTCACACGCACAAACACAGAAACACTAAGAATAGAAGAGAAAAAAATCACTGGTCTCTTTTTCTTTATCAGCTAAGAGTCTAATTAGGATGAACAGATAAATGTTAGGTTTGGTAGGTTTTGGGGAAGATTCATAGAAAATGTATTTATCCTGGCTAAACGTTAAGCTCACATATAGTGGGTTTGGTTAATTAAGTAGAGGAGATTATTGGAGTTACTTGTGAGTTGTGACCGACTTCTCATTTGATGATGAACTGATGATCATCATCATCATCATTTTTTATTTCTTAACCAACCAAGATCACTCACCTAGACAGTAAGTTTATGTGTCAGCACATCACAATTTTTAAACCTAACAAAACTACAGAAATGTTTACTTGTCATTTTAGAGCTCATGGAACAAGAATGGTAAGAAAAAACAAACATGGGGATTGCACCACACCTTGATCCCAGAGTCAAACTAAACTTTTTTTTTTTTTTTTTGTGAGAATGAGGGTAAAACAAACTTTAACATCTCAATAAAACAAAAAAATTATCCAAAAAGAAATTCAGTAACTTGAAACAAGAACATATCAGGTAACAGCAGAGCAGGAAGCTGCTGCCCCCATTACATAATTGCCTAGTAAATTAACTAGATCACATAACCAAGATGGCCAACCTCCTGGCCAAGTCATTCTCTCAGACATCTTAGAAAACTTATACAAGATGCATAAGTTTAAAGAATTTGTATCTTCTATTAATTTCAAAAAGAAAATTGAATTGCAAAAAACATAAAAAAAGTAAATGAGGCTTCTGGTGTGCAACGCCAAATATTATTTTCCCCCATTGTAAGCATTGAGTGAGACAAGGCTCTCTGCATAGACATGACTCCCAAAATAAGGACATACCGGAAATCCGAGATCCGTTGTTGATTGACTTGATTCTGTCTTTGCATATTATGAAACCATTTGTCCATCTATGTCTAATACGATTTCATCCTTTCCTAAAAACCATATCAGTTTTGTTAAGGATAGAAAATATAAAGGTAGCTGCCTGAATGGGATTGTGAGAAATTTAGTCCAAGACTCTTTCACCCCATATTCCTTAATCACCACATAGATCTTTATGAATGTAATAACTACTTGAATTAACTAGTAGGCACAAGCACCCTTCTAAAGCACCCACTTTACACTGATCAGACCATCTATTTGTTCCATAATCAGGTACTGGAACTTCCATGTATGTCTCACTTGTTAGATCGAGAGAAATAATGACTGAATCATCTTTTCTTCTTTTCACCAATCAATGTAGAGTACTATTTACATAAGTAGCACACTGCTCAAGTGGAAGATCATGAGGATAGCTTGAATCCTTCTCCAAGAATCTGTTCTTAATGTGTAGATCATGGATACATAATCTCCGGTACGGTAGAGATCCACTCTTAATACCTTGTAGTCGTCACTATTGTAGTCATAACCAAATCCATGGTGAAGAGGAAGTATCACATCCTCACCATTGTGTTCTTTTGCTTCAACACACTCTCTTGTACATGGATTCCACAAGAAAACCTTACAATAATCATGGACTTTTAAGCATACCAACCCATCACAGGAACCTATGATATGGAAACTGAGTCCGCATTGATGGTGATCTTTGCCACTATGATCAAACCTCTCGATGTGAATATCAATCGGAATTTCTCGCGGTTTGGATTTGGGAGAGTAACACAGTAGAGCTAGAGATTCCTGTCTTTTGGAATTCTTGCTGCTACTGTAATAACTTTGAGCACGGCGAATTAGATTATGTTTTTTTCACGAACTCAGTATTTGAAATTAAGGACAGCCATGACTTGCAGACAGTTTGGAATTTTAACAAAGACTTGACAGGAAGTCTTGCAAGTAGTTCAGTTATTACCTCGGAGGCTAGGGAAGGTAAGGGATCGCTGATGATCCTTGGTGCTTTGGCTTTTTTGTACGTGCTTCTCTAACAGAATCCATGCTTTCCATCAAATCAGAATTTCCAAACCTTACGACTTTACTTGTGCCATAAGTCACGTGAAGATCCTGGGTTCAAAAGTATATACCTGGGAGGTTTATATAGAGGATAGTACTAATTCAGCCCTAATTGTAAAGCTATGTTGCGACCTGCATTGGGCTAATTGCAAGATTAATTACAAAATGTCTTCCAAACCACAAGGCTATATCCAATAGAACCAATACCATTTGACCTAGCATAATGAGTCTTTCCTTTCATAGCATTGTAGGTTACTTCTAAAATGAGCTATTTGTAAAGTTAGTAAATTTCATTAAATCATAGTTTTTCAAACATTTTAATGGTCAAGAAAATGCTACATCATCTAATACCAGCTTTTAAGGATTTTTGCCGTTAACCCACGTTAGTTTGGGGAAAGAAGAGAGATTTTCATTCCTAGTTCTATCATACTTCATATTTGACGAATTGAAATCTGGATACATATGACCAAGAAAAGGTTGTTGTTCATCAGTACATGATTTCAATGAATTTCAATAACTTTTTTCATTTGATCATTGAATGGATCAAGTTAATGGGCAAACAATATTCGGGATTCAAATGGGTTGCGAATATGTAAACTTTCTCAAAGAACAAACATTTATAGTTACAGTCTTACAGATCCTTCGAAAATTTAGGTTGAATACCAGAAGATCATGTATCAATTCAGATCTGTTTACCAGAGGAAAAACCTTGACATTGAAGTTTGACAACTTTTATCCCTTTTGATACAATTTTTTTTCCTGAAAGATTTCCTTCTGGTACAATGAGAAAGAGAGAAGAGACGTGAGAAGAAAACGAAAAATAAAAGGGAAAGGAATCAAAAGACAAAAGGAGCGCTGGATTCATGAATGAGAGACTACGTATCTAGGGTTAGCATCTCCAGCAGTGTAACTAAAACTATAGTTAAATTTAGCAATAATTATGAGATTTAACAATTGTTATAAAAATTTAGCTCCAGCAGTTATTACTAAGTGTAAGTTAAGTAATATTTTTAATAAATTATAAACTAACACGTGGAAGAAAAAAAGGAGGGAAAATATAAGTATTCCTTTAGCAATTCATGGCTCAGTTGATAAATATATCAATTTTGTTTAGCAATCCTTAAATTTAGCAACCATTTAGGTATACTGTTGGAGCTCCTATTCATTCGAAAAGTTGACAAATTTCAAAAAAAAATTGATTTAGCAATACTATTGGAGATCTCTAACTTCTATTCTACACATGGAGAAGACGGTCAGGTTTTTTTAGGAGACGGTGAGTTTAACGGTGGTTACAAAGAAAAAGGAAAACAAGACTATAAGATAATGAGAATTGATAAGCACCATTAGATTTACTTGTACGATTGTGATTTAATGAATTTATTAACTTTACAATTAGTTCAATTTTTTTTTTTTGTAAAGATAAAAATTTCATTGATAAAACTCAGGCCAGAATGACATCAAAGCACCATTACATTAGACAATTAGCTCACTTATTCAACTGAGCTTAGCAGAGGATTAAACTAGATACAAAACAAGATACCAAATAAACATAAAAACTGGAGCCAAGGCGCTCAATTGCGGTACTCCAAGCTTCATGAATCCATCTAACTACAGCTAGCTCGCACAGTCTGTCAAGCTATCTATTCTCTAATTAACACTCACTAAACTTTGTTTTTGCCCTCTAGATCAGGGCTTAGAAGAGTGTTAGGGTAAAACCCAATGACCCAAGCCCAAGTTTGAGCTTGTTTTGGTGTGAGCCAAGGCCAAGGCCCAATGACCCAAGCCCACACCTAGACCCTAGGATCTTGGTGCTGCCTCCTTCTAGCAACCATCTACGCGCACAGGGCGTGCACATTGCACTCACGTCATCATGTCGACACCGCCGTCAGATTTAACCCAGTAGATGTCATGATCTTCTTCACCTTGCTTTCGAACTGAGCCTCAAGTTTGAGCTTGTTTTGGTGTGAGCCAAGGCCAAGGCCCAATGACCCAAGCCCACACCCAGACCCTAGGATCTTGGTGCTGCTCCTTCTAGCACCATCTGTTCCGACGGCACCCAAATAGGCCGGCCACCATGCCTTGCAAACCATGTGGCAACCTTCAACCAGTTCATCCATGTCGACCACCGCCGTCAGATTTAACCCAGTAGATGCCATGATCTTCTTCACCTTGCTTTCGAACTGAGCCTCAAGATCCGACCCAATTGCAAGAGCAAGGTTCTTGCCAACTTTACCTAGGTGTGTCGCCCAACTTCCAAACGATTGCCAATTTGTTGCCGGCACTAGCCTGGAAGCATTCATTCCTGATCTACACCAGGATCGATCACACATATCACCCTTAAACACTACAGCCATAAACCGCAACAATTGAGACATTGGAAAGAGCTTGATCAAGATCTTGGGGAACGGATCTGGTTGATTTTAGGCGACCTTGAAGGGCTGAAGAACAACCATTTAGTGTGGAGAGGGAGATTCTCCTTAGAATGAAGGCCGACGATGGCCGCTTTGACAGAGTCTCTAAGCCAGGATGGCTAGGGTTTAGAGAGAGAACTAGAGCCATCCTAAAACATACTATATATTTCTTTTGGATAAAAGAAAGAAACGATTAGCTCACTTTAGATGAGCCGGATTCGTGTTTAACAACAACACGGTTGCTTTTAAATATGTTTTCCGTTTTTCTTCTTCTACCATGATTAGGAAACACATCTTACATTGAGTAGGAAATACAAAATCCTATAGTAATGTTACACTATTTTTATTTTTTTATAACCCAATAACCTTAAACATTGTTAGTAGGCTACCCAACCAAACATGTTACAGTTTGCCGACAGATATATACTAGTTGAATAAGGTTAAACTGTTCACGGCAGAAGTAACTTTAAACATTAATATTTATGTAAATCTTGTAGCCATATGATTCTGAATGAGAAAGAAGGAGCAGTTCAGACCAAAAAAAAAAAAGAGAAAGAAGGAGCAGTTCTGGTATGAGCACTCCAGCTGGAGCTCGAGTCCCTATCTAAAGGTTGTAATTTACTGTGCCACAAACGCAAAGCTGCATTTCTCTGCTACTCCATTATGAAAACCTACCACCGCACTCTCTTTTTTTACCGCACTCTTTTTCTTTTTCTTTTTTTTTCAATTACCACCGCACTCTGCTACTTCATAGTTCATACAAACAAGCAAACCTGCACCTTGTACTAGCTATTGATTCCCCGATGAAAATTACCACTCATCCTTCGGATCAGGAAAAAATAAATAAAAAATCACTTGGTACTAACTTAAGTTGCACGGACACAGATACCGCGACACGACACGGTGCGACACAAGAAAACTAAAAATTGAGTTTCCGACACAACTTGGACACGGCAAATATAATTATATATTTATGTATTTTTAAA
>NC_020493.1:10051620-10101294 GCF_000184155.1 Fragaria vesca subsp. vesca | reverse complement strand
ACGTGTCGGAAAAGTCAACATTTTCTGACATGCCACGTGGCTTTTCAAACACTTGTCGGGCCGTGTCGTGAGTGTCCGTGCAACATAGGTACTAACCGATCCGCCATGAAATACCTCCTTTTCCCTTGCCTTTCTTTTTCTTGACAAAATTCCATCAAATTGATGCAAAGACATACCTAAAATGGATGAAATACTTTGCTAGAGGGAAAGAAAAAAAAAAAAGATCGAGTATAATTTTTGATCAAATAAACAACTGAAATAGTAAAACGAATATATCGTGAGTTCGACTCACGACATCTCACTTACAAAATAAGAGGAGATTGTTGCCACTAGACCAAATAACACTAGACAAAAGAAGAGTACATTGGAGAGAAAAGAGAAAAAATAAAATAGATAATAGATTTATGAAAAGGGTGAAAAAGAAACGAATTTCTAGAAAATTACTGCATGAAAATGTACAAACGACATGAAAATTACTACAAGAATATTACACGTACAATACCATAACCCCAGAGTAAAACAGACTTTAACATTTCAATAAACTGTTTTTTCTTTGGATTGAAAGAGAAAATCATATATTAACTTGGAAACAATAACAGATCAGGTAATAGCAGTGCAAGAAGCTGCTGCCCCCATTACATGATAGCCTAGTAAATTCCCCAACTAGATCAGATAACAAATGGCAAGTCATTCTCGGACATCTGCTTCATCCTAATAAACTTTAACAAGAAGGAAAAATCTACATAATTGATTTCCCTTTCAGTGAAATGAACAGCAAAAATTTAACTGAGGCTTCTTGAGCAGTGCCAGATATTATTTGCCTCCAAGCTCATTGTAAGAACTCAGTGAGACAAGGCTTTCTACATAGACATGACTCCTATCATAAAGACATACCGGAATTCCGAGATCCGTCGTTGATTTTGTTTTTGCATTGTATGAAACCATTTTCGTATATATGTCTAATACGATTTCATCGTTTCCCAAAAACCATATGAGGTTTGTTAAGGTCTTAAGATAGAAATATACAGGTGGCAGCACGCTTGGGATTGTGGGAAATTTAGTAGGGATTGTCAGAAATTTAGTCCAAGACTCTTTCACCCCATATTCCTTCATCACCCATAGATCTGTCTCTTTACCATCTACTAGTACGCACAAGCACCCTTCTAAAGCACCTACTCCTTCAAAGCTTGAACCTGTTCCATAATCAGGTACTGCGACTTCCATGTATGTCTCACTTGTTAGATCGAGAGCAATAATGAATGGATCATTTTGTCTTATTTTCGCCAACCAATGTAGAGCTCCATTTACATAAGTAGCACACTTCTCAAGTGGAAAAGCACCACGAGGATAGTCTTGAATCCTTCTCCAAGAATCTGTTCTTAATGTGTAGATCATGGATATACAAGTTGTGGTTTTGTGATACACTTTTAACACCTTGTAGTCGTCACTATTGTAGTCATAACCAAATCCATGATGAAGAGAAAAAATTCTAACATCCTCACCATTGCGTTCTTTTGCTTCAACACACTCTCTTGTACATGGATTCCACAAGAAAACCCTTTCCACACAACAATCTCCGACTTTCAGGCATACCAACCCATCACAAGAACCTATGATGTCGAAACTGAGTTCCCTTTGATGGTGATTTTTGCCACTATGATCAAACCTCTCGATGTGAATATCAATTGGAATTTCTCGCGGTCTGGATTTGGGAGAGTAACACATAAGAGCTTGAGATTCCCAACTTATGAGCAGTCTTTTGGAATTCGTGCTGCTACTGTAATAACTTCGAGCACGGTGAATTAGATCATGTTTTTTGACGAACTCAGTACTTGAGATTAAGGACAGCCATGACTTGCAGACAGTTTTGAATTTTAACAAAGACTTGACAGGAAGTCTTGCAAGTAGTTCAGTGGTTACCTCGGAGGGAAGGTAAGGGATCGCTGATGATCCTTGGTGCTTTGGCTTTCCTGTACGTGCTTCTCTAACAGAGTCCATGCTTTCCATCAAATCAGAATTTCCAAACCCTAAGTACAATGGAGGTTGTACTTTACTTGTGCCTGTTTGGGCGTGATTTTTTGTGCTGGCGTGCCAACGCTTCTGGGTTCAACGTAACCGTCTTCACTTGATGCTTCGCGCTTTCTCCTGACTTCTGCTCCAAGCAACTGGCTGAATTCTTTTACTAAACTTAAGATTTCTCTTACGGTGCTTATAGAACGAAAATTAAAAGATATTTACTAAGGTTTTGAGGCCTAAACAATGGTTTGCAGGGATTTGCTGACAGATCACTTTATGGTTAGAAATTGCTGACTGATCGGACTTGGGTTTTGCCAACGAATTGGTCTTTGGTCACAAAAGACACCGGAGAGTCTTTTTGTAGGTGGGTGCTCTGGGGGAGACTTTGATATTTGCAATGTGCAAAGTTTGGTAGTAAGATTGGATGTCTTTTGCTCGTTCGCCTCAACCCCTTTATATTGAGAACTAGGGCTCACATTCCTTGTGGATCAAGGCATATCGGACCTCTATCTTAATTAGGAAAGATATCACATAATCGGATTATAAGTTAAATCCTTAAACAACTGCAATATCTCAGAGAAAAAAAAAAATATTTACAAAAATAAATAGGACCGCAAGTGTCAGTCCATGTATCACAAATATACGATATTGTAGGTAAAGATATTCACCTCAAATCTAACTCTTGGAAATCAGTTAGATACACTGGTCTTCTCGGTAATATAATTACCTCATGAATCATTCTTGACGATTAAGGAGACAAGCACATCACCTACGCAAAGAGATTTGCTTCTTTGAATACCTTCTGGCCGAGAACACCCCATGCAGTCATGCATATAATTACCAGTACGTAAGGAATGAAATCCTTGAAGCAATATATCTCATCCTTGCATGCGTCTAGATGTGATCTCTTACGACTCAATTAAGGACATGCACTAAGCCATGCACGTATTGAACTCTTCTTTGGGAAATAAGGAATCAAGATGATTAACTTCCTTACATTTTTTTTTATTAATAACTCACACACCTTACATATGTCTTGAGGTTTGAACCTATGACCTTAAAGTTAAACATCTTAACCAACCAAACCACAACTCACAGACAATACATCATTCACGTCCGCCATAGGAAAAAACCTCCAATACGGCATATATCTGGATCCCTTCTTCAATGCACATCCCTCGTTTTGGACCACTTCATAGGCAAATAATCATCTATCAATTATCAAATACTTGATCACAACGCTGTATCGACAAATAGCCTAATTTGCCTCAAAGATGTCTTGACCTCCAAGTAGGCTTCGACTAGCTCACGAGATAATCATATCCCACGACGAACCACTAAACTGGTTCAAAATCCTCCATGTCTAGGAAAGTTCATTTTACACAAACAGTGACTACACGTGTCGATCCTGGAGGTTTATATAGAGGGAGAGTACTAATTATAACCCTGGGTCTGGTTTATACCTTGGTCTGGCTCGAATGTGTTTTCTCTTCTTCTTCTTCTATAATGACTATGAAACACATCTTAGCTACAAGTAGGAAACACAAGGCAATACTATAGCTGCAAGGAATGTGAATTTTACACTGGTGAACTATTAACGGCAGAAGAATAACTTTTTAAATAACAATATATATTTATGTAAATCTTGCAGCCATCTGACTCCGAATGAGAAAGGAGCAGCAGTTCCGGCATGAGTACTCCAGCTTGAGCTCGAGTCCCTATCTAAAGGTTGTAATTTACTGTGAGCCTCAAGCGGAAAGCTGCATTTATCTGCCACTCCATTATGCAAAATTGCAAATCTACCAGCGCACTGCTCTACGTAGAAGCCCATGTGTTTCACCACCCCCTTTCATACAAACAAACAAACCTGCACCTTATACTATCTATTGATTCCCCAATGAAAATTACCACTCATCCTTCGGATCAGAAACAAAATCACTTGGTACTAGCTTAGACTACCAATGTATGAAATACCTCCTTTTCCTTTCCTTTCTTTTTTCTTGAGAAAAATACATCAGAATGATGCAAAGACCTAACGCAACACATTCTCTATTCTCAAATTTACTGTCTATAACTAGGATTGATATGTTCCGAAGAGAATAATGGCCAATCTTTGGTATCTCCTACTAAAATTGAGTACCCAAAATGGATGAAATACTAAGCTAAATAGCTAATGTTCAAAACTTCAATATACCATTATAGATTAGAGGAAAGAAAATCATTTGGAGTGGGAAAAAGAGATTTCATGGATCATCGATTTATGAGAAGGGTGAAAAAGAAACGAATTCCTAGAAAATTACTACATGAAATGTACAAACGAGATAGAGAGAGCAATGATTACCCCTCTGTGAAAAGTAAAAAACCTACAATCATGACCCATACGACAACATGCCTACAATTTCACTTTTCAGAGTCCCAATTAAATTACCTAGGATTAAAACCCGACTCCGGTCGCCCCGACTCCGAGCGGACCCGGGTGGCGATGCGGTTCCAGCTTCCTGTTCTTCCAAAAGCAAGCCTCCGGCGCCAGCTTAGACGCCGACCTCATCGGCTCCGACTTGCAGCGCGTGAGCACAAACGGCTCATACCCAGTAGACCCCACCAGCTTCTGCCCTATTATCTCGGCCATCGACACCGGACCGCCCGCCTGTATCGGAAAAGAACAAGACGACCTCGGCGGCTGTATCATCACTTGCTGAGCCGCCGCGGCCGCGGGTTTCGCGGCTTTTGAGTCTACGCTGACCCGCGGTGGCTTCTTCGCCTCATCCTTGCCGTCCTTTTTGTTGCTGCTGACGTGGCGCTCCGGGAGGCATCGGATGAAGTCCGTGCTGCAGACCCAAGTCTCCTTGGAGACCTCCATGGACAGCTTCGGCTCGCACATCATTAGCAACAGACAGTCCGGTAAGACCGGGTTTTGACTTGACCGTTTCGGCTGCAGATCCGTTTGGGCCTTCGGGCGCTCGAATTCAGGTTCGGGTCTAGCTTGGGTCACTGTCACTTGTGTCTCTTCTGCTTCGTCTTCCCAAGTACTCTCTCTGGACTCCTTCCCTTCCTCCGCCGTTGACTCTGTTGACTCCTCTGTCACCTCTGTTTCAGTTTCAGTTTCAGCCCAAGACTCTGCTTCTTCTTCTTCTACCAGTTTTTCCAGTACTACTTCTGATATTGGAAGCTGTACTACTCTCATTTCCTCCTCTTTCATTTCTTGATTTGCTTCTTCCAATTGTAACTCAATTTCTTCAACTTCAGACATTTCTGGATCTGCGAAAAGTTCAGCTAGAGAACAATCTTGCCCAGCTTCTTCTACCATTGCTGCTTCATTCTTATCCTCTTCTCGATCCGAATCTTGTTCTTGACATTCCTTTTCTTCTGCTACCTCTAATTGCTCATAAACAATCTCACTTTTCTCTGGTTTCTCATCATCTACAACCGCATTCAATTCCTCTTCTTTTTCTTCTGGTTCTTCTACATCTTCGCCCTCGCAGACCCATTTCTCGCACATTCCTTCGTCTTCAACAAGCTTTATCTCTGTTGGTAACCCAATTTGCATCTTTTCCTTTTCTTCAAGTCGTTTCCTTTTTTCTTCAAGACCTTCATCCTGCTCTTCATCTTCACTTTCTTCCTCTTCTTTCGGTGCAGCCGGCATTTCCCAAAACCGATTCCCAAGCGCCGCCATCTTCACCGGATCAGATCTACACCTCATGAGCAAAAGCGCATTCTTTGGCGGAACACAGATACTCACTCTACCTTCCTCTTCTTCCCTCATCAAAGCCTCACTCAATATCTCTTCTTTAAACTCAATCCCCTCGAAAACTTGCCTCCTCAAACTATGACTCCCACTACTCATCTCCGTTCTCTCTTCTTCCTCCTCTTCCCCCACCACCAACTCTATCTCCCTCCTCTTATTCCCGTCCTCCCCATCCCCCAACGCCACAAACCACCTCGCAAACACCGCCCCGCACCCGCTCTCCGATCTCGCTCCTCCCTTGCTCTCCTCCTCCTTCTTCGCCTCGCCGCCGCTCAAACACGACGACTTATTCGGTATCAGGCAGTTAAACTCCGACCCGAAAGCCCTCAGCGCTTCGCATATAGTCAAAGGAAGATGCACCCACCTCTGGTTGTTGTTGTTCCTCTGCCGCAAGCACTCCCTCTGGCTACTACTACTCATTGGATGCGTCGGAAAATGAAGCGCTTGAAATGTTTCATGCTGGTTAACACTCTGCTCCGCTTTTCGGAAACTCGCCTCGGCTCCACCTACGCCGCCTCCGCCGCTCCTGCTCCGCTTCGATCTGCTGCTTATCATCCTCATCTTCTTCCCCTGCTTCTTCGTCTTCACCCTCACCTGCCCAATACACGTCACCTTGGGAGAAGAAGGCTCCGGGTTTTCATACCCGCCTCGCTTCTTACTCCCACCGCCGCTTGGGAACATCGGGGAGGCGCCGCCTTTGATGCTCCCGCTGGTTCTGAGGCGGCGGCTGAGAGAGGAAGAGAGCGAGATTTGGGGAGTCTGGTCTCGAGTTCGACCGGGGCTGAGTAAGGACTTGGAGGAGAGCTTCATAGAGGAAGAAGAAGAGAGGCGAGAAGTGCTGAAGCAAATGAAGAGCTCGCTCGTGGCTCCGCTGCTGCTAGTCTTGCTGCGATGGGGTCTCTCTGTCGACTCCACCATCATTATTTTTTTGAAGTAAATTATTTGTGGTACTGAGCTGTTGCGGCCATTGACACAACAGAGTGAGATGGGTGCGTTGGATTTTGATCAAGATTTGTTTGAGAGAGAGAGAGAGAGAGAGAAGGAGGTGGTTTGTCTGTATCAAGATGTAACGGAGTGAGAGTGAGGATCTGAGGTTACATGGCCAGTGCAAGTAAGATGGCTGGGGTTGGTGGAGAATGACGGTGGTGACCTTTGAGTTTGGAGATTATTACTTGGAGGAGTGTGGGTGTGCCTGGGATTGGGGGCTCTTTTTAAAGCTTTCTTTGGCTTTTAGGTGTCGAATCTTGGTGCGCAAATGTGCGTGGGAAAGTAGCGAAATTGAGGTCGGACCATTGCCACCAAGACACCGGCTTTTACTGAAAAGGAGAGGTAAAGGAAATTACTTTCATTGACCACAGTGTTTATACGATGCTGCAACGTTGATTTACACTAATGATCATTAGGTCATTAGGTCTCTTACTTTCTCATTGCTTCCTATCAGTAGTTTGATTCTCATTCTATTCATTTAACCGGTACAAGAGAATCATTCTGACGAGGACCTTTAAGTTAAAAATTTGGTAAGAACTTTTTAGTTTATGATTTAAAAGACTCAATTTTTGATCACATTTTAACATCTTATCTGTTCAGTTTTTAGGTTTATATGAGTAGATCATTTCTACAAATTTTCACCCAAATTGATGTTCGTTAAGATAACAAACTAGATCAAATTAATAGACGAACCAAATCTGTCAAATATGAACCGTTTAAGTTCATAATTGAAAAATCACACTTATGAATGTCTTAACAATTTTCAATATAGCTGAAAATTTGAAAAAATGATCTACTCATAAATATCTATAAACTGAACGGTCAAGATGTAGATATAAGATCGAAAAGTGGGATAAGCCGAAAAGTCCTCACCAAGTCCTCAACTTAAGGGTCCTCACTAGAAGGACTTCCACCGGTACAATAGCATGAATATGTTTACCCCGTGATGAATGTTATATGGTGATTTGCGAATTTTTTAGAATGAAAATGTGGTACGATTAGAAATGAAAACTATTAGAATAAAATTTTACCACACAAGATAGTAGTTGGCTATTTGATCAAAAATAATAATAATAATAATAATTGGGTTAATTTAAATTTTTGAAGACGATAACCAACAACTAATAGACTTATAAACTCATAACTAAATAACCCACTTTCTTACGATTACGGGTTTCATTCAAATACGAAATCCAAATTTGGCTTACTTTTCGTACTACCTTAGGCTTATATACAATTTGAAATCGAGAAATTTGTACTAAAACAAGTTATATCCAAAAAAATTTTGACACGGATCAACGATCTACAACAACTCAAAGCCTCTCTGGACTCAAACACATAAGACAACAACAGAAGAAACAATCCTAAAATGTTTTGAGGAGTCATTTTCCCTCAAATGTTATGAATATCGATCTCAAATACCCGAATAAGAACATTACACCAAAGACAATTCTAGCCAACCGGAGCTAATCAGAGTAACATTGAAAATAAAAATTTATACCATACTATTTCATACATTGACAAGAGACGGTTCCTTGGTGAAAGGCATTCGTTTTCGATTTGCATCAAGCCATCGATATCAAAGTGACCCAGGAAACCTATCTTCATGAGACGGTGGGTTGCTTCTGATGTATAATATGGGTACGAGACAAATTACCGGTAATTTTCCAGAAAATAAAGGATAACCAAACGGTAAGGTAAAGTAGGCGGTAAATTAATGAGACATGAGAGACGGAGAGACGTTAAAATAAATTCGTATTGGGAATGTCAAATCAATCAGTGTCCGTGTGGGCAGTTTGCCCCGCTTTTCATTAACCCAATTAACCCGGCCCACCACTGCTGGCCGCTTTCTTGCCTCACGAGTCACGACGATGATGGAGTGGCACTTCTGAAATTAATCGCCAGAAAGGCGGCCTTTCCGAAAGCCGAGATCACATGGAGGGTCCGACATCCGAACAGAGAAGACTCCAAAAACGTTGCACGTGGCCCGAGTCCGAAGAAAGCCCGATAAACCACGGACCATATCGTCATTTTCCATCATGACCATTTAGAACATGGACCGTATCTTGACCGCAGCTCTGCTGCGGAGCGTGGGATGTACGGTGGAGTATACTGTCTGTACGAATAGAGGAATGGTGCCACGCGCCTCCGGAGGGAGAGTGGGTTTGAGTGTGGAGGAAGGTCTGCTTGGTACCACGCTTGACATGGAGAAGCGCACATGAGTGGCGCGTGATGGGGATAAAGGAGGAGAGGAAAATAGTTATTTTTGGTAACGAAAAGATATTGTCTAGTTAGGGAAAGGACAAACGAGAAACGCCTTCCAACCTGGAATGGTTTGCTTGCCATGTTAATGATTCAAATGGAAAAACATAATAAAATCAAATTTGAAACTTAAAAAATTATAGAGGTTAAAAAGTCTTAGTTAATTAAGCCATAAATCATTTACTCATCGAATTACCATTACACCATTAATGAATTTGAATCGCTACATTGCATGTGTGTTCTTTCTCTTATGGTAAAGACGGCGGCATGTGATAATGACAATCTTCGTCGTAAATATTACGTGAGATGGATGATGGTGATCACAATGGTAACAACACATGGTAACAACACATTGTGATCCTTTTGTTTTTCGATCTGCTCCAAAGATCATGTAACTTTTCATTGATCGAGTGTTAACAAGAGAAATTATATTTTACTAGTGAATGTAAATATTGTGTATTTTTATTTTATTTTGATAAGTATTGTTGTGATCATTTCTGTATCTAGGTTGACATGGCATGTGCCGTTGGTGACTCAATGTGACAATGTTGTCTTCTCCAGACAAGTGCAGCAACTATTCATCTTTTTCTATTGTGGCATATAAATATAATGCAACACTAGAAAGCTACTAAGGGCTCTCACACAATCAAAGAGAGCAAGAAATAGAGTCGGACCTTGATCAGACACTTACGCCAGAAGCAAACAAAACAAGTATTAAAAGCAGATTTAGGACTCGATTAAAGAACCATGTTGTAGGGCTTTTAAAACTAAGCCCCGAAGTGGTAGATAACGTTATTGCCAACTGTAGGGTTCTCTATATAAAGGTTGGGGTTTGAGGTATTAAATATATGATTCGATCATAATGCACCACCTTTCATCTCTACGAGATACGGTGGTCCATGGCGGAGCCACCACAATCGTTAGATCTCTGCCGCCTTGACCCACCCATGATGCATCTAGATTGATTGTCCCTCAAGGTAATATTGAAGAGTTTGGTCACGTCTACCCTACGACATAAACCACCCGCTTAATTTTATTTTCATTTTTTTTTTATAACTTTGAGTCTTTGATTCACTATAGAAGAAGTTCTTGTTCGCGTTTTTAACGAGTTTTGAATATAATGGATTATTTGGTAGTGAAGTTCTATATAGGGTTTGATAAAATTGAGATTGAGAAATCTGTCAGACAATAGAAAAAATTGTATGCATGATAACAATTCATAAGACAGGCGTAATAATAATTTAAGAGCTTTTAGAGTAGTGACAAAAATAGTAAATGTGGATGTTAAACCTTAAAACACGATACATTAATGAATAGTGAAAATTGAACATGTATGGACCAAAAGTGAAACTATGTTAAAGATCGAAAACTACACTAGTATATTCACAGTGGCAGTTAGCTGCCCGTTTTTCATATATTGTCCAAAATGCTAATTTTAATGTGTAGGGAAAGCTCAAAGAAAAAAGAAAAAACGGTAATTTTAATGAAGGGAATGCAGAGAATTGATTCAAAGCTTAGTTAGAGATAAGGCTACGCTGTCTTTTGTTGTTCAGCAGCTGCTTGTCGGAACAGAGTTGATAGCCTCAAGTAGTCCAGCCAGCTGCTTCTTCTTTGTAATTGTTTCTCCATCTCTAGCAGCTTGAGCCTTAGAGATTCCACTTCTTTTTGTAAATTCTCGTCCTTCAGCTTCAGTGCCTAACAACAAGTTAAAACGATGGTCATTAACATTCTCTGATATCCAAAGATAAATGTTTTGAGTGCGATCTAGCAGTTCTTTAGAATCACAACATCGTTATCAAACTATCCGAGTACTTCCTGCAAAAGTAGCTTGGGAGTGCTTGTATATATAACCCAGAAGGCAGGCAAACACTTGATCGAGTATGGGAAGTTCTGCCAAAAACTACCAAAAACATGCATTTAAAAGTAGTTGTATATATTCTTTCTTAGAGTGGGATAAATACCTCTAATTCTTCCTTGCGTTTTGCCTCCTTCTTAGCCTCTGACTTGTAGGTCCTATTCACCTCATACATTATACCGAGTCCTGCAACCTAAGCAAGACAAAACAGATGAGGGATCAAATATATCAATTGCAGACTAAAATGTACTAGGGCACCCTTTCAATGCAATGATGCATCAGTTAACAGTTATGGATCAATGAATTATCCTAAACTACATACTATATTGATAATTAAGTCTATGTAGAGGTGTTAATTAAACTGTTAACTTACGGTGAAGATGACAAGTTCTCCAAGAAAATCGGTAGCAGCTGCAATAGCTTTTGTTTCATCGAGAGGGCGGATCGCTACATTTACTGCACGTCCATGCACACGTCTTTGCAACTGTGTCGCCCAGCGATACTTTGTCTGATAATTTCAGGTGAAAATAAGTTATTTGAGGGTCTTGCTTGTTGCAAACACCAGAAAACATATTGCTAGTTTGTGCAATGGCTTCACTAGAGTACTAGCTGTCTAGCTGCCCAAGAATATTATGCTTATAATGGCTTATGCTACAGAAACGATGGAACTCAGAAGAGTGCACAAGGCAGAACTTGCATAAAATTATGCTGATGTAAATTGATTGGAAATGAACTGATGGGCGCAATATTCAAATTTTCTTTATCTTGGTACATATATAGGGTTTCAAAAGTAACCTCATCGAACACCGACATCGTTGGTCTTTATAGTTGGGGCAATTTGTAATCACAGTCACCTCAAGAAGTTTCAAGTCCTTATATGAGGCAACTGCAGAACTCTTCACCATATTTGTACATTATTGACTCACCTATACAAAAAGGTTACGTTTACAACATGTGTTCACTAAATTTTATACACGAAGATTGTTGATTTCATCTTAACCTGGAATTTATTTTATTTATTCAAATTCAGGGCGTAGGGTTTATGTTTCAGGCTAAATTCACAATCCAGTTATGACATTATGCGCTCTCAAATCTCAATACATTCTTCATATCTTATGCATATACATACGGGATATATGGCCTAGCCTCTCACTCATTTTAGCCATTAAAAGAAAGAAAAGAAGGGGGTTTGCGGCTTATTCTATTCCTCCATTGGTGCAATGATGACATGCCATGGATAAGCAAACTTGATCGAAGTATAGCGGAAACTTATAACTCATGGAATCTGAACTGAGACCGAAACAAATAAAAGAAAAGAAGAACAAAGGATGATTGAATTGAAGTGAGTATATATTAACCTGGGCCATCCAGATGATGGCGGCACGAAACCTGGGGTGCACGGAGGCATGAGTTTTGAGGCGAGCAGCAATGGGCTTTGAAATGGTTCTGATGGCCAGAGTTCCGAGTTTCATCAGTGGAAGCATTATGGTGGTGCTTTGATAGTGACCCGAAGAAGATGATGATGTTGATGTTCCGTACTGCCTCGTTTTCCGAAGAAAAGAGCTTCGAGCAGCAGCTGCAGAGCTAGCAAGAAATTTCGCAAGGAACAAGGGCATTGTTAACGGGGTTTTGGATCAGGGTAGGGTTTAGCAACCATATTGGGTTTTGGTGTTGGGGTGTCATTTGAGGATCCCTTCTTTTTAACTGGTTTTACTTGACGAGAAAGAATACTACCTCCATGGCAAGTCAAGTCACACTTTTCTATTTTATTGTGAAGTGAAACTTTTATCTCTATTAAATTCACCAAATTATGTTTTGTCAATATTAAAATTATTAAGATGATTCATATTTTTAAGAACAAGGGTTACAATAATAAATAGTAAAATAAAAAATAAATAAAATAAATAGATAATTAGGGAGACAAAAACATAGAGAGTGAATAGAAAGTGAGATTACAAGATTGATAACTACACTTATAAAAACATATAGATATCTTCTAAAAAAAAATACACATAAACGTGAAAAGTGGGATAGAAGTTGATCATTCTTATAAAAGAAATATGAGGAAATATTTGTGACATCCTATACTTCGCACTTAAAAATAGTTATTGTTGTAGGAGAAAATATAACGATAATAACGGTCTGCTCATTCATTGATAGAAATGTCTATTTATAGACAGTACATAGAGTCACTCGAAGGATCTAGAAGTTCTATTAAAACTATAACTTATTCAAATAAGGAAACAGATTAATCAATCATACGTGTATTAAGGCAAGACACATAACAGAAGTACGAAAACATAATTTTCTCAAACAGTTATATTCCTTAGTTTTTAAATTAAACTGGTATAACTCTATACTCTTTCTTGACAGTGTTACCATTTCCGTTAATTGACCGTAAAAAAATACAGTTAAGTTTCTAAAATGGCTAAAATGCCCCTATTAAAAATCAATTTTATTTTTTCCTTTTCTCTTTTTTTTCTTCTATTTTTTCTATGTAAAATACAAACGGATGTAATTAATTAATATATGTAAAAACTAGTATAATTAATAAGAAAATAACAATAATATATGAATAAACTAAATATATTAAATAGTTATAGTTTAGCACTACTCGGTTGGAGACGGCGAGTGCTATTTTGATTAATAGTGAAAATTTTTAGTGTAGTTTAACATCAAAAGCCAATGAAAATTTGACACATATCTGAGTGTGGCTTATATACAGTCAAGTGAGTGTGAACCGTGCACTCCGTTTTTTGATTAAATGGATATCGTTTACTATATGTGCTACCTAAAGTAATGATTTGTGGAATAGTGGTCCAAGATGGATGTATACATCCTCTTCAGATTTTTTTTCATTACTACATCCTCTTCAGATTTTTTTCATTACAAGAAAAATTAATAAAAGCTCAGTACCATTTAGTCTACCGACATAGTCTTCTCTTTAATAAGTGGGAGGTTGTGAGTTCGACTCACAGTTGTAATATTTAAGTTATTTACTTGATAAAAAAAATTAGTAAAAGAGAAGGAAAACATAAAAATCTCTCTTGGTGAGGCGGGCACAATAATTGTGTGACCAAACCAACAATGGAAACAGAAACAAAATGGGATACGGATTGGGTTTACGACAGTGGAAAGATTACGCTGATATATATATATATAGTCCTCATATGGCGAGAAGGAGAGATTAGGAATTGTGATCGCTACCTTCATTAGCTTCCATCTTCAGGTTTTACAGAGCAAGATTAACCATTCTTCTGAGTTGGAAGAAGTTTTATGGATCCAGATTGGGTATCTTTTCCTAAGGACCTTCTTAATTCTGTTATGGAGAGATTAGTGTTACCTGAAGACTACTTGCGATTTAGCATTGTTTGTAAGTCATGGTATTCTGCAGCAAAGGATGATAAAGCTATTCGTGCAAGGATGACAGTTCCAATGATGTTGGTTTATACAAGCGAAAAAGATTACTGGAAGTTATACGACGTCACAATTAATAGGTTTCTGGATTTGCAAGTGAGAGTTCCCAGTAAGCGACTTTGTGGGTCTTCAAAAGATTGGTTAATGAGATAATTTCATTTTATTACCCTGAACTTTAGGTCTAAAATCAGTTTGATACCTCATATTTTTTTCTAATCAGTTTCATACCTAAACTTTTCAAAATGACATCAATCTCGACTAAAATGACTAAAATAACCCTGATTAATCTTTTTACCCTCTCAGAGTTAAGAATGGCAGCGGTGACGGCCGGGGGAGGAGTAGGGGCTGCCGCCGGGGCCCATTGCTGGTGGTAGTGGTGGATGCCGGCGCCGGCCATGTGGTGGATTTGGAGGCAGGGAGAGAGAGAGGGTAAAAAGATTAACCAGGGTTATTTTAGTCATTTTGGTCGAGATTGATGTCATTTTGAAAGTTTAGGTATGCAACTGATTAAAAAAAAGATGAGGTATCAAACTGATTTTAGACCTAAAGTTCAGGGTAGTAAACTGAATTTTTTCCTTGATTAATATATTTGGATAAGAATGTAGCTGATAAGAATTTCGTGGTGACCCTAATCAATCCATTCTTTAGGGTTAGAGGAAGAAGAGAGAAAGAAAATTCGATCATTCGCCTCCCTCCGCTAACGCCTCGAGGTTGGGAAAGGTGGTCGAAAAAATCTGAGTATTATGTCTACAAGGCTACAATGTCAGGTGACCCAATTCAAGATCCAAACAATTGCATTGTTTTTGTTATATATATGGAACAATGTCTCTTGGCTTTTATCAGACCAGGTACACAAACAACATGGACAGATGTTGATGCAGGCGTAGACAATACTAAACGGGGGTGCCGCTTGGTTGAAGAAGTTACATGCCTTGACGGTAAATTTTATGTTGTTAACCATTGGAGAGAACTCATATCTTTTGATGTTACTGCCGAGTCATACTCAAACGTGAAATTGGTTGCACGGACCGGATTCAAACATAGTTGTGTAATCAAGAGATATCGTGCAAACAGAAGAGAAGGAATTGTTGATGGTTGAAAGATACATAGTGTTCGAACATGCAGACGGTATACACATCACAAAGAAGTTCATAGTCTTCAAACTGAATTTCAATATGTGCAAGCGGAAAGAAGAAACCACCTTAGGTGGGCTTGCGCGTGCTCTTTGTGGGAGAGAATACTTCAGTGGCTTTGAAGCCTTCGAGATATTCAAGTTGTCAACCGAATCACATATACTTCAACCATGATTGTGATTTGATCAGACGTATGAAACCTCATGATTATGGTGTTTATAATTTCAAGGATGGAAAAATTTCATAGCCTTGCACTGAACAGGCTAAAAACCTAGTTAAGAAGATCAATGGACAGTCAATTTTGCCAATTTTGCCGATTTGGGTTGTTCCGAGCTTTTATTTGTAAAACCTTCTAAAAAAAGCTTTTATTTGTAAAACAATAATTCAGTCAATTTTCAGTTTTTTTTTCTTCTTTCAAACAATTCAACAATTTAGGTAAATTCACTGTTTTATTTCCTGAATTATGTTTCCTTTCGAACAAGTAATGCCATTGTATTTATTCAATTATTTTCCAGAAGAAGGTTGTTATCTGAATAATCCGTAACTCTAGTTACTAGTAGGGTAGGGAGTGAAGATGCTTTCTCTACCACTGTTATTCTCATTGTTTAGTAATTAGCAAACTACATATTAGTTACTAACCAAATTTTACTTTACAAATACATCATTTACATTATCTTACACATTTAAGGACAAAAATTAACAAATTGGGACAATTTAATGTCCACATGTCATTTGTCACTACATTTTTACTACACTACCCTTCACTACATATTCTTCTGCTATTGTCGACGAAAATGTGCTACTATCGGTGCTATTGCAATTTTTTTCGGCAATTCTCTAGAACCAAACAAAGCTGCTACTGCCACGACTGGAAACCTTCTGCTCCTACCGAATGTACAGTAACATGGCTCATACTTGTCTAGATCTAAGACTTCAAAATTCTAATCAATTGCTACGATACTAAAGCACAAAGCAAAACATAATCCCATCAAGTTCCACACAGTTCTAAAAAACGCTAGGCGCTAGTCGGGTGGACAACCAGTGACTAGCGCCTAGGCGGGTTAATCGGGGGATTAATTAGGGATCAAAGCGGGGTTATGTGGAACTGGATGGGATTACATGTGGCCATTGGACTTCACAGTAGTTCTAAATTGCCAATTGGTTTTGGATGTGAACCCTAGACTATTTTATCATGGTATCAGAGGGGGTTGCATACGTCCACGTGTGAAGCCCAATGGCCACACCCACTCCACGTCACCCGAAATGTTGTCTACGTGTTAGGCTTGAAAATTCGCCACATGTGCGGAGGTGTGTTGTGATATCAATCCCACATCGGAAATATAAGACCTTATATGTGGGTTTATAAGGGTTTGGACATCTCCACCCATTGTCAATTGTTTTTAGATGTGAACCCCAAACTACTTCATCAGTGTTTATGCTTTCTTTTTTTAACTTGGACCCAATCACTAAAGCCTCCTTAGATAACAAGGCCTAACCCCGTTCCGTTTTCCTGTTTTTAACTTTTTATTCAACTTCTACTTCCGGTGGTCCACGCCTTCCCGTTTTATCAGCTTGGGGCCGCATGTTTGTATCGGCAATCACAAAACGAAACCAAAAAAAAAAAAATGAAATCCAATGCGGCCAGGAATATCATCAAAATCTAGAGATTAAGCACATTAACAAACATGCATTCACTTGGTCAGAATTTTTTAGAACACTAAAATTGAATGAGGCACAACCACATCATTTATGTTTATGCTACTTGCATACTATATTCATTTTAGCCATATGAATTGTATTAGGTGTGAATACCATGCATAAAACTGTTTTCTCCTTTACAACCAAAGCATCAGACTAACAACACAGAACATTTACTATATTGAAAACTTAATTGAGGTTATTAGAATGAGTTGTGAGTTTTGTGTCTATAGTTATTCTGGAGATGTTGACAGGATTCAACACCTCGTAGATGTTCATGACAAGCTCATTTGCATCCATTGTAATAAGAAATTTGATTCCAAGTATAAAAGTGCACTAGAATCACACACTATGAGTCTAAACACACTGAAGTTTGGTTTTGCCACAAGAATGGTTGTTTGAAGTTTGAACCCTATATTTGAGGATGGCTCTAGCCACAAATGTATTAAAAAGGCATGAAGGCGTTGTTGCTTAAAAGGGTAATTGGAAGAAAGGAATGATCATGAATAGATAGCGCGGAGGATTAGCTAGCTAGTAGTAATATTTAGGGCATTTTAAATTTAGTTAGTTATTTGGGGTTGCATGCAAGCTAGATTCTATATATGTTTTTTTTTTATAAATATTTTATATATACGTTGTATGACCTTAATCTCTCCACCCAGCAATTCCCATGTCTCCCACAGATCAACTTCCCTCGTATAGACATTCCTTCACCCGCATTCCCCTCAAACATGAAAAGAGCTCAACAAAATCTTCCCACGTATTAGCTTTTATATACTGAACACGAAATGAATCTAAAGAAGATGTTTTTTTATTATTATTATTATTATTATTATTATTATTTAAACAACTTAAATATTACAACTTCGTGAGTTAAACTCACAGCCTCTCATTTATTAAAGAAAGACTATGCCGCTAGACCAAATAGTATCGGGCAAGAAGATGTCTTTGATAGCATTTATTTCTGCCTATGAATTACAAATGAAGCATTTTTTATTTTTTCCTGCCTCTCCAAAAACTATGTAGTCAAAAATGGAAACCAGTAGAAGGTTTCACTTCAAATAAGTAGGGCAGACCAACATCCAGTTGAAAACTACCTATTTAGACATTCAGTTGCAGTCCCAGACTACCATTCCATGATAATGGATGATATTTTAGGCTGGGGATCTAACTGGATTAACTGAAACTTCTAAAACATTTACAGACTGCAAACTGGGAAAAAAACAAAAAAAAACTTTAACCCCTGTACAACTGCTAGTTATTATTGCACTGAGAAGTTCTAATGCAGTCACCTCTCTCTTCAACCAAATGGTGTAGAGCAACAACCAACATAGATGCCAAGGGCAAAATGGAGTGATGAATGTGTGAGAACTAGGATAAACGGTGTAGGCTAAGGCTATTTTCTTCAGTCAAGTTCGAGTACTACTTTACCATGAATCTGCTTCTTCTCCTTTGCCTCGTGAGCCTCTCTCACTTGAGAGATAGGAAATGTTTTCTCCACAGGTATGTTTAGCTTTCCAGCTTCAGATAGCTTTCGTATCTCATGTAACCCTTCCGAGTCAGCTCTCATGAAAGTCCACCAGTACTCTACACCATCAATAGGAAAAGAAAAAATACAACCTGTTTAATAACCCAACAATAGAGCATGCCAGGTTTCATATATCTACTTTTGTTCTTGTTAGAGACTAATATAAATCAGTTAACCTAAACACTATCCACCTATAAACCTTCTGCACCTGAAACGTGTACTACGACAAAGCAAGCATTATGTCTCTATGGGGTAAGGATAAAGGAAAAAACAAGTCCGATAAGTATATCTATTAGAATTAGACATGCTCATTGTATCAAATAACACAACAAAACATAAACTAATGACAACAGTCAGCAACTCAAATCTATTTTTGTGTGTGTGTGTGTGTGTATTCTTCCTTGAACTCCTCTAAATAATTGCCTTTTCCTTCCTCATGTCTGCAAAGTGAACAAAAAGTTCACTAAGCAAACTAAATCAAGAAAAGATGGGTAATGAAGTTCAAACTGCAAAGCCACCAACAAATTCACATTTATCAACTTAGAAAGAGACATGCAATTCCCATGTTTTATTGTATTTAACGATAACACACTTAAACTATGCCCAACCAGTTACAAATATGTTAGTTTTACCTATTCCATGAGAATACCGGTACTGGATCTGTTTCTTCAGTAAGACCGCAGTTGCTACTGGAAGCCCAATTGCTATTCCATATCTATCAGTCAAAGATGCTGCCTCGCCCTGGCAACAAATCGATGATGATAGTAGTTATACCCATGAGCATATTTAGCAGCATTCTGAAAGTAAATATCACAGGACATTCGAGAGAATTAATTTATCTATGTCCCACCTGAAGTGTCATATAGTGTCCGCCTTTCTTTAAAAGACTTACGCTTATTCTTTCCGTCTCTGGCCCACCAATGGTATCCAAAACAGCATCAAACTTGCCCTTTATTGTCAATGCCATGTCCTGTAAGAACTTTCCGCTATAAATTATTCTCAGGAATTACCACAATAGTATTGTACTCCACAGTAAGTATCAGTAGGTCAAATAAATGGAACAAGTAATAGCTGATTACATCATCACCTCAGTCGTATAGTCAATAGCCTGCTCAGCACCAGCTGCCAATACTCGATCTATACTTTGGCGTCCACATGTCGTAGTAACATGGCACCTTGCAGCTACTGAAAGCTGGATTGCAGCAAAGCCTACAGCTCCTCCACCGCCCACTACTAACAGTCTTTGCCTGTAGATAAGATGCATTTTAAATGAAATAGATGAAGCGATAAGGTATCTGTTATAGCCAATAATACTTATTTATCTTCAAAAAAGAAAGGAGACAATTTATTGGTGAATAAAATAAACAAGGAGTCCACCGAAATAGTTATCATACTCTTTATCACCTTTCCTTATGAGAAATTCTTTACAACCCTCAACCATCACAACTATCAATGATACAACCAACCAGAATCAAACATAATATTCAGAAATAGCTCGAGGGACATCTTCCAAAAAAAAAAAAAAGGTCACAGATAAACATCCAGGAGTAAAATTTCATTCAGGCCCAATGAGTCTATAAACATATATCATTTCAGGGAGAAATGGCCAGACAAAGACATTGTTCGCTTAACTGATCAGTACAAGCAGGTAAAATGAAGAAAAACATGCGGCACATAAACCCATGTGAAAATTCAGTCAATACTTTTTCTTCTTGATAACGGAAAAAAAAAAAAAAAAAAAAAAAAACCCTTTAATTAGAAAAAAAGAAGAAGAAGCACATAACAAAAGCGATGGAAAATGAACTCAAAAAACCTTTTGACCCAAAACTGGAACAATTAACTCCATCTTGATATATAAAAACATACCCCTCAGATATCCTTGCAGTACCTTGCAGAGCACGCCAAGCAGTCAACGCGGCAAAAGGAATGGCACTTGCTTCCTGGTAAAAGATAAAATTAAATAAAAGCAAGTTCTGTAGCCAGAAGAACCCATATAAACAGAATGCAAATAGTATACCCTGATAAATTTAACCACTCGTAATGATCAATTTCTAATGTAAATTGGAATCATGAGGGAATTGATTGCACTAGTTTACTCATGGTGAATACTATATCATCAAATGCCATATGCAAACTTTTTTTTATTCAACTAATTATTGAATATGCAGACCATATTTGTTTCAAGAATGCGAACATTTAAATTTTGGTTCTGTCTACCCTATGCCTTACCCTTCATTAATCGTATATATTTTATATAGATTTTCTTAAATTTTCTTACTGCTATTTACCCATTTTCAAAAGCAACTTAGTATGCTCTGTTTAACATTTGTAGCAATGAATGCCAGATAGGGTCCATCTCCTAACCTAATCTATGAGCAACAAACTGTGTTCTAATATCTTTACAGAGCCAAAACTTCAATGCTTCTTTCATCATTTCTCTAAGTTGAGGAAGGGAACCTTCAAGAACAAGCTAAGCACAAGTCACCACACATCCAAACATGTTGAGTGGAGAAACCTTCTACCTTCTAGAACAAATATACTAATAGAAGCGCTCTATTGAATAGCTCAAGTTTTACAATACCATGGGGATGGAGAGTTATGGCAGATATGCAGCCAACCAAATTGATAGAAAGCCAAAACATTTTACAAGTCCTTTATTAGTTAGCAGCCTAGAAATACAAGAATATTTACCACATGTGTGATTGATGCTGGTTTTGGGGCAAGTTCATCTTCTGAGAGAATTGCATAATCGGTATAAGTACCCCTGACAGCAGTCGGATGCAATGCACCAAAAACTTCTTGTCCTACAGTAAGTCCCTTAACTGAAGCCCCCACAGCTGCAACTTCACCACTGATATCACGTCCCAGAATAAGAGGTAGAAGAGGTCCAAATATTGAACGACCATAGCCAGACCGCATCTGAAAATAATTCAACCCAGAACATTCAATAAATTTATAATCTTACAACCTGCACCTACTGAGCCGCAAAATCATCCCTACGAGAATAGCTCATGTAGGAGAAGAAAGGCATTCTAGCTCATGTAGTTATCTAGGGCCGTTTCTCACAGTTAAAAAAGAACAACTGTAGAAGAATCAGCTAGCTTTTCAATATATAAAGATCTTTCTTAAAAAACAAAAATTGACAACTAAACACGGTAATGACCTATAGGGTTAGAAGCAGAATGGAGAGCACCTAGACATCTATAACCAAGAGAAATATCAGAGTTCAGACAAATCAAACCTCCTGTGCTCAAATTTCAAGCTCGAAGAGTAAACTGAAAGCTGAGAAATAACAAAAATCATAGCCGAGAGTCCGAAACAGACTCAGAATCGAAACTACAATGTGCAAATGCAACTAACAAGTACGAAAACTAGCATGCAAATCAAATGCAGCTGAATATGCACAAACGGAACAAAACCAAAACAGATTTCCACAACACATGAAAATTGAGGCCTCGAATTAGTCTACTGGAAATGAAGAGTAAACCTAGATCATTCAAAAGCAGCCAAACAAGAACTGGTAAAACGAAACGAAGAGAATCAATATCGAAAGAGACGAGACTGACTCTGGTATCAAGAGGATTGATCGAGACGGCGCGAGTGCGAACGAGGACCTCATTGGGCTTGAGATCAGGAACGTCGACGATTGGGCGGAGCTCCAGAACTTCAGGCCCGCCGAAGCGCGGCAGCACCACGGCTCTGCAGGCGGTGACGATGTGGCGGAGCCCAACCTTTGAGTGATTGGACTCGAAGATTGAGGCTCTGAAGCTGCTGCTGTGTGACCTCAGCATCCGCATCATCACTGTGTGATCAGACTCAGATCATCAGAGAGAGGTTAGGGTTTTATAGGGAAGGAAAATGAATTGAGGGGAGAGTGAGAGTGTGAGAGAGGAGAAGAGCAGAGAGACGTGTCTGCGTTTTGGTCCGCATAGCAGAAGAGGCGGTTCGTTAACTGGTCTGCGTTTCTTTTCTTTTTTGGAAATTTATCTTATTTTTTGTTTAGTCTGTCTGAAATTTTGGAACCATTTTGGATCATTGGATTAAAAAGTAACACTGTAATAACCAAAAAGAAAAGTAACACTGTAACACTAAATAGGCAAATAGCTAACATGTTTAGTAGAATTGCACTTGATATGTATGTAAATTTTAGAAAATATAGAATGATTATCTATTGTATTCGTTAAATATAACTAAGTTGTAAATGTAACTCCTTAAACATGTTATATTGATGTTGGTGGATGATTTTATGGCCGGTCGAGACTTAGTGCTTGCATTTCTTTTCTTTATTTTGGTTTTGGGTTGCTTTTGATATGACTTGTTTACGTTTCGAGAGTTACTTGTTAGTTATGTTGTATGATGATATCAAGATGTGTGTTGTATGATGATATTAGTAAGGTTTTTCATCGTCATCTTATAATGTTGTTATTGATTGAGAGGATTGTTTTGTGCTACATATTGAACTCCATTCATTATCACTTTCAACGCCTTGAACCGCTACACCATGTCTGAAAATTGATCCCTTCACACTTCAAAACATTCAATTTCTCGAACATTCCATCTTGACACGTAGCTCTTCACTATCAAGATGTACCACCAATTTTTCAAAACCCTTGACCTTTTAAATCACCCCCAATTGCCTGAGGTTCATAATCAAGCATGTGCAAGTTATATTCCTACAACATATCACATATCTTATAATGTTTTTTTTTTACATTACACGACCTAGAGGAATGATTTTTTTCAAAGGTCTCATGACCTCTTCATTCATGATAAGTACAAATTCTGAACAAAATTATAAAAGTCAACATGTGACATAATTAATAAAAAAATATTTCCTACAAAAAACCATACAATTTTTATATCGTAATGACTCTCTCAAAGTAATTAATCACTTAAATTTTCCTTCAACAATCAAAACATTGTGTGGGATGTGTTAACACAGATCTTATCACAAAAAATAACCTTGTCCTTCTTCTTATTCACATATTCCAAACATTTCGTGATATGTACGTAAAATTAAATTTACAAGACTGTCCTCTAAAGTTAAAGTTATTTTTTACATTATTCAATTTTTATTTTTTATTTTTCTGAATAACGGATAAATATATAGGGGGGTGATGGATGACGTGACTCGTATCAGTTTTTCCGAGGTTAGACGACAAAATTAGTTTCAAAAGTTTATCGAGGCTCGCCCCCCAAAAATCAAAAAACCCTTTTCGGTCCAGATTAGGAATTAGAGAAATCTCGATCCTTCTCCTCCCCCTGTAAATCCATAATTATGATAATTTGTCCTATTTTGTTCTAGATTTCTGATTCAAATTGTCCTTCTCTGTCCTCACTCACGTCCCTTTCACCACAAAAACGTTTCTTTCCTCCCAAACCCAAAACCACTCCCCCTCTTCTCCTCCTCGCTCATCTCCCTCGTTCTAATCGCTCAGAGCAGAGAGAGAGAGAGAGGGAGCTGTCATGGGAAGGCCTCCAAGTAACGGAGGCCCTTCATTCCGCTTCAATCAGGCTGAGGTGGTTTTTTTGCTTCCTGTAATTTTTGCCTTTTGTTTTGGTTTTTGACTTGGAATTGGTGAATGACTAAGAGTTTGCATGCTGAATCGTGGATTGGGGTTGTGTTTTGGGAACATGGTTGTTTTAAAGCTTTGATCTTTGAGTAGTGGGTTGTGGGTTTTGTTGGGAATTTAAGCTGGGGGGAGTTGGATTGTGGGTTTTGTTGGGCTTTTCAGCTTCAATTTTGGGTTTTGTGTGTGTGCTTGAGATTTTACCTGATATGATTTCTGTACTTGGGTTTGGAATTGCATTGAATTTTTGTGATCAAAATCTTTTTGGTTTGCTTCATAGAGCTTACTGGTGCTTTAGCTTTGAATCTGAATGGTATGGTGGTTTTTTGTGGTTGATCTGTTAATGGATACATTTCATGTCTGTTCCCATTTACAGGAATGCTTGTTAGATATTTTCCAAAACTCTTGATAATGGAATTGGGAATTTTCCGAGACCATGCCTCTTTGCGCATCTTTATTGTTGCTTTAACTGAAACCAAGTAATGATAACTAATAGCATGGCTTGGTTAGTGATCGTGTTGTAGGATTCAGGGTTTTAACATTTAAAGAACGTATTTAACATGAAACTTTTTGTGATTTTTGATCTCTTTCATCGCGGAAACATGACCTAGCTGCCCTTTTATGTAGTTATTTTAACAAAATATATATGCATACTTTCTGTTTGTCGTAATCTAAATTTTGGATTACTTCGTTAATTCTCATAACCGTTGTTATTTGTTAACGGTATCTGCATGGGTAGGATCATGAAGTTGTCCCTTTGTCGTTTCTAGTTTTGGTGTAAGACCATAATTAGTTGTCAGTTATTCTCCCAGCTTATTTTTATTTCAATTGCATTAAATTAGATCCTTTCCAATGTTTTGCATACGATCTTCCTTGCATGAATTATTCCTTATGTAACGTTCTGCAATATTGCACTCACAATAGCATATTGCCAGTGCCTTTGAAAAAACTATACCTTTAAACTTAGTACCTCTGATGTATACATGTATCTATACGTTTTGAATATATTTTGTATGATGACATCAAGTTGTATATGTCCTACTTTTAAGATCTGTTATGAACCATGTACAACTTGCCACATTTGTTAGGTTGCTGAGATGGAAGCTATTTTGCATCAACACAATAATACAATGCCAACACGCGAACTTCTAATGGACCTTGCACAGAAGTTCAGGTTCGCCCAAGTTCTTAAATTTTTTGAATTTGAACAAAATTCTGTTTGTATGCATTAGATGACTGAGATACTTGTCTGTGGTCCAGTGAAACAGCAGAGCGAAAAGGCAAATTTCAAGTGCAAATGAAGCAAGTATGAGAATTACATTTCTTTATTGTCCTTAGGGATAATTATTAGTTCTATTTCTGGATTATGTCATCATTAGGCTTAGAATTGGTTTGAAAACTCATTTGAGTCTGTGTATTATCTTTTTATAGGTTTGGAATTGGTTTCAAAATAGGCGATATGCTATTAGAGCAAAATCAAGTAAGGTTCTTGGGAAGTTAAATGTTTCACCTATGCCTCGAGTGGAATCAACTCCAGTGAGAACTATTCCTCAAGGCCCCCAACCTATAGCTGCTTCTATACATGCTCCTTCAGGTAGATGGAACCTGCTCTATTTTTTATTTTACCCTTCCTTTCTGTCTAATTTTCATTTGTTTGGGCTCACTTATTTCACCATCTTGTTTTAACTTGTGTTTGGTAACCTATCTTGGACTTGTCTACTTGAATTTGTTTTCACAATCGCTAATTGACTAACCTTTCCCGGTGCACTGCAGGTCTTAGACTGCATAGTATTTAAGTTGAATGATCTTGCTATGGTTAAAATGTAGCCAAATACCACTGTAGTGGGTTTGTGTGTAATTTCTTGTAGTACTTTAAATTTGACTGGTACATACTGCTGAATGTTCTTATGTGCATCCATGAATTTCAAAACAGCGCCTTTTGTTTGCATTTACATGCATGCGTGACTATGAATGGCACTTGTCACGGAGGAGAGAAAAGGGTTCTAAGTAATACACTTTTAATATTTATGGCTATCACATAAGACTTCATATGCATTAATAGGAAATCTATATATGCATGAAGACAGATTGAGATTGAGATTTAGAAATTTTTTGCCCAATTCATCGATCGTTGGTAATAAAAGTTTTCCCCCATATGATTGGTATGTATTTCCTTCTATGAAAGAAAAAACAAATGGTAATCTGCTGTTATTTCTTTCCATCTAAAAAATGCATGGATCTTGAATGTATACCAGCCTTACATTTGTCCAATCTGATATTGTAAGGGAAAACTTTTTCTTAGATAATGGTGTTCCTCACCACGAATTGTTAGACATGACACATCATGTGATAATTGACTCCCCCAATTCTGGGAAAATGAAGTTTTAATTAACTTCCAGTAACTATTAATTCATCTTTTCAAAGCTACTGAAGAATAAAAAGTAGAGCATCTGGGGATGCGATCAGTTGGTACTCCACAAAACTTGATTTACTAGTAATATGTTCTTTTACTTTATTCGTCTGCTGCATATTGGTAACCATGGCTGAAGGTTAGTGCTGAATGAATGCACATTGTAGTTTACAAGCCATAAAAGAACTTCAGACCAAAATAATCCAAAAAAGCAGAATATTGATATCAACTCACTGGAGTTTGTTTTTTGTAGTAATTGTATTTGTGGAGACGCATGTGTTACATCTGTTTCGGATGGAAGGCATTATGGCACGTGATTTCTCTATATTACATGATTCAACTCAGAGAAAGTTCATGCCAAATTTAATATTACATATGACATGAGCGACAGAGATATTTGTACACATTAAACTAGTTAATTATTTTATGGATTGTTCACGCATGTGCATAGTTTTTAACAGTCATCAAGAAAGATTATTAATGAAGAAACTGAATGAAGGTGTTAATTGGTGTTATTCCATTCTCTGAAGTATCTTTTCATGATGATTGGATTTTTGAATAATTTTATTTATATCCAGTTCCAAGCTCAGCAAGGGTTCCTTCTGAAAATCCTATCTTGGAGTTTGAAGCTAAATCCGGAAGGGATGCTGCATGGTTAGTAGTTTTTTTTAAAGTCGTGTTGCACAAGTTGCCGATGTTTCTCAACAGAATTTTTGTTGGCAGTTAATTATTGTTTTCCTGTAGATTTTTTGTTGGTATTCATTCTCATGCTATAAATACTCATAGGTGATATTATTATTTTTTGTCAGGTATGATGTTGCAAACTTTTTGTCTCATAGATCTTTGGAGAGTGGTGATCCGGTAATTTTCTAATTCAGTTTCTCTGCATATATAGCACTGAGTTGTTACCCAAGATTGATTCTAGGCTCTGTTATTATTTCGTTGAATGGTGCCTTGACTATAATTTAAGCCTCAAAGTTCTGCTTCGACGCAATTGAGCTACAGCCTAAATCCCTAGTAGCCCAACTAAAATATTTGTTGTACTGAAGGACAAAGTTAGAGGCTGTAATTCTAAATGATCTTGTTGGATATTCCAGGACGTGCTGGTGCGTTTTGCTGGATTCGGACCAGAGGAGGATGAGTGGGTTAATGTCCGAAAGCATGTGAGGCAGCGCTCTCTTCCATGTGAATCATCAGAGTGTGTTGCAGTTCTCCCTGGAGACCTCATACTCTGTTTTCAGGTGGGATCTATTTTTTTTCCCTATAAAGTAGTAAAGACGCTCATCCTAACCTGTTTTCGAAATTGTTTGTTTTGTTTTTGTTTTTTTTTTTCAGGAAGGTAAAGAGCAGGCTTTGTATTTTGATGCCAATGTCCTCGATGCTCAAAGACGAAGACATGATGTAAGAGGTTGTCGTTGTAGGTTTTTAGTGCGCTATGTTCACGATCAGTCCGAGGTATAAAAACTTCTTTTTGCAGTTTCCAATGTCTCCCTTCTAAGTTGATCTCTTACTGGAACATAATTCTGCATTAGGTGTTTTGAAATCACTCATCTTAAGAGTGCTATAGAAAATAGAAATAAATCCAAGTACTATGTTAATATGATGCAGCATGCTAAAGTAATGATCTCCCTGAAAAGTCTCATGAGAAAGAATATCATGTCCTTTTGACATCTTTATCTAACAGAACAGTAGCTCATCTCTAAAACTTGTGAAGGTGCATTTCTTGGTTACCATACATTTCTAAGATGGGGAATTCTGCACTTGTCTTTTTTCATATTGCATGCAATGAAGGGGACAGTTGACCTTAAATACTTTTGTCCACATAACTGTTTAAAATTACTTAATGATTTTCTCCGACTTTGGTGTTTCTCATGATGTCAGGAAATTGTTCCACTGAGGAAGGTTTGCCGTCGGCCTGAAACGGATTACCGGTTGCATCAGCTTCATGCTGAAAACAATACAACAGCAGCAGAGCAGAAAAGTACAGATCATTTTAAGGTGCCTTCTACTTCTGCTGAAATGATACAAAAGCAGCACAATCCAGTTTTTCATGTTAATGCTTCTGTCGCTCCCCAATCTTCAACTCCTGAACTTAGAAAACCCGAGATGAGCATTGCTATGAGTGCAGGAAATACTAGTGGTCTTCCTGGTAGTGGTGGAGTCGCCAGTGGTAGTGCTCCTGTACTCACAAGCTGTACTGCTACGGTCATCTCTCATGGTGGTTCTGTTGGGAACATGCCAGGAGGGAATTAGTGGGGCTGCTTTGACAAATTTGTCATTTTGGTTGTACTATGTTGTTAGTGTCTAATTGTGTAGGATGATTAGTATGCTGGGTTCGACCTCTTCACAACACTGGGTTTTCATCAGTGTATGAATTGAGTATGAGCTCTCCCCTGTATACTAATTCGGAATATGACTAGTCAAAGAAAGTGTTGGAGTTTTCAATTTTACCTGTTAAACTGGAACTGTTAAGTTCAAGACTTCAAATCTTCTATTTCCTTTTTCAAAAATTTAATCTTTATTTGCCGTTCACGTCATGCTCACATGAAAAGGAGAAAAGTTTTCTGAAAGGACAATTATGCAGGATGTTTATGTTCTGAAATTTCTTAGGGATATAAAGTGTCAAACAACTGGGCGAGTATCGTTCTCATATTTTTCTCTGAGCTCTCTCCTTGGACTCTTGGAGTATCTCTGCCCTCGTAGCTTCAAGGCGATGAATATTTACTCATCAGTTCCTAAAGTAAACAATATGACGCAATTTTAGAAAACTTCATTAATAGGCGAAGAATACAAATGAGTTTGGGTACAAGGGTAACCTACAATCCCAACAAAGAGTCGGGAGGAAACTCTGCGCACTCCGACTTCACTCTCAAAGCCATTTTGACACAGTAATGGAGCCAACTTGACTCTAACTCCAAACAAAGAAAATGTCCACTTGACGTCAAGCTTTCTTTTACCTCGTTGCTTGACGCTTCACAATCGCCAACCACAAACTATACCCTTAAACTTTCAGTACATCTAAAATATGACCTTCGCAACTCGGATATTCACCATCAATAATAGTATTCAGAACTGTTAAAAAAGCATCAACCACCAGTTCCAGTTTAGCAAAACCTACATGATATTCTGCAGCAGCTTCCATTGCCCTTGGAACTTGGAAGGTCCTGGTCAATAACCCCATTCTTATTACCTGTCCATCAAAGTTCAGTTTAATAGTAATCGTAAAAAAAAACTCAGTTTGATAGTCCAAAGCAGGTTGCTACCAACCTCTTTGACGTTAAACAGTCGATAGGCTGCGGAGCCTTAATAACAGAGGTTAAACACCTGTTCAAAGAAGTGGCCATGTTTACACCATTTCCTCCTAGTTTGGTTTTATTGCCCATCTGAAGGTTTGCATAACCCATGCAGGTACCAGTCAAAGCATTGATATGCCATGTACATCTTGTTTTAAACGCTACTGACTCAATTTGAGCATTATGGGATGGGTCATTCAGATCCTCAGACCGACCTTAATTGATTTTGGTATTTTGGTAAAAGTTGGGAAATTCTCAATACAAACCTGACCGAGTGACATACCATAACCAACTCATCACATCACCACAATGTCTTAGTCGAGCGTTTATTTTACTAATTAGGCAAGATCATAAAATTCAGACTATATTACACATACATATACAAACCAAATTAATAATACAACATGGTGATTATATATGGCTACAAATGTAGGTTTTGAAACTATAGCGTTTACATTTTACAACCACCACATGAAGGTCTGGCCAGTTGCTCTTTATTGACTCAAGGACAGAACTTGGCAGCCCTCGCCTTCCCCTTACAACAACACTGAATGAACTTGCCATCAGCTTCTTAAGCACCATCATCATCAACAGCATCAACAGTGTTGACGCGCTCGCATTCGTCTATCCATTCACTATATCTGCAATCATATAATGAATTGTCAGAAAGAGAGGTAAAGAGAGGAACTAATCAAAAACAATTATCTTGCCACCACAATCACTACAGGTAAATTTTTACTTACATGTCTATGGCTTCAGTCAAAGCTGCAAAAGGAAACAAGCAAACGATCAGAGGTGATAAGTGTCTACAAATATTGAAGTGGCTAACACAACAAGAGAAAATGCAGAGAAGTCGTAAAACAAGAGAATCAATCAAAAATTAGAGTACTGTATTATGCTACAATATGGGAGCTTTAGACCAGTTTTTCAACTGAAAAAGTGTAACCATTTCAAAAGTCTAATTTCTTTTTCCACAAATTCCCTAAGATCATACGTGGATTGATTGAAGCAGGCACTGCACATACATACACCCTTTTCAGGCCACTTACCATTGCTCCACAACTTGTGATTGTTTCTAAAGGTTTCAGGAGATATTTTCATGTTTGAAATTAATTCAGTTAACCATCCCTATGTCCGAAAGTGTTTATTTTCAATTACTATATTTCGTAAGTGCTTGGAGTTGTCAGTTATGGTCTTTTACTAAGCATATCTAAGCTTGTTATTTCCTTGATAAAATAGAGAAAGTGAATAAACAAACATATAACTTCTATCTATGTAGGGATCCCACACTGTACCATCCAACACTGATTCACAAACCATTGAGTAACAGCACAATCTCAGAACTTCCGTGCATTAGATCAACCCAAGCACTCCAAAATAATATATCTAACATACCTGTGATGGTTGTGCTGAAACTCTCTTGACAAATGTTACATATAGCCTCACCAATCAAGTTCTTCATGTCACTGCAACCAAATTCAAAAAAAAAAAAGAAGTGATGGGCGTAAGTGCACGTAAGCTAAACCCATCCTGATTCTACTTAGTAGCATCAACCCTGTTGATTATGAAACAAAAAAGTGGAGCTGAACATGTGATTGGTTGTTCATGTGTGCATTTTCCAACAACATAAGATTGTTGTATCATAAGATTCTCAACAACATAGGCCAAAATACCATGAAACATTTGACGAAACATACATTCTTCAGTAGCACCCCCACAACATAAAGGACCCAATGCTTTCCTAAGAATGATAAAAAATACACAGTAGGACATAACGAAAACTTACATGCGGCACTCGACGCTGTCACCATGGTTGCAAAAGGGGCAAGTGAAAACAGTATCCAGCTTATCCATTCGCTTCTTAGGCGCAGGCTTGGCCTTCGCCTTTCGCTTGCCCATTTTTCAACGAATTCTGCCCAATTATCAATTTTCAACCCATTAGTTCATGTATTGAGCAGCTAACTAAACTATCACTTCTTACGCTAAACATAGATCACAGATACTTTAATGTCTACAATTCTCATAAAGAATATTCACAAATGCAAAATTACTTTCCATTGTGTACAAACAAACGCAGAATTTAATTTATTTTGAAATTAAATGATATCTAGACACCCAGTCGAATCTTATGCGCCGCAATTCAGCCAAATAAATGCTATTCAGGCTCATATTAATACTTGTCTATGATTACGGAAACCACAAAAGAGTAATTTTCAGTTTATTAATTGATCAATTAAGCAACTTTCTCATCAAATCTAGAACAAACAAAGAACAAACAAACATACAGAAGCACATGAGGAACCGTAGAAATTGAAACAGCGGAAGAAAACGAAAATTGAAGTTTGAAAAAGGGAAATCAAGAAAGCCAGGGTTAAGAGGTAGAAGGAGAGAAACCCTAAAGACTACGAAACCCTAAAACGGGGTTTTGGGGAAGGAGAAAAGAAAAGGCGTACCTTAGTGAGACAAACGCGCGCTTCTGATTTGGGTTTTTGGGGAAAGAATATGTAGCTGTGCTTGGGCAGAGAGGGCTTGTCATTTATAGGTGTATGACTGGCCGTTGGACCCCGCCAGTAGAATTTTGGGTTTTCTGGGGCCTAATATAAATATTAATTTCTACGAGGGCCTTTGTCTGGAGATATTATAGAGATTGAAAATATTATTATTTGAAGGGAAATAATTTGAACAACTAAGGTTTGATTCGTATTTGCTCTTTCTTGTCGTGTTTGATATAACCTTTTATTTATAACAACTAAAGGTTGATCGACGTGTTTAGTTTAGCATATGAAACTAAAGATTCTATCACATTCTCAAAAGAAACTAAAATTTTATCAATACTACAGTTTTCTCAGTTAATGGTTTTCGTTTGTAAATTGCAGCATCTAATATTATAGGATTTTGGGAAGAAAAAAAAAACCAGAGAAAAAGAGACCTGCTTCTCGTTTTCTATAGCAAGATGAAATGCACATTTAGAGGGACAAAATTGTACTGGTACACACCAGCAGCCATTTTACAATAACTATCTTGTTTGATACACAGATTTCTCCAAAAGACGACATATGAAGAAGACTAGTCTAGCTTACAACAAACAAAATTTTCCACCATGGAGGAGAAGAAACGGTAGAACTAGAATTTTGATCAATTGAAATCTTAATAACTAAGCCATGAGCTTTGTGTAGTTCTGTCTGTTGATTGAATTGAGCTTAATAGGTTCGACTACCTTACAAAATAGTCAAACGAACTGTCAACCGGAAAAAATTACTCTGCATGATCCCGTTTCAAATCAGGCCCCTCTTTTCGCTTCTTCTTTCCCTTGCCGCGTTTCTTCTGCTTCTCTTTAATACTAAGTTGAAGTTTAACGCTCTTTTCCCATGCTTGTCTGTTTTTCTGATAAAGCAGCATTGCAGCACGAGCATCTTCTACCTGTAATAACATTAGGAGTTAAACGAGGTATCTACATATCATTTTAAAGTTTCAATGAAATGCCATTTCATCACATCGGAGGTTATCTATCAAATACTCTTAAACATATGGAAAGTGAAGACATAAACTACAACCAACATGATACCAAAACAGGAGTTCATGATGAAATAAAAATCACTGTGCTGGATGGCAAGAAGTATAAATGTCTCCTAACCCCTAAATATTTAGTCACAGATGTTGTATATGTGTAATAATGTATTATAGTGAACTTTTCAACTGTTATTTTGTAGTAATCATAACGTGGAAACAATTACTATCAAATGTAACCATCAAATCTTCAGAATACTAACAGGACAGTGCTCCCCGTTTTGGATTTCAACACCAAGAAACTCAGCTGCAAGATGCCGTAGCGCCCTTACAGATCCTTCCTCCCTGCTTCATCAAACACAAATATCTTCAGCACATGTAGAGGAGTGTTGGTAAACTTTAACTTGTTGAATAATTAGTAAAGAGAAAAAAAGTACCTCCTAAAGGGTTGATACACTGATGTATCCCTCATGTCCTCCTTGGGATGACTCAGAAGTAATGCCTGTTTCAGTCAAATTGTTAAATTAGATATTCACATTTATACATCACACAACCGATTTAAAATGCAAGATACCTTCAGATCATTGCGCAATGCATGGCCCACAAGAATTCGTCCTTTAATCAGCTCAGCGACATTTTTCTGAACTATTCGAAAATCCTTTGCTGCAGAGGCAGAGAATAAAGAGCAAACGTTCAATCACAGTAAGTATCCACAAATATTGTTCGTGGAATGCTAGTTATAACTTATGTACGTCAGTAAATAATCTGAATACTACTATAACATGTTGCTAAATTTTTCCTAACTAAACCAGCAACCAGGACATGTCAATGTATTATTTTGTATTACTAGCTGCATTACAGTTTCCATAGCGTGTACCAGAAAAGAGTGGATGAAGTGGAAAGATGATATAAAATATAATGAGAGAGTACATATTTACTACAAGGCAATATGAGCTATACTGAGTGGTTAATGTAGTACAAGTGGGAACTTCAAAGAGAAGTATAATGAAAGGGGAATTAGGATTTGAATGATGATGGTAGAGCTGTAGAGGAAAGGAAGAAGAAAGAGCAAAGAAGATGAACATTATTTTCAAAAATCAACTCAGCCCCTCAAGAAATGCAGTGACTAATTAGAGACCCCAATTGGACAAGTACCAAAAACTAAACAAAGTACAAAAACCATGACAGTGATAATTGAGTATTATAAGAATTTTAAAAGGAGTTATAAATGGAGTCTAACAATGGTGAGAAACTGAGAATACTAGGGTGACAAACTTAAGCGGTGTGAGGTAAGAAGAAGACAGTGGACAAATAGAGGTTGGCACAAAAGAGGAAGAAGATAATTTAAGACTTTTAGTAGAAAGTGAGAAAAAAATGACTTAAAAAAAAACTGATGAGTAAAAAACATAAAACAAAATAGGTGACCCGAAGAAGAAAATAATGTTAAGTTGTATTAGTACTTAAGTCTGCCTGTAGCCACATACAATATCAGAAAATGAGTTTCCAAATAAAGCAGAGTCTTCCTGATTGACCAGCAGATGTCAGTATGTACGAACAGTCAATAACCAGTTGAGAATTAATCACAAGAACATTGTACAGCCTGGTTGAACATTTTTATAAAATATTCATAAACACGTCAGTAAAGCAGATACCCTACATTCAGAGTATACAACAGCAACAGAAAGATAAATAAACACAAACCTTTTCGCAAGTCCCAGGAACGAATGCCACTTATTTGAGTACGGAAATCAACAACGCGTTCTACTGGGCGAACAAACTCATCGTATATAACGTTCCCCCATTTATTTATCTGCAATAGAACTGTACCATCAGCAATCAGTATTCCTAACAGGTTAATGTACCAAGTATATGAATATAACAAAATGGAATATTAGCTAAGGAAATAACAGATGCAAGCTTGTCTTAGAAATTGCCACCTTAGAGATCAAACCTTTCAAAGTACAAGATGAAAGAAGGGTATGAGATGAAATATAAGGAATGAAGGATTACCAGTGTAACTCGTCCAAGCGCACTTTTATTTCCTAGACCAACACCAACCATTTCACAATCCATGCCTATTTCATCTGTCACACTGTCAAATGATTTATATATTAAATGATCTCATAGCTGCCACAGAAAAACTGTTGTGGACCATAATATTTTACAGAATACAATGAAAAGATCTTCTTGATTTTCACAGAGGAAACATATTTCATATTAATTCTACAGTTACTTGATCATGAAATCTAAATTAATATGTTTGTTCAAGGTAGAAATGAAAAATAGAAACAAGAATATCAAAACCTTCGTCCTAACTTAAGTAACCTCTGTTGTTATATCGGCCAATTATGTATGTCAAGGAACCCCAAAAGAACACAGCAAACCAAGAGAAACAACCACAGAGATAAGACACAAAGAACACAGATTTAAGGTGGTTCAGCAAAACCTTTGCCTACATCCACCGGCAGAAAACACTTCCACTATATTAATAATGGGTACACAAGAAAGAATAAGAAAACAATGACTCTCTCACTTCTCCTCCTATCTCTCTCCTCTCTGCCCTCTCTCACCCTCTAACCGAGAATGGAACACACTTTGCTCTTTGTCTCTGTGATACAAGACCTAGAACTAAACCTCTCCTTATATAGCCATAAGGATCTTCAGATCTCTTCACCAAATAGGAATCCTATTCCTATTAGTGGTAGGCAATAATGCCTCCTTCCTTCTCCGTAATCAACAAGATTACAGGTACACCATCATCAATAATGATTTACTTTCCTTATTGGAACACCATACTCTAAGACGAAACACCTTAGGAAAAACAAATGGGCTGGAAACCCAACAACCTCCCCCCTAGCTTAAGTAGAAAATGAAACATGTGAGGCTTTCTTCGGCTAAAACACAAGACTGATTCAGACTAAAAGATTTCTAAGAAAATTTGCAGCTAAACAGCTTTTCTGGATGATGAAAGAGGCTAAGTTTGTTACGGTTAAACAACTCTTTCACCAGGCAAGAAATTAGTTGTATGTTAGCATGACTCTCATACCCAAAAGAGGCATATAACTGCTCTGTGAGATCATCCAGCAGCCCAATATTCGATACAAGAAAACCTATAGGTGTCATGGGAAAACCTTCAATTCTTTTTCTTTTTTTTTCTCAAGCATTTAAGTAACATAGTAGACACCAGACACAACTAAGTTATGCAATTACCACCTTTCACGTGAAAAACATATCCTTGAAGCTTGTGTCAAAAGTTTGATGAATATTAAGTTGTGGAAAACCAAAAGATATGAGTACGAAGACAGACTAAGCATCACACATGTTCTGGCTAAAGCATGACTCTTTTAAATGGATGCTAGAATTGCATTATAAATCTTAATTCAAGTCCATATCTGCTCCAAATTCACGTAAACATATTCTTCCAGAAACAAAAAAAAAAAAACCGAACAACTAATCTTTTTCACCTCAAACTAACTAACTGCTGCAAATTCACAGCCAAACAAAATCCAAATGACCAAAAAAACCTATCCTGCATTTTCTGAGCAACCAAAAAGCATGAAAGAACAAACATCAGCTAAAGAAGCACCTGCAATCATCATTAACAGGTTCCAGAACATTCAACAGAGACGGAGAATCATCCACCCTCTCTTTCCTTTTCCCTACAAACAAAACCCAAATTAAAAAAAGGATGTAACTTTCAGAACAGCAATAACAAAAGGTCGTAACTTTCAAGTAATTCAAATGCAAAGCAAGGCAGGCAGCAAATGAAGATAGGGAAGAAGAAGAAGTTACCCAAGATGGCTTTAGGGATTTTAGAGTCAGAGTTGCTAAAGGGTCTTGAAGGCTTAGGCTGGTTCTTGAGGTCTTCTTGGAATTGAGCCCAGTTGGGATTTAGTTGAAACTGCGTAGCTTTCTTTTTCATCTTTCTTCTTCTTGTTTCTGGTGGGAGCTCAGAACTCAGGGCTTTGTGGCAGAGAGCTCGCGTCTTGAACGACGGCCAGGTTTACATACAAACGACGACGTCCTGTTTATGTATTTTTTAGTTAATATACGTGGCAGGTATTTATTGGAAAATGGAAACGAGAAAAGCCTTTTGCAAAACTTAAGGAATGATTTTTTAAGTTTAATTAGGCCAAAATTAACCTAATAATTCGATTACGGGAAGATTTTGTATATGATTCAGATCATTTGAAGAGCCAAAAGAGCTTGATGGTATGAAGTGTGGTGTGGGAGCTAGCAGGGTTGTTCTTGAGGCTCAAGGTGGATGAGAATACAAGGCCCGGAGGGTCGTTCCTGAGCACTTAAAGGCTCAAGGTGAATGAGAATACAAGGCATGCAGTCGTAATTCCAAACAAAGTTGTTCCAATGCAAATTGTGAGCATTTGTTGACGATGATAGTTATACTTTGTATGCATGTTCTACGTGCATTCCCTTTAATAACATTAGTTTTTTTTTATATTTCACTTATTTGGTCGAGTTTACAAAAACTAATCTACATGGATTTATGAGAGAGAAGACCTTGACCCGACGATGTAATTGAAAAGCTAACGAGCAGGTTTGTGAGTTTGAGCCGATTAGCAGGTGGTCGATTTCTAATTGGTCTCATCACGCTTGAACAAGAAAGAAAGAGAGGATGAATTGAAGTAAGGAGGCTTAACAATATTATTGATGAACCGATTAATCACAAAAGCGACCAACTATAAATCTATAAAACAAGAATTTCTTAGAGAATTTTCATGGATACAATGAGAGATTATGAGATTTTTGACGGTGGTGATAGAGAGCTATTTAAGATATACTGATAACCATGATTATAATCTCTTAGTCAAAGAGATCAAATTTGAATTATGAACTTGTTGTTGAATGGTTTATATGTTAGTAGCAATCGGCAAAAAAAAAAACAAAAAACAAAAACAAAAGACGAGAGAAGTTATTGGACTAGAAATTCCAATAGAAACTAGATCAAGAAAAACTTGTAGTTAATGTTTAAGTTTTTTTTTTTTCCCTACCCAGGGCCTCAATTAATATTATCTTTTTGAGTAATTTTTTTTTTTTCTTATTGGCATGACAATCTAAAACAATTTCTGAGGCCCCTAGAAATCTGAGGCTCTAGGCCTACGGTTAGTTCGTCTAGGCTCAAGGCCGGCCCAGCTAGGAGCTGGAAATGCACTGCGGTGAGAGAATTTGTGAGTTTTATGGATAAGTGATTTCTGAAAGAAAAAAAAAGGATGTTGAAGGTGATGGTTAAGAGCATGGCTTAGTGCTTGAAGGCACGGGGACTTGAAGGCTTGGGGGTTTGAATGTTGCTTCTAAACGTTTTTAGGTTTATTTGCTCGATGATGCTTGTTGATCTTTTCGATTGTAGAGGTTCATCTTTTATAGGCTTCATTGGATAAGGTCTTGATGATCAAAAGCATATGAATTTCTGGGTAAAATAGTGTTGTCTTTTGGATGTATAAATTTTGCCTTAAATTGAGTAAAGAGGCTAAGATTGTTTCTTAAGAGATCCAGATTTGTGAGAATGCGATGGTTATTGAAATTGCAACAAAAACAACTGCAATGACAAAAAACAGAGAACTATAAAACATGAAATTAGATTGAGTAAAATCATCTTTCAAGAAAAAATGAAAAAAGTCTTAACTGATCACAAGGTTTCTCAATGAATTGTTGCTAACTTTGTGTATTAGACAGATGCGAGAAAGAATGAGAGGCATTAGGGTGTTGTAGGGAAGGTAGACGAGGCGTAGAAGAAGATTAGGGCAGTTGGGCTTCTCTATATGGGTTTTGTGCTTTTTGCTTTGGGTTTTAAGGAGTGATTGACGCAATTTACGTTATTAGGCGTGGGTTTCGAGCCCAAAGACCGAAATCACCAACGACATCGAAGCAATAAATGAGTATTTCTACGTTTTCTTAACATACCACACCACACCCATTTCTGCAAGCTTAAGAACATGATTAGGGCTTGGGTCCCCACTCGTGGTATAACTGTTTGAATAAATATGCAAATTTTGTATTTTTGAATGTAGTTTGCATACGTGTTTTCTTATTGTGCTTGGAGTATGTGTACCACGTGTTCGTGCTTCTTTGGGTATTATGCATAAATTTTTCCTTAAATTGAGGAAAGAGGCTAAGATTCTTTCTTGAGAGATCAAGAATTGTGAGAACGCAATGGTTATTGAAATTGCCGCAGAAACAGTTGTAATGACATGAAACAGAAAACAAGGCAGCAACATGAGATTAGATTGTGTAAAGTCATTCTTTCAAGAAAGAATGAAAGAAGTCTTAACTGATCACAAGTTTAAAGATTCGGCAACTAGGGAGATGATATATAACCAACCTAGCACGAATATGTTTCACCAACTATGGTGCTCGTGCTAGGTTTTACGTACTTGTCTTTGGCACTATGCATGTTAGAGACTAGTCCTGTGAGGGTCTTTTGAATATTACTTGGATTTTCCTCATGAACGTCATCCTCATTTACGCCCGAAGAAGGTTGTGCAATATTTGGTATGCTTGGTTTGTTTTTACACATGAACAAAGTAAGTCTTGGAGATTGTTTCGCTTCATATCAATACAATACCTTGCTTAACAAGAGTCTTGCATTCTTCAAAAAAGAAAAAAACAAGAGTCTTGCATGAATATACATTTGTTATCCATCAATTGTTTCCTCCAGCCTGGTCTTAAGTGTTACATTCATTCTCTGTATATATGACTGTAGACATATAAAATTTAACGAAAATAAAAATCGTAGAATTATTCAAACAACTCGTGGGGCTGACAAATTGTATACGTGGCTCGTGAGTCAAAGTCAAAGAGACTCCGAAAATGACACGTGGCGACGTGTGAAAGGTCGATCGGCAACAAAATCGTTAATCCCAACTAAAAGCAAGTATTAAATGTCATCCTCAATCAGATTTCAATCAAATTAAATTAATGACCAAAATAGAAATCAGAAATTTAATCAAATTGTTTAAATATCTTATCGGTTCCTAATTAAATCAATTATTTAAAACTGATTGATTTAATCATGTTAACAATAATAATTAAATCAACCAATCAAAACTGATTGATTTAATTATACCGTTAAGAAAATATAATTAAAACGGTGTCTTCAATATGTTCTATAAACGGAGCAGCATCAACACTATAAATACCCCCTCTCGTATCAAGAAGAGGATTTCTGGCCAGAGAGAACAAATTACTCCCGAAACCTTAGAAGTCTCAAAACACTTGTGAAGAACTATCAAGCTCCCAAATAGTTGGTTCCTTCACCAATTCGAAGGCTTAGAAGTTGTCAAACCCTGAATAGTCACCAAGCTGCCAAATAGCCGACATCTTCAACTTTCAAACGAAGAACAATCACCACGTGGAACTGCTTGTGGCCTAAACCCAATCAACTTCAAGCCTCTACGGCCCTTGATCAACCCTCGCCTGCAAGTTTTCGACAAATCAAAACTTTTACCAAGTTCTTCAAACAAGCTGGTGGAGAATCAACAAACACCGAACACACGTGCCGATTCATCCGCCATCAAAGCCGAAGAACGTTCACTACATTGTCAACACGAACACACCGCTCGTGGCCTAAGTCCGATCAAGAACATGCCTCTACGGCCTTTGGTCAACCATCTTCTACACATTGTCAACACGATAAGAAGTTCAAAGTATAACAATTCGATTCAAGATTAAGTGCTCGTCACCCTTGAATCAAATCGACATCGGAGATCGAATCGGAGGGCATTCTTGTTAGAGAATATCCACAAATTGTAACCCGCAAATTCATCAATACAAATATTCTATTTTGTACACTTGTCATTTTGTTATTCGTTTCAGGAATTTTCATGTTTACAATAACTGTTAATAAAGAATCTTAAGTTTACTGGATATTGGAAAGTCGGAAGAGTAGTATTTATGTGGTAACATTTGTAATGATTTTATCCTTAAGTACATGAGTGGGATAACAAATGTAGTGCCTTAATATATCATATAGATACAAGTTTGAGAGCTCAAACTCATCATCTTCTACTTGAAATCTTGAATCATAAATAAGTTTGATGATTACAAACATTCCAACTGGCTATATATCGAAAGAAACATTTTTAGACTTACCAAAACACATGATCAAGAAAGGAGCTTTAGTCTGGTCACGGCACTAAGCATAAGGTGGTATCTGGTTCTATAAACAACCGAGCAAGATCAAAAGTAGCTAGGATTTTCATATATTCCTCCATAACTCCATTGTGCTAATATTCTCGACAGTGAGTTGCACTTTGACTCCCACCACCCAACCTGCCCTAAAATTGATAACTATTATGCTCATGAGGAAACTTTCCATGAATAGCGGTACTGGAATCACCTCCTTTTTGTTCTAAACACAAAAATTGCTATAGTCTAAACATACATCAATAGAAAAGGTATTGGCATTTTGATGACATTTTCAGCATATCTTTTTTCAAGTTTGAAATCTAAATTCAACTACTAAGTTATTGAGTTGTGTTAAATGATTAGATTCAATTTCGTACCGTCAAGAATAATTAAGAACATAGATCGTATCAAACTACTTCATTTTACGTTACCCTTAATTTATTTTTTTTGGAAAAATATGTTAAACAACGACAAGTGTATATCATTTATAAGTTATATTTTATTTGTCAATTTCTGATGTGGGATATCTCATCTCCAACACGCTCTCTCACGTGTAACTTAACATTTCAAGTCTGCACGTGAATTTGTGTCACCCTCTCCTCTTGAACTCGAACCCTTACATGTAATATAACTCAAGTCTACACGTGTCTGTCGACCAATCGTTCCGACCAACCCAGCCCATATCGGACATTTGGTGACAATCCGATCAGACTTCTTCCGATCCAAACTCGGAAAAATGACAAATTTGTAATCCAATAACTAACAACAGCTCAGTGAAGAACTACCAACAACACTAAAAACTCTAATCACTCAACACGTTTCCAATTTGACCACATGATACAATAGCTCTTCAAGAATTCACCGAACATTTCCGAACTATAAAATCAACTAAAAATGTACCGAAACAAAATGCATAAAAAGGTAAAAATACCAAGGCTCGTACACACTTGCACACAACAGTAGGTCTTGAAGTGCAAAAGCCAAAACCACCAGGCGTAGCATTAGCATAATAGCATTAGAAGCAGCAGCAGCAGCAGCTATAAATCACAAAAGCCTCCGCCTTCCTTATTAGTCCCTCCCTCACCTTTCCTTCTTCTCCGATCTCTCTCTGTCTCTCTTATCTCTTCAATCCAAAATGGGCAGAGGAAAGTTCAAGGGCAAGCCCACCGGCCACCGCCACTTCTCCACTCACGAAGAGATGGGTATTCACTATTCAATCTCTCTATTCTAGCTTTTATGTATTTGCAGGGTCTCAGCTTCTTGCTGTTGTCTAGATCTAGATGAATTTGTAAACCTTTATAAGCATTTCTTATTCTGAAATTAGGGTCTTAGTCTGAAAGTTCGTAACTTTTTCATGAATTTTTTGTTGCTTTAATGAAATTTTGGACCAGTAGAACAGTTCAAGATTGAAACTTTAGGTTTCTGGTAGTGATTTCGCTTTGAATTTGGGTTACCCTTATCGAATAACTGACTCAATTGATTCAATTCGGCTCAATTCCAATGGTTTGTTTGTAAATTCATAATCTAGGTTAGATAATTGAATTCAATTTGACCTTTAACTCACTTCTTCAGCTTTGGATAAGTAGAGGCTATACTATATACCTCGAATAGTACAGAATGTTTCTTTGCGCTCATTTGATTTAAAATTTTAGTGGCAAAGTTATGTATATGATACCTGAATATTTAATGATGCGATGAACCTTCTAAACCTAATGACTTTTAGATTTGTATATCTGGTTGATGGTTAAACAATACAGTTTCGTATTGTCAAGTTTGGTAATTGGTAAACTTGTTTCAAGCAGCTGCTTTTACTATTCATATGCCATGAGCTGACTATGGTTCCCATTTCTCTGTACTTCCAATGATTGCAGTTGCCGGTAGCTCTTCTCGGCCACGTAGTTTTAGAAGGGTAATACTTTGTTCTTCATTCTATTTAAACTTTTCTCATATAGATTAGTAGAATAGAGATTGCTGTTAATCATGCTGCAGTCATGAATTCCAAATTTTCTATATTTTTTTTCGTTTTTGTTTTCGTAAGATGTTCTTGTTAGGATTTTCCATATACACAGGCAGGCACATACTGTGTTTGTGTGCGTTTTGTGAAGTTTCTTATTTGACTCACTTTTTGGATATATTTCCACATCTTCACCGTTCAGTTGGTAGAACCCAATGCATAGATCACTTCTGCAAAGTTTCATCGAATTTGATGATCGTTTGGGTTTTCATAATCGTTATTTACACAAACAATTCTGGTTAGATAGATTTATGGTCCGTTCATTGATTTAATCTAATTCGGTACCTTAGCAATCATCAAGTTGGATGAAATTTTGCAGCAATGATCTATTAATTAGTATTAATTTAGATATATTTCCACATCTCCACCGTTCAGTTGGTAGAACCCAATGCATAGATCACTTATGCAAAGTTTCATCGAATTTGATGATCGTTTGGGTTTTCATAATCATTATTTACACAAACAGTTCTGGTTAGATAGATTTATGGTCTGTTTATTGATTTAATCTAATTCGGTACCTTAGCAATCATCAAGTTGGATGAAATTTTACAGCAATGATCTATTAATTAGTATTAATAAACTGAAAGATGAAGATGTGGAAATATGACTGAAAAGTGAGTCAAATAAGGAACTTCACACGTTAATTTCAAAACGAAGGTTTCCTTTGGATAGGAACTGATATATATATATATATATATATTGATTCTTTCTAAAGTATGACTTGATCTATTGAGGTGTATAACCTAGGGTGCTCTGTAACCACGTTTTCTAGCTAGTAGGAAGCTTATGAAGCATGGCTTAATCAATCAAGGGCACATACCTATACATGTGGCTTTGATGGTTCTAACATTAGACTTTCCTGAGGATTACCTTGTGAAATTTTCCATCTCTCTCTTGGACGCATGCTTGGAGTTAAGCTATATGCTGTAGTTTTTATGTAAGTGTTCTCTCTCTGATATTGTAGGAAGAAGCTGAAGAGGAGGAGGAAGAAGTAGAGTCTGAAGAGGAATCATCAGAAGAAGAAGAATCAGATTCAGTATGTTCATTTACTCTCTTTCTTTTTTCATCTGTCTTCGTTCTCTTTTGGACCTCTTTAGTGTGAATTTATTCTATATCATGCTGAAATTGTGGCCATTTGGTAACAGAAGCGGAAGGGTACTCAGGGACTCATAGAAATTGAGAATCCCAATCTAGTAAAGCCAAAGAATGTGAAGGCTAAAAATGTTGATGTAAGCTGTTAACCCATTGTTCATAATTAATCTACTTTACCTGCCAAAGTTTTAACATGAGAAATTTAATGTCTTATCTGATACTAATTGACCATGTTTTCCTCTTCTTCTAGCTTGAGAAAACAACCGAACTTTCTAGGCGTGAAAGGTATGCAATCTTTTTTACTACTTGTGCATATCTATGCGACGAGTTCAGACAATTCCTAAACCCCTAAACCCTAACTGGGTTGCTGATCTTCCACAGATCTAGACTTCTGTAGTTACATTTTTTAGATTTCCGTAAGATGCTCCAAGGATTATGACCAAATATTATTATCAAGTACTGTCCTGGGTACCAAACGTTTGATTTATTCAAGGGTAATTTGTCATCTTCATGTCTATCTGTTTGCAGGGAGGAGATTGAAAAACAAAAGGCTCATGAACGATACATGAAGTTGCAGGAGCAGGGAAAAACCGAACAGGCAAAGAAAGATTTAGGTAATACGCAAAATTGACAAAGTCTAGCTTCATCTTTCGACAATTGATTGGAATTTTGTTAAGGCAGACTATAATATGCAAGCTTGTTCAATTAGCATTCAGAGATGTTTGCTTTAAACGTCATAACAATTGTTGCTTTATGTAGCTAGACTTCTCTTAGTTGTTAAAATTGGATGTATCTTTTGCCCATAAAGAGGAGTTAATTCAGGTGAAGTGAATAGTATTCCACCATGTTGTATTTTTGAATATATTTTTGTAGTAATGCAACAGAAATGTCTGAAATTAAGTCATATGTGAATATTTACTTAGTACACATCATCCATGGTTGCTCCTGAATAGTTATTTCAACTGAAATGGTGAAGAGATAGCTTGTACCGTTATTTCAGGTGCTATTAAACTAAATATAATATTAGATGTCTTTAGTTGAAGATGATGAAACCAAAGTGTACAATCTTCTGATGTGGTTAACTAACTGATCATGTAGCTTTCCTACCATGTTAATATTACTTATATTTTGCTTTTCTTCAAAAAAATTCATGATATAGATAATATCTGTCAATGGAGTTTGTTGAATTTCTTGCCTCCATGCGGCACATTGGCAATATGTTATGTGTTTCACTCTCTGAATGTCATCTCTCATTGTGATATTTTTGGTTGTCGCAGAGCGTTTAGCCATGATTCGCCAACAAAGGGCAGAGGCCGCTAAGAAGCGAGAAGAGGAGAAGGCTGGTATGTACTCTAAACTGTGTGCCTTCAATAAGCAATCCTGTTCTTTTCTCCTATTCTCCCTGTGCTGATTCTTTTGAATCAAATTTGGAACTGTGCTATCTAGACTGTACTAATAGTGATCTATTTTATTTGTCAGCCAAGGAACAGAAAAAAGGCGAGGCACGCAAGTGAAATAAGTTATGGAGAAGCCCAGTAGATTGACTTGGGCTGCTGCTTTTTCTTCATGTTTCTGTATTATCTGTATTTCAAGCTAGCCTACCTTTGAAACAATCTCTACTTTCTTATTTACATTACTGTATGACAATTGTTATTTGTTTTGGTATTTATGGAAATTTGGTGTGGGAATATAAAAAAACATATTGTTGCCTATTTATCTTGACAAATGGGGATATTGTTTGAGGTCCAGAGCATGGCATTACTTGTTCAACTTGCATCCTTCAGTTAAACAATCCACCCATGCTTTATTCTGAAGGGGAAGAGGTGTTGAACTACTAATGAAGCATGCCTTTGTGGCCATAACATCCCTACAATTGGAGGGAGGCAAGTGAGGTAAGTTATGCAGAAGCCCAGTAGACTAACTTTGGCTGCTTCTTTTTCTTCATGATTCTGTATTGCCTGTATTGTGAAGCTAAGGTTACATTTCTAACAATCTATGCTCTTATTTAACGTTAGCATATGATGACAATCGTTTTTATTTTGGTATTTGTGGAAATATGGTGTGGGACTATAAAAACATATCGTTGGTTATCAATCTGAATAAATAAGGTCTGTTTGAGGTTCTCATGCATGACAGTATGAGCATGGAAGCATATCTGAGAATCTGTTGTGCCCATTACTTGTTCAACTCACTCTTTGGCTTTGCGGAAATTTTTCTGTCAGAGTGGTCCAAAAGCAACTTGGAGTGTTTCAGATTCCTGATGCACCCCTCTGTCCTCATGGTTAGCTCTACATCTTAAACCCACAAGCAGGTTTTGCATCAAATGTAAGGTACGGTAATAAAGGAATCCATGCGATGCAAACACAAAGCTTTGGGCAACTGAGCATTGTTGGTTCATATCCCCACATATCCAGTGATCACATCCTTTTCTCCAAGCAAAGATGTGAGAAAGGAATCCAAGTAAGTTTGAAGGAGAGAGCTTTGGACGGTGGCCAATATCGCTGGGAAAAGCTCGATCGAGTAATATACCAAGGCAGCTACATCACATCTTCCTTCATTGTGGTTATCGAAAGTGAAAGAATCTGGTCAGAACTGACTGTTTAAGCAAAATTGAACAATGAGCTGGCGAAGGAAGAAGGAAGATACCGCAATGTCTGATAGGACTGTGTTTACGTCAGTTTGGCGGCTACGTCCACAAACATTTGAAGCTTTTTATTATGCATGAAAACGAACTCTCTTCTCGTTTCTGTAGTGTTTTTAAGTTGAGTAGTGTTCATGTTGTTTTCCTTCATCAATTACCATGGTCCTCATATCGATAGCGTCCTCCATTGCTCAACCTTTTACTTCTCTAGAATCAGTTTGTAGTTTGACAAGTCTAGGCATTTTAAATCAGGTAACATATCTATCAAAAGGAGTATTTGGTTAGAGATTGGTGTCCTGAGTTAAATAATATCTAATAGTAAATTGATGTCATGATCTAGCTTCTCTGTTTCAATTTATGTCGCTTGAATTTGCTCGAACTTCTTATAATCATTTATAATCATTGGATTGAGTAAAGATGATGTAGTGACATAAGATTGTACTCAGTCCAATGATTATAAAATGTCTAAGCAAATTAAAACAACATAATATCCAAACATAAAAGTCAAACTCCATTACCATATCGAGTACTTTGTTAAAGCTACAAAGGTACCAAGGCAGTACCACCATCCTTCCTCTCAACTCCACTCCTAGGTTTTTGGGTGATTAGAGAATGGACCACATGACAATTGACAAAAGCCACCACTCTCAATTTGTTCTCCAATGAAGAAAATGTAATTTCCAACTATAATCCTATGAATAGTACGGGGAATATCCTTTTGCCATTTTGAACCTCCAATTTATTTTGATCTTGGAATTTTGGATGATGTAGATTGCTGGCACTACTCTTATGGGCATTGGTCATGTTGTCATCATGTGGCACAATGACAATAAGATATCTAAAAAATGGATGGTAAATACTTTTACCAAACATGGCCTTATTTTTTTTTTTCTAGACTCATTTTTGACCAAAAACCCAAGTCAGAGAAGCACAACAAAAACGTTGTACCTTTTTGATGTTTAGGTCAACAAGACTTCTTTGGAAGTGGTTTTTATTGGTCACCAAAGAAATGATATTTTTTTTATTTGCTTGAAGATATGAAGAGAAGTTGATATAAATCTTGTGCCATGTACCTAATCCACCTCCAATGGGTCTACCTTAATCCAATATGACGTAATAAAATAACAATGCTCTTGATTTAGAAAATAAAAATGTCATTACCGCATGAATTGATCCCATAGTTTTTGTTATCACATGTGGAATAATGGACCATAATTCAATGCCATGGAGGAGGTGGTGGTAGTTGTCACTTGTCAATTGCGCATAAGATGTATACTTTTTGCTTCTTCTTCTTCTTCTTTTTTTATTTTTTAATTTTTTTAATTTTTTTTCAAAATTTGACATCGACCCAAATTATGAGGTAAGTACAAGTTAAAACCTTCATCAATATATCACAAATTTTGTGGTAGACACCACCGAAATCTCTCATGGTTGTAATAGTTAGTTATTATTATATAAAGTGTTACTTTTCTAAAAAAAAAAATATTGTTGTAGACACCGTGGTTTTAACATTTAAAAAAAACAACTGATATGTGGTTTCTCACGGAAAACTTAATTACTCGTACAAAATATATCATAATATTTGTGATACAGTTATACTGTAACAAGTTTTATATGATTACATTACTTCAAATTTAATGTTGCGATTATAAAAAGTCGTCGTTTACGTTTGCAAATCCATATGTATTGAATTCGTTACTATCATTAAACACAAGTAGATTCACTCTATAATTCATGAAGACCAATGATTTTTCATTCTAGTCAACTTTGATTCAATTTCTTAAAAATAAGGGTCGGGAGATGAATGCCAAAACAAAAGAAAAAGAGAGTTACTCTTTAACAGAATAACAAGTTAGGTAAAATGCGTAACTTGTCTAGTAGAAAAAGAAAACGGATTGGGGAAGGTGTTGTTTGCTTTGAATATCTAATTCCAACTTGTAAACAAAACAAAATCCAATACAAAAAGGAAAGGACTAATCTTTACACACCGAATATTTACGATAGATTTTTAAAAAATTAAAACAACCCACAAAAAATCTTGAAAAAACATCTGGTTTTCACAACACATTAGGAGAAGCAGTGCTCTAACATGGCAAGTAGCCAACCTGATCACAGGCTCATTGTCAAACATAAATTAACTGGAAAGACAAGGAAAACACAAAATTTACAAACAGATTTCCCCTTAAAAATAAGGAAAAAAATTAAATAACAACAAACAAACTTTAAACGGTCAGAATTAGAAACTCAGAGCCATAAATCCGTATATAAAATAAATATTCTCTCTTTGGTATTCTATATACCAAAGAACACAGGATTGCAATTTTCTCTCTCCATAATTTCAAGGCCCAGTTTCTCTCTCTCTCT